>NC_060188.1:85351033-85506033 GCF_021184085.1 Oncorhynchus gorbuscha | reverse complement strand
GACTAGGAGACAGACGTCGGGACTAGGAGACAGACGTCGGGACTAGGAGACAGACGTCGGGACTAGGAGACAGACGTCGGGACTAGGAGACAGACGTCGGGACTAGGAGACAGACGTCGGGACTAGGAGACAGACGTCGGGACTAGGAGACAGACGTCTGTACGGTCGGGACTAGGAGAGCTCCATTAAAAGAGCATTGTGAATATTACCAAAGACAAGCTGGTTTGTTCCATGTTCTCTGTAGGTACACTATCAATGATCACACAGTGTAGCTAGGGGAAGGACGCTGGGCGTAGCTAGGGGAAGGACGCTGGGCGTAGCTAGCGGAAGGACGCTGGGCGTAGCTAGGGGAAAGTGGACCGGGAGTGTAAAGTTGTGGCTAGCTAGCTCTCTCATAAAAAGTCATGAAGATGAATGAATAGTGTGTGAAATGAGGATGTGATGGTTGTAATGATGTTTCCAGGTTCACCATTCACACTGAGCTGTGTTTCAAATGGATTGAACAGTAACAGATGGTGCTGGGTCAGGGGTTATTTAGAGGCACCTGGGTCCTGGGAACCCAATGAATCGGAGCACAGCAACAGATAACACTACAGTTAGAAGGCTTGAGGAGAGAAGGCCATCCTCACTCAGTCCCCACAGGGACATTGATGTCCCAGCGAGCCAGGTGTGAACGCATGTGTAGTGATGGGGGATTATTTTTTTAAATGATATATTTGACTCGTTTCAGGAAGCTAGGCGAATGTCGCACGTCACTACATCACCGGAGAGGCATTTGAACATATTAAATGCTTTTTTGGGGGCAGAAATGCCTTCTGGAAAATAGCAAACTGCAATTGTTAAATTACAGACCTAGTTGGTTTATCCATGGAAAAAGGCAGGAACCTTCCACTAGCCTTGATTGGCCAGGATAATGGATGGCCTGGACATGCCGAGAGATGAGTTGGGATTGGTCTGCCATGTAGCATGCTTCTGTCTATAACATGAGCTGGTCAGTATGTGTAGTTAATCCTTTCTCACGCCGCTTTTGTGAAAGATATGTTAGCCATGGACAACTGCAAAAGTGTTGCTACTGCTCTCAACAACATTGCTGCCCTGAATTAAGCAGGTGCTATTGACAAAGATCCGTATGAAAAAGTTGAGATGGACTACTTTCTGCACATGGTCAGCGTGAACTAGAGTAACTTGACACAACGGGACAAACAAGCTGTAGCTACAAACAAAACGAAAATGACACCGGACATCTTATTTAGTTAAAATGGTTCCAGTCGGCCGTGAACCATTCATCCATGTATACGGACGGGTAAGAGTCTAGCTACATTTTCAGATATTCTACATTTCTAATTTTGTCAGTCGTTTTCATTGCAAGTTAAAGCATACTGTTAGCTAGCTAGTGAACGTTAGCTTGCTGGCTCTCTAGCTAATGTTACGTGTATGATCTGTGTAGTAATATTATTAGAATCTCTGAAGTCCATTATCCATTGATAGTTATAGCCTAATGTTAGCTAGCTATTTAACATTGAACCTAGTTGGTTAGCTTTAGCCACCTGGGATCGTCAGGGATTCATACTACAGCATTTCATGCATGGTGACTAAGCTATGTCAATCCGTTTATATTGCTAGTACTGTATGGGTTGGTATTATAGTTCATTGTTTAGCTAGTAGCTAGCTACATGTCTAAACAAAAGACTCCACTTCGTCAGATGATTACATGACCCATCAAGTTAGCCAGGTGTGTCTGGGAGTGATTAAAGTCATCTATTGTACAAGACAATAAAGAGCCCTCTACTTCGCTAGATGTGGCTGGAGGGTGGTTATATAATTTATTTCACATAACCCATAAATTTAGACAAGTGTGTCTGATTATAACATATTTATTATGGACACTTTTTTTATTTTTGATATTGCTTCTATGCAAATATGCACAGAACTAATTCATTGTACCTGTGCATGTGACAAATAAGCTTACATTTGATATGATATAGTGTGTGTTTACCAGAGATGGTCATGTGAAGAACAACATGACCTGCACCAAATCAGATTAGCATATAGGCCAAGGACGAGAGAGAGTGTATTTTTATCTGGACTTTTCCTGATTGTTGGCTACTACTTTCACCACTTTTAGTTTGGAAAGCTTGTTGTTTACTTCACTACCTTACTCATTATGTTTAGCACACGTGAATCCTTAAAGAGATGGTCAAGGCTAAGGCTTAAGAGGATGTGAACGATGCTGAGTGGGTGTAGACAAAGAAGAGCTCTCCAGTAAGTGTGCCAAAACATTCAAGGGCCATTTTCTGAAAAGTTTAACTTTCAAAGCAGAATTACTTTCCAATTGTTCCTCAACTGCAGTGTATAATTGACCCCTTTAGATCTGAGACTCTACTTTTATTCAGTGTAAAAAAACAAACACAATTTCAAATTGTGCTACATAAGACTGAATCGAGGTGGTCGATCACATATCGTAACATTTTGGCTGTACCTGCACAAACTCTTCATACCTTGTTTTCCATCTTCTTTTTAAGTAGGGAGCCAATTTGTTTCAGCACTTTTTTATTTATTTCCATGACTGATCAAAACTCGTTTTGTCACGGCTCTCTCTTGTCCCTCTGCAGCAGACATGTATAGTGAGAAATATATGTTTGGAACATCGCAATAAAATCACAGTATCGAAACGTACTGCATATTGTATTGGCACTCCGGTATTGTGATAATATTGTATTCTGAGGTCCCTGGTAATTGCCGGCCCTAAGCTTTACATTCTACCAACCCAGAGTTTATTGCACCCCTATCAAAACCTGACACTTGTTGTTCTGAACATGTTGATGTGTATGTCAAAGGCAAATGGGATAGACAGGGTTCTAGTCTATAGCCAGAACCTCTGTGCTCAACAGCAGCTGGCAAGTCAGTCATATTTCTCTAGAGATCTCAGGTGGAGAAACAGCCTAGCTGTCAGTGTCGCTCCAGTAGACACGTGACTGACAGGCAGCATCCCTCACGCTTACCCTGAGAAGACGAGCACCAGCCGACCGGCCGCCGCCGCTCTGCTCTCTCTGCCTACTTAACGTCTCGTCAGGGAATTATTTCATCTTTTCTCCGTCTCCTTGTAAGATTATCTGTCTTTTTTTGTGTGTCAACTGTAAGCTACCGTATAAACAGACTGAAGCAGGTAGCTCTTTTGTCTGGGCTGTACATTTGTGTGTGTGTGTGCGCACACGAGAGACAATTAGGATCTATTCAAATGGTTTTGCAAAGTGTGGAAGTAATGAAGGCAGACGGACATATGGAGCCGTCTCTCTCTTGCCTTGCGTGCTGCATCACCACCAATGTCTATCAAATGAGAGCTGTGTGAATGTAGTATTATAGTCTTGCCTCCATGTCTAACATCCCAAAGCCCTGCCAAGTCCACAGGTGAACAGGGTAAATATGGTCACGTGTGGCAGAGCATTTAGGTCTGGTTAATGACCTGTGTTACCACACAATGTATTTGGCTATTTGGCCTGGTGTCACTATACAGAACACAAATATAAATGCAACATTTATATGAAATAAAAGATCCCAGAAATGTTCCATACGCACAAAAAGCTTTGTTTGTGCACAAATTAGTTTACATCCCTGTTAGTGAGCATTTCTCCTTTACCAAGATAATCCATCCACCTGACAGGTGTGGCTTATCAAGAAGCTGATTAAACAGCATGATCATTACACAGGTGAACCTTGTGCTGGGGACAGTAAATGGCTCCTCTAAAATGTGAAGTTTTGCCACACAACACAATGCCACAGATGTCTAAAAGTTTTAGGGAGTGTCCAAATTGGCATGCTGACTGCAGGAATGTCCAACAGAGCTGTTTCCAGAGAACTGAATGTTAATTTCTCTACCATAAGCCGACCTCCAACGTCGTTTTAGAGAATTTGGTAGTACGTCCAACTGGCCTAACAACCGCAGACCATGTGAGTCCAGGAACCCCACATCCTACTTCTTCACCTGTGGGATAATTTAAGAAGGGTGGGGGGTGGGGGGGTTCTTCGATGAACTGTAACTCAGTAAAATATTTGAAATTGTTATATATATATTTTTGTTCAGTATACATGTTTTGGCTTTGAAATGTGATTCAGATCATTTAAAAATAAGCCCTCCTGGTACACAAACAAACAAACACACACACACATTTGTTTTACTATCCTTGTGGGGACCAAACAATTGATTTCCATTCAAAATCATATTTTGCCTAACCCCTAACCCCATTCCTTCCAGGGGTCATTCCTCACAGCAGCCAGCAGCAACAGCAGCACTATAAGCCCTTAAGGCTGGTGTGTAATTGGAAGTATCCCAGGCTCTTCTGAGGAAACCTCCAGCTGCATATCCATCCCTCATTTCTCACGTCCATAAATCCTCAGGATTTGACCCTGTGCCAGCCAACAGAGCACCCTCCCTCCCTCTTTCCCCCTGGAACAAGTATAGACCAATTTATACATTGAGAACGAAATGCAGGATCATCAAATTTCCGTCGCTAATTGTAGTTCTTTTGTTGTGTATTTTGTAAGGTTGGAATTAGGCTTAATGCCATGACGGGGGGGTCAGGGGAGGTGTGTTCGGAGACGGGGGGTCAGGGGAGGTGTGTTCGGAGACGGGGGGTCAGGGGAGGTGTGTTCGGAGACGGGGGGTCAGGGGAGGTGTGTTCGGAGACGGGGGGTCAGGGGAGGTGTGTTCGGAGACGGGGGGGGGTCAGGGGAGGTGTGTTCGGAGACGGGGGGGGTCAGGGGAGGTGTGTTCGGAGACTGGGGGGGGGGGTCAGGGGAGGTGTGTTCGGAGACAGTGTCAGGGGAGGTGTGTTCGGAGACGGGGGGTCAGGGGAGGTGTGTACGGTGATGGGGGGGGGTCAGGGGAGGTGTGTACGGTGACGGGGGGGTCAGGGGAGGTGTGTACGGTGACGGTGACGGGGGGGGGTCAGGGGAGGTGTGTACGGTGACGGGGGTCAGGGGAGGTGTGTACGGTGACGGGGGGGGTCAGGGGAGGTGTGTACGGTGATGGGGGGTCAGGGGAGGTGTGTACGGTGACGGGGGGGTCAGGGGAGGTGTGTAGGGTGACTGGGGGGGGGGGGTCAGGGGAGGTGTGTACGGTGACTGGGGTCAGGGGAGGTGTGTACGGCGACTGGGGGGGTCAGGGAGGGGTGTACGGCGACTGGGGGTCAGGGGAGGTGTGTACGGCGACTGGGGGGGTCAGGGGAGGTGTGTACGGCGACTGGGGGGTCAGGGGAGGTGTGTACGGCGACTGGGGGGTCAGGGGAGGTGTGTACGGCGACTGGGGGGTCAGGGGAGGTGTGTACGGCGACTGGGGGTCAGGGGAGGTGTGTACGGTGACTGGGGGGAGGGGGGGGGTCAGGGGAGATGTGTACGGTGACGGGGGAGGGGGGGGGGGTCAGGGAGGTGTGTACGGTGACGGGGGAGGGGGGGTCAGGGGGGAGGTGTGTACGGTGAGGGAGAGTCAGGGGAGATGTGTACGGTGAGGGGGAGTCAGGGGAGATGTGTACGGTGACGGGGGAGGGGGGGGTCAGGGGAGATGTGTACGGTGAGGGGGAGTCAGGGGAGATGTGTACGGTGAGGGGGGGGTCGGGGGAGGTGTGTGACGGTGACGGAGGGTCAGGGGGAGGTGTGTACGGTGACGGGGGAGGGGTCAGGGAGGTGTGTACGGTGACGGGGGAGGGGTCAGGGGAGGTGTGTACGGTGAGGGGGAGTCAGGGGAGATGTGGGAGGGGGAGTCAGGGGAGATGTGTACGGTGAGGGGGAGTCAGGGGAGATGTGTACGGTGAGGGGGAGTCAGGGGAGATGTGTACGGTGAGGGGGAGTCAGGGGAGATGTGTACGGCCAACAAGATGAGTAACGAACAGCTAAATCACTAGCCTATGTCAATCTACTATCCCCCATAGTTAAAAAAGTTGATTGGTCAGCTTGTTGAGAAAATAAAAAGTCTATTCCAAACAGACTCTGTGACAGTTGTGAGACGATATATCCCAAATTCATGCCAAGTTGGCCGGGGTGACGGGGGGGTCAGGGGAGGTGTGTACGGTGACGGGGGGGTCAGGGGAGGTGTGTACGGTGGGGGGGGGCTACATAAACAAATCTTGAAAAATGAATGAGTCTGATGCAACGGATCAGAACATTTTATCTTAAAATGTTGATAAAGTATTGTTTCTTCACCTTATGAGCGCACAAGGCAGTAGGCTACGCTATGACTAGGATTATGCCTTTAGCCATTGGGCAAGAAAATTGATAATTGCCTCCATGGATATGGTCAGATTTTTGGCTTAGGCTCCTTTGAAGGAAGGCAAGAAAAACATGCAGTAAAACGTTCTGGTTTCAAACAATTAAGTGTATGTTTTCAAAATGCATACTGCTTCCAGCTCAAAGTGGTGTGTGACATGCTGGTGGTTTGCTTGTTCACCCACAGATTAAGCGTAAAAGGACAAACTGAATTACTTTCATGGAAGACTGGCTTAAATTGTGAGGATGTATTTTCATCATGAGCCAAATGTATTGTTTTTCTACACAGAGTTGCAAAGGAATTGTTGTTGTTGTGATTTATATAATAAACACAAGAGACCAGCACACATGACTGTAAGTCGCTTTGGATAAAAGCGTCTGCTAAATGGCATATATATATATAAGTTCATCTCTCTATATATATAGTGTGGCGGTATAGCAGGAACAGCGGCATCTAGTGGTCAAAACTAGGTACTTTCGTACTACTTCATGGTGAATAATGCAAGTGATGTCATTACTAATTTCTCTGAACCGGGGAAACAAAACATCACCAGATTCACAGTGAATGCATTACATAGTATGGAAACGCAACACTCCAAGCCGCAGCTTCTTACTGTTTGTCATAGGGAACTGATATTATATACTGGTTGGATTGGTGAGGGGGGTCTGTGTGTGGCTTTTGATACTTTTTGGTGATTGGTAGGAATATGTTTGGTACAAATCGAATGTTTGGTACTATATTTAGTGTAGTTTATAACGCAGTTCGGGAGGAGAGCTTCAGACGATACAGCTAATCCACTGCAGGAACTTCTATATATGGGCTAGTCTCAGTATTGGAATGCAGCCACAGCCGGAAATCCTTATATGGAAACATCCTTTTCATATTGGCCTGAAGCAGGAACTCCACACGTGGGGCGGCAGGGTAGCCTAGTGGTTAGAGCATTGGACTAGTAACCGAAAGGTTGCAAGTTCAAATACCCGAGCTGACAAGGTACAAAATCTGTCGTTCTGCCCCTGAACAGGCAGTTAACCCACTGTTCCTAGGCCGTCATTGAAAATAAGAATTTGTTCTTAACGGACTTGCCTAGTAAAATAAAGGTCTATTTTTTAAATGGGTACAAAATACACTCATTGAAACACATCCCGGAGCAGAAACTCCATATACGGTACCAGACACCCATTTTGGAACGTGGCCTATTAGCAAGGAACTCCGTACATGGACATAGAGCTGTGACCATGCCAACTTGCTCACCTGCATCCAATCTTCATTAGCCACAAGCTGCCGGGAGGCTAGCTACCAACTTCGGTCCACGACTGGGGGCTGGCCTCCCCATATATCTCAACCTCCATAGACAAACATTGGCAGTAGAATGGCTTTACTGAAGAGCTCAGTGACTTGCAACGTGGCATCATCATTGGATCGCCAAGTGCTGAAGAGCCTTAAAATCCTCTGTCTTTGGTTGTAACACTCACTACGAGTTCCAAACTGCCCCTGGAAGTAACATCAGCACAATAACTGTTTGTCAGGAGCTTCATGAAATGGTTTTCCATGGCCAAGCAGCCACACACAAGCCTAAGATCACCATGCTCAATGCCAAGCGTTGGCTGTTGTGGTGTATAGCTCGCTGCCATTGGACTCTGGCGCAGTGGAAACGCACTCTCTGGAATGATGACTCACGCTTCACCATCTGGCAGTCCGACGAAGGAATCTGGGATTGGCGGATGACAGGACAACGCTACCCGCCTGAATGTATAGTGCCAACTGTAAAGTTTGGTGAAGGAGGAATAATGTTCTGGTTGTTTTTCATGGTTCAGGCCCCTTAGTTCAAGTGAAGGGAAATCTTAACACTACAGCATACAATTATATTCTAGATGATTCTGTGCTTCGACCTTAGTGGCAGCAGTGTGGGGAAGGCCCTTACCGGTTTCCATGACAATGCCCCCGTGCACAAGGCAAGGTCCATACAGAAATGGTTTGTTGAGGTCGGTGTGGAAGAACTTGACTGGCCTGCACAGAGCCCTGACCTCAATCCCTTTGAACACCTTTGGGGGTGGATTGGAATGCCGACTGTGAGCCAGGCCTAATCGCCCAACATCAGTACCCGACCTCACTAATGCGCTTGTGTCTGAAGTGTCTGAAGTCCCTGCAGCAATGTTCTGACATCTAGTGGAAAGCCTTCCTAGAAGAGTGGAGGCTGTTATAGCAGCAAAGGGCGATCAACTCCATATTAATGCCCATTATTTTGGAATGAAATGTTCGAGGAGCAGGTGTCCGTTTGGCCATGTAGTGTATCTGCATCTGTTTCCTTGGCTCTGGCTTCACCCACCTTAATACAGCCGATCAGAGTCGAATTGGCAAAGCCTGCTTCTGTGGCACCGGTATTATATCATGCACTTAGGACTACAATCCCCTGGAGACTATCTAGACTACTGGAAAACAGGGATGTTATCATGAAGGAGACATTTAACTCTCATCATTTAGATGTTCTACTTACCATAGGAAAACAACTACAACATTTACCTGTCTCCCGTTCCTCATGTAGAGTTTATTTTCTTATCTCTATCTGAAATGGAACTTGTTTTTTAATATAGAGTAGGGTCATCTCAGAAGAAAAACAGAATTAACCCTCCATTCCAAGGTGTCTCAGAGTAGGAGGGCTGGTGTAGAATCAGTTTAGATCATAATGATTACGATTATATGGACAGAGGGGACCTGATCTTAGATCAACACTGCTACACTGAGATGCTTTATGGGGCCAGGTTCTGCGAATAGAGCTGCCTGATTCGGGCAATGTTGTGATTATCTGTTAGTCTCCATTCTCAGCAAGGAGTTTGCAAAGCTGTCAAGCCCCACATACAAATTCCATCTAGACACCTTTGCCCTAGAGCACACAAACTATACGTACCTCGGCCTAAACATCAGGGCCACAGCTAATTTCCACATAGCTGTGAACAATCTGAGAGACGAGACGAGGGGCCTTCTAAGCCATCAAAAGGAACATAAAATTCAACATAACAATTAGGATCCAGCTAAAAATACTTGAATCTGTTATAAAACCCATTGTCCTTTATGGTTGTGAGGTCTGGGGTCCGTTCACCAATCAACAATTCACAATATGGGACAAGCATCAAATTGAGACACCTTTTTTTGGTAACTACATTATTCCATGTGTGTTATTTCATAGTTTTGATATCTTCACTTTTATTATACAATGTAGAAAATAGTAAAAATAAAGAAAAACCCTTGAATGAGTATGTTTGTCCAAACTTTTGACTGGTACTATATATATACAGTAATCTAACAAACACATATATATATATTTTCCTTAAGTATGTTTGTTAGTTTACTATTGTTACCGTCCCCACTACAATAAACAAATACTTTCATACGTGTCATTTTGTTTTTGAAACATTTAAATGGAGTACTATATAGAATTCCATTCATTCCTATGGAGGACTGCTTCTTATGGGGACTACCAATATGGCCGACCGGTGGCTTCAAAGCCTCTCATTGGCCAATACATAGCATCAGCAATCCAGGGTTTATATACATCATTGGTCTATACTGAGAATGCGCTAGATTACATAAATCCTCACTTAGTTTAGTGCTAGTCCCTGTTTAATCTCTTTAAAGAAAAACCTGGAGTCACCTGTTGTCTTGGAGTCGTAGTAGGTTAAACCAATCCGCTAGCGACTCTCTCGATCTCTCTTAATTCATTTAAATTCAGAGGGCTGTGTTGGCATGGGAAACATATGTTTACATTGCCAAAGCAAGTTAAATAGATAATAAATAATCAGAGAGAGAGGGTGTGTCTCTCTCTCTCTCTCTCCCCAATTCAATTCTCTCTCAATTTTCAATTAAACTCGAAGGGCTTTATCGGCATGGAAACATATGTTTACATTGCCAAAACAAGAAAAATGGAACATAAACAAAAGTGAAATAAACAATAACTAATCAACTAATAACTAATAACTAATCAACAGTAAACATTACAAAACATATCTTTTTGTTTTCTCATGATTTGGTTGGGTCTAATTGTGTTGCTGTCCTGGGGCGCTGTGTTTGTGAACAGAGCCCAAGACCAGCTTGCTTAGGAGACTCTTCTCCAGGTTCATCTCTCTGTAGGTGATGGCTTTGTTATGGAAGGTTTGGGAATCGCTTCCTTTTAGGTGGTTGTAGAATTTAATGGCTCTTTTCTGGATTTTGATCATTAGCAGGTATCAGCCTAATTCTGCTCTGCATGCATTATTTGGTGTTTACATTGTACACGGAGGATATTTTTGCAGAATTCTGCATGCGGAGTCTCTATTTAGTGTTTGTCCCATTTTGTGAATTCTTGATTGGTTAGCCGTCCCCAGACCTCATAACCATAAAGGGCAATGGGTTCTATGACTGATTCAAGTATATTTAGCCAGATCTTAATTAGTATGTTGAATTTTATGTTCCTTTTGATGGCTTAGAAGGCCCTTCTTGTCTCATCTCTCAGATCGTTCACAGCTTTGTGGAACATACCTGTGGCGCTGATGTTTAGGCAGAGTTACGTCTAGTTTTTAGTGAGCTCTAGAGCAACGGTGTCTAGATGGAATTTGTATTTGTGGTCCTGGCAACTGGATCTTTTTTGGAAGAGCATTATTTTTGTCTTACTGAGATTTACTGTCAGAGCCCAGGTCTGACAGAATCTGTGCAGAAGATCTAGGTGCTGCTGTAGGCCCTCCTAGGTTGGGGACAGAAGCATCAGATCATCAGCAAACAGTGCTGCGGCCTGTTCTAGTGCCCTCGCCAATTCATTGATATATATATATATTGAAGAGGGTGGGGCCCAAGCTGCGTCCGTGTCTCACCCCACGGCCCGTGGAAAGAAATGTGTATTTTTTGACCATTTTTACACTTCACACTTTTTGTTTGTCTACATTTATTTTATAATGTTGTATGTTTTGGGTGTTCAGTCCTTGGTTCCAAATATTGGGGAAGATGCCAGAGCTGAGAATGATGTTAAAAAGTTTTAAGTATAGCCAATTGGAATTTGTGGTTTGCATTTTTTATCATTTCACTTAGGATACCATCAACACCACAGGACTTTCTGGATTAGAGGATTTGTATTTTGTCCTGTAGTTCAGTCGATGTAATTGGAGAATCCAGTGGGTTCTGGCAGTCTTTAATAGTCGATTTTAAGATTAATATTTGGTCGTGTATATATGTTTTTGTTGTTTGTTCTCTATTTCCTTCTTAGGTTTTTGCATTCTAAACCTAAGAAAGGAATTGAGAAATCTATCCAACCAATAACATAGAGAACCAGAACCTGAGACTTCACTATGGTGAATCACTAAAACAATACAGAAATACACTACGGAAAAATAATGAACAGCACATCAGAACTCCGCTAAATGTAAAATCCCAACACACTAAACAAACACAAGGAGTTATCTATCCCAAACGGAGATGTGTGGATAAACCACTTCTCCAATCTCTTTGGCTCTATAACAAAGAACAAACTGCAAAAGCATATACCTGATCAAAAGGTTGTCTGCATGACATTTTTTGATTTGATAGGGAAGTTGAGATTGGCATGGGGAACATGTTTACATTGATAGGGAAGCTGAGATTGGCATGGGGAACATGTTTACATGATCAAAGGTTGTCTGCATGACATTTTTTGATTGATAGGGAAGTTGAGATTGGCATGGGGAACATGTTTACATTGATAGGGAAGCTGAGATTGGCATGGGGAACATGTTTACATTGATAGGGAAGCTGAGATTGGCATGGGGAACATATGTTTACATTGATAGGGAAGCTGAGATTGGCATGAGAACATTTTACATTGATAGGGAAGCATGGGGAACATATGTTTACATTGATAGGGAAGCTGAGATTGGCATGGGGAACATATGTTTACATTGATAGGGAAGCTGAGATTGGCATGGGGAACATATGTTTACATTGATAGGGAAGCTGAGAATGGCATGGGAAACATGTTTACATTGATAGGGAAGCTGAGATTGGCATGGGAACATATTTACATTGATAGGGAAGCTGAGATTGGCATGGGGAACATATGTTTACATTGATAGGGAAGCTGAGATTGGCATGGGAAACATATGTTTACATTGATAGGGAAGCTGAGATTGGCATGGGGAACATGTTTACATTGATAGGGAAGCTGAGATTGGCATGGGAAACATGTTTACATTGATAGGGAAGCTGAGATTGGCATGGGAAACATTTTACATTGATAGGGAAGCTGAGATTGGCATGGGAAACATATGTTTACATTGATAGGGAAGCTGAGATTGGCATGGGAAACATATGTTTACATTGATAGGGAAGCTGAGATTGGCATGGGAACATATGTTTACATTGATAGGGAAGCTGAGATTGGCATGGGGAACATATGTTTACATTGATAGGGAAGCTGAGATTGGCATGGGAAACATATGTTTACATTGATAGGGAAGCTGAGATTGGCATGGGAAACATATGTTTACATTGATAGGGAAGCTGAGATTGGCATGGGAAACATATGTTTACATTGATAGGGAAGCTGAGATTGGCATGGGAAACATATGTTTACATTGATAGGGAAGCTGAGATTGGCATGGGAAACATATGTTTACATTGATAGGGAAGCTGAGATTGGCATGGGGAACATATGTTTACATTGATAGGGAAGCTGAGATTGGCATGGGGAACATATGTTTACATTGATAAGCTGAGATTGGCATGGGAAACATATGTTTACATTGATAGGGAAGCTGAGATTGGCATGGGGAACATATGTTTACATTGATAGGGAAGCTGAGATTGGCATGGGGAACATATGTTTACATTGATAGGGAAGCTGAGATTGGCATGGAAAACATATGTTTACATTGATAGGGAAGCTGAGATTGGCATGGGAAACATATGTTTACATTGATAGGGAAGCTGAGATTGGCAT
Source organism: Oncorhynchus gorbuscha (assembly GCF_021184085.1). NCBI lineage: Eukaryota > Metazoa > Chordata > Actinopteri > Salmoniformes > Salmonidae > Oncorhynchus > Oncorhynchus gorbuscha. The sequence goes on along the minus strand of NC_060188.1, from coordinate 85,492,837 downwards.
GGGAAACATGATAGGGAAGCTGAGATTGGCATGGGAAACATATGTTTACATTGATAGGGAAGCTGAGATTGGCATGGGAAACATATGTTTACATTGATAGGGAAGCTGAGATTGGCATGGGAAACATATGTTTACATTGATAGGGAAGCTGAGATTGGCATGGGAAACATATGTTTACATTGATAGGGAAGCTGAGATTGGCATGGGAAACATGTTTACATTGATAGGGAAGCTGAGATTGGCATGGGAAACATGTTTACATTGATAGGGAAGCTGAGATTGGCATGGGAAACATATGTTTACATTGATAGGGAAGCTGAGATTGGCATGGGAAACATATGTTTACATTGATAGGGAAGCTGAGATTGGCATGGGAAATATGTTTACATTGATAGGGAAGCTGAGATTGGCATGGGAAACATATGTTTACATTGATAGGGAAGCTGAGATTGGCATGGGGAACATATGTTTACATTGATAGGGAAGCTGAGATTGGCATGGGGAACATATGTTTACATTGATAGGGAAGGCATGGGGAACATATGTTTACATTGATAGGGAAGCTGAGATTGGCATGGGAACATATGTTTACATTGATAGGGAAGCTGAGATTGGCATGGGGAACATATGTTTACATTGATAGGGAAGCTGAGATTGGCATGGGGAACATATGTTTACATTGATAGGGAAGCTGAGATTGGCATGGGGAACATATGTTTACATTGATAGGGAAGCTGAGATTGGCATGGGGAACATATGTTTACATTGATAGGGAAGCTGAGATTGGCATGGGAAACATATGTTTACATTGATAGGGAAGCTGAGATTGGCATGGGGAACATATGTTAATGTTGCCAAAGCAAGTGAAACGGATAATAAACAAAAGTGAAATGAACAATAAAAATGAACAGTAAACATTACACTAACAAAAGTTTCAGTAGAATAAAGACATTTCAGATGTCATATTTTGGCTATTTACAGTGTTGTAAGGATGTGCAAATAGTTAAAATAAGTACAAAAGGGAAAATAAATGAACATAAATATGGGTTGTATTTACAATGGTGTTTTTTATTCACTGGTTGCCCTTGTGGCAACATGTCATAAATATATCTGCTGTGATGGCACGCTGGTATTTTCTCTCTCTATATTGGTGTCTCTTACCTCTCTCTCTCTCTGGGTTGAATTTCTCCAGGACCAGATGGTCAGGTTATGCCGTAGTCAGCTCCTACTATGTCTGACCTCCAGAACCCTGCCTGCTGCCTATTTAAGACGACCATGATATCTGAACCTGACCTGAGCAGGTTAGTCCAGATGGTAAATTAATTCATTAAACCAAGTAGAGGGGAAAAAATTATACTAAGTTAGACTATCCACCAAAATGCATCCGTTTTAATATTAAGCTATTTAAGATACATTTTTAAAACAAACATGTATTTTCTCTTGTCTTAGGGTAAGGCACAATTGGATACACATTAGACGATTTAAACAGAACAGTAAATGTTTGAGTCTGACTGGTTCAGTAATGTAAGGGGTCTCGTTAGCTTTCTGAAATCTTCATTGTCAAAACACTGACATCCACAAAATTTGCATTTTAAACAATTTCATCTGTTTTTATATTGAAAGGCAACAATGTTTTTTTGCTTCAGTAAAGTGATAATGTGCTTGCAACTCTAGTTTTTAATCACACAAAATAAATTAATGCTTTGTTTAATGCAAAAACATTCGCCATAAAATATATTTGTTTTCTTCAGATGACAACGGAAGTGCAGTGCTAATTGGCTGGCAGCCATACATCAGTAAATTGGCTTACAATGAAAGAGCAAGGAATTTTTTGCAAATGCGATGCATGGCCATCAGATTTCTTTTATGTTTACCATAAAAATAATGTAACCAGCTACATGTCCTAATGTTTTGCTTGAAGTTAATATTGCATTTTAACTTGCCAAAACTACAAGAGAAAAGTAACCTCTTCCTGTCGGCCACCAGTCAGAGCGCTGTCTGCTGATCGAATGCCCGTTCATGAGAACCCCAACTGATATTAAATTTACATCAGTATTCAGACCCTTTTACTCAGTACTTTGTTGAAGCACCTTTGGCAGCGCTTACAACAAGTCTTCTTGGGTGTGACGCTACAAGCTTGTCAGACCTGTATTTGTTGAGTTTCTCCCATTCTTCTCTGCAGATCCTCTCATGTTCTGTCAGGTTGGATTAGGATGGTCTCTGCACAGCTATTTTCAGGTCTCCAGACATTTAATCGGGTTCAAATCCGGGCTCTGGCTGGGCCACTTAAGGACATTCAGAGGCTTGTCCTGAAGCACCTCCTGTGTTGTCTTGGCTGTGTGCTTAGGGTTGTTGTCCTGCTGGAAGGTGAACCATCGCCCCAGTCTGAGGTCCTGAGTCCTCTGGAGTAGGTTTTCATCAAGGAGCTCTCTGTACTTTGCCCCGTTCATCTTTCTCTCGATCCTAGCTTGTCTCCCCTGCCACTGAAAAACATCCCCACAGCATGATGCTGCCACCACCATGCTTCACCGTAGGGATGCTGCCAGGTGCCCTGGCATTCAGGCTAAAGTGTTCAATCTTGGTTTCATCAGACCAGTGACATTTATTTGGACACATCCATAACAATGAGATAATGAGGTGCGATTTCACCTGGCATGGAACATGTGCTCTCTTCAGGACACTGTTGTTCAGAGGAGCTAGCCAACAACACCGCTAACACAATCACTTCAAACTGAAGCTGGAAAGGAAAGACTGCAAATTAGCTATGTTTCGTTTGACCTTTCTTCATTATATATATTTTTTGTATATATCAATAAAAATTATGTTGAATCATGATTTTGACTAGCTGAGAAACGCTGCCTGTCTGCCTGTCTGCCTGCCTGCCTGTCTCTGTCTGCCTGACTGTCTCTGTCTGCCTGTCTCGTCCCGATTTAAGTATGACAAGTAAAATTACCTATAATAAAACATTCTTTAAATTAAGCAAACCAGACGCCACATTCCAAACCATACGCCACATTCCAAACCAGACGCCACAATTTTCTAGATTTTTTAAACTTACTGATGACCAGGGGCACACTCCAACACTAAGACGTCTTTTACAAACAAATTATTTGTGTTTAGCGAGTCCGTCTTATCAGAAGCAGTAGGGATGACCAGGGATGTTCTCCTGATAAGTGTGTGAATTTAACCATTATCTGTCCTGCTAAGCATTAAAAATGCAACGAGTACTTTCAGGTGTCATGGAAAATGTTTGGAGTAATAAGTACATTATTTTCTTTAGGAATGCAGTAATGTAAAATAGTAAAGTACAGATTCCCCAAAAAAGCAGTACTTTAAAGTATTTTTTACTTAAGTACTTTACACCATTGTATTTCTTAGATGTACCTGTTACAAAGATGGGACAATCACTTAACTACTACAGTTCACAGAAAACCTACAGATAAAAATACTGACGTCTGATAGTTCTCAAACTACAAATAGTTTACCAGTCAGCCAACTTCATAGACCGCGTTCCATCTGTGACACATATGATAGACAATCAAATGATCTCCTAGAGTGTTTCCCACTAGAGAGGATTCCCCCGATACCTGTCTTGATAAAGAACAAGTTAAATCCTTGAACAGAAGCCAGTTACTTAAGAAGAAACCGTTTTCTGTTAACTATATACTTAATTTCAATGATAGCTGTAATGGCATCAAGTCTATTGTCAATAAACACTGGCATATACTATCATCAGACTCCTTTTTAAATTCTGCTGCCCAGAATCCACCTTTATTCACCTAGAAACAATCCCGAAAATTCCATCAAACATATTTGTTAAATCGGATGTCAGAGAGAGAGAAAGGAGGCCTTCATAGATTGATGCAGATCATGTATCACTATACGGAAATGTTCTAAATTAAATCCATGTATTATTCATGTAGAACTTGCTCTACTAAAGGACTTATTTATATGCTACAGTGTTGTAATAAGATTTCTATTGGAAAAACATCCCGCGTCTTGAAAGTACGCCTTGGAGAACATATCTTCACGTCTGATAGTGGATTCATCTCCTCGCTAGTTGTGAGACACTTTGTTTTAGAACAAAATCATTCTATTATTGAATTGAGATGCGTTGGAAAAATTCTACCAACAAATTACTCCTAAGAGAAGACGTGGATATATAAATAAAATTCTGTATCCCCACACGGTTTTCACCTCCTTCCTATTGGCCAAATTTAGACTTATACAACAGCACTGTCCATATCGTTTATGAGTTAGCCCCACATATTTATCAACTGCTGAGCCTGATGTGCTTTGTGGTAATCTGTCTCATGAATGGAGATAATGTATCCAAGTGAGCAGACACAGAAGGCAACTGATTCATGAATGGTTCAGGGCTGATACTCCCATAACCTATAATTCTCTCTTTCTGAAGTGCTGCTTTGTTGTTTTATTTTAAAACTAAAACGCTTGATTGCAATTCAAATCATGAATGACTCAAATGCTGTGTGATGACATGAATGAATGATAGAATTATGTATTTCTTTGTGGCTTCTCTGGTCTACCTTCATACAATTTAGTCACATCTCTGATTGGCAGATGAGTGGCAACCCTAATTAGAAGCACCTGCTACTCATCGGTTGCTCACCTGTGTTCCCTATAGATGCTGTTTTGAAGTAAAACGATTTGTAGCTACACGCTGAAGAAGGCTGCAAAGCCAAAATGTCTGTGTAACCTGTCCCTGATGCAGTGAAATGAATACAAAACTGGGAAATGAAGTAAGCTTTATGCAACATCTTTTTGAGTGTGGCCCCATCACACCTTTTGTTTGTTTGAATTCACAGGTTTTACAAGCCAGCCAAGCTTCTGGGAGAGTGTGATGGTCCCTTTTTTATTTGCCCCTCTGCCTTACCAAAACTGGCTCCATCTAGAGCCCAGAGGCTGCTTTCCCAGTGTACCGTCCAGTGTTCCAAATGTTACAGCTGAATAGATTGATCTTGATGGCATAATGGAAATAGCCAAGTTGTTGTTTGTTTAGGAAACTTTAGTTCTGATCTTTTTTTAGAGCGATTTAGACAGGCAGAGATTTAGACAGGCAGACAGACAGTGCAGAGACCCAGGTGCCTGAATCACAGCCCAGCAGCATGGAGGGGGATGAGACTGAGAGAAGCTTCCTCCTCCACCACATGCCTGGCTGGCTGGGGCGGTGAATTTCACAGTTTCTAAAACACAAGATGGTGAAAGCACAAGAGGTGCAGGCTGTAACCATGGCAACCCGGAGACTAAGTGAAATAATTGGGTCTGGGCTGGCCCAGATCGTGTTAAAAAAGAAGGTAGAAAGATTAAACCCTTCTTCTTCTTCGTTGTTGTTCCCAAACCTTGGCCTTGTTTAACAGTGTCTTCTGTGCTGGGTTGAGCTGTCTGGGTTGTTGGTACTAGCTAGGTCAGGATGATGGATGAGTTGGCCAGTTATACAGAGTCCTCAAAGTATCCTACATACCTGGATTACAGACCTGGTGGGTTCACATAGTGGCCTATTTGTCCTTTTAAGAAATCTTTTAGCATATTACTGAGCGTGTATGGAGAATCAGATGGGTGAAATTTGCACTTTTGTGACTATTCCATTCAGTCAAGCACAGAAATGATTTTGGATGAAAACAAATATTTATATATATATATATATATATATATATTAGATTTAAAATCAGTAATCTAGATCTCTAAATTTTAAATCTCTCCAGACAGACAGACACCCGAGTTATTCCATTGTTCAAATTTAAGCCTAGTGATTATATTATGATGAACATTTTGGGACAATAATGGAAATGAATGAAGTACTTGAAATAAATCCCCCTCTTAATCTCTGGTGTTATGTTGCCTGCCTTTCTCTTTGCCATCTAACAGAGTGCTTTTAGTACAGATCACTGAATGGCATGATATGATACCTTCGGAAAGTATTCAGACACCCCTACACACAATACACCATAATTACAAAGAAAAAACAGGTGGGTGTCCTGTTGGAAGGTGAACCTTCGCCCCAGTCTGAGGTCCTGAGCATTCTGGAGCAGGTTTTCATCAAGGATCTCTTTGTACTTTGCTCCGTTCAACTTTCACCTTGATCCTGACTTGACTCCCAGTCCCTGCCACCGAAAAACATCCCCACATCATGATGCTGACACCACCATGCTTCACCGTAGGGATGGTGCCAGGTTCCCTCCAGACGTGACACTTGGCATTCAGGCCAAATAGTTCATTCTTGGTTTCATCAGACCAGAGAATCTTGCTTCTACAAGTGGGCTGTCATGTGCCTTTTACTGACGAGTGGCTTCCATCTTGCCACTCTACCATAAAGGCCTAATTGGTGGAGTGCTGCAGAGATGGATGTCCTTCTTGAAGGTTTTCCCATCTCCACAGAGGAACTCTAGAAATCTGTCAGAGTCACCTCCCTGACCAAGGCCCTTCTCCCCCGATTGCTCAGTTTGGCTGGACGGCCAGCTCTAAAAAGAGGCTTGGTGGTTTCAAACTTCTTCCATCTAAGAATAATGGAGGCCATTGTGTTCTTGGGGACTGCACTGTCAACTGTGGGACCTTATATAGACTAGAGGTCGGCCGATTAATCGGCATGGTCGATTAATTAGGGCCGATTTCAAGTTTTCATAACAATCAGTAATCAGCCTTTTTGGACGCCGATTACATTGCAATCCATGAGGAAGCTGTGTGGCAGACTGTCCACCTGTTACGCGAGTGCAGTGTCAACAGGACCTTGTGGCTGCAAGGAGCCAAGGTAAGTTGCTAGCTAGCATTAAACTCATCTTATAAAAAACAATCAATCTTCACATAATCACTAGTTAACTACACATGGTTGATGAAATTACTAGGTTAACTAGCTTGTCCTGCGTTGAATATAATCAATGCGGTGCCTGTTAATTTATCAGCGAATCACAGCCTACTTCATCTTTGCCAAATGGGTGATGATCTAACAAAAGCGCATTCGCAAAAAAAGTACTGTCGTTGCACAAATGTACCTAACCATAAACATCAGTCTTTCTTAAAATCAATACAGAGAAGTGTATATTTTTAAACCTGCATATTTAGTCAAAATAAATGCATGTTAGCAGGCAAAATTAACCAGGGATTGTTTGTGTCACTTCTCTTGTGTTCAGTGGAAGCAGAGTCAGGGTATATGCAACAGTTTGGGCCTCCTGGCTCGTTGCGAACTGTGTGAAGACCATTTCTTCCTAACAAAGACCGTAATTAATTTGCCAAAATTTTACATAATTATGACATAATAGTGAAGGTTGTGCAATGTAAAAGCCATATTTAGACTTAGTGTTGCCTCCCGTTCGACAAAATACGGAATGGTTCCGTATTTCACTGAAAGAATAAATGTTTTGTTTTTGAAATTATAGTTTCCGGATTTGACCATATTAATGACCAAAGGCTCGTATTTCTGTGTGTTTATTATAATTAAGTCTATGATTTGATATTTGATAGAGCAGTCTGACTGAGCGGTGGTAGGCAGCAGCAGGCTCGTAAGCATTCATTCAAACAGCACTTTACTGCGTTTGCGAGCAGCTCTTAGCAATGCTTGATTCTCCCGAGATTAAGTTGGCAATACTAAAGTGCCGAAAGAACATCCAATAGTCAAAGGTATATGAAATGCAAATGTTTAGAGAGAAATAGTCGTCGCATCATGTTTCCTATAATAACTGCAACCTAAAACTTAACTGGGAATATTGAAGAACTGGGAATATTGAACCACCAGCTTTCATATGTTCTCTTGTTCTGAGCAAGTAACGTTGGCTTTTTTTTACATGGCACATATTGCACTTTTACTTTCTTCTCCAACACTTTTTGCATTATTTAAACCAAATTGAACGTTTCATAATTTTTTTGAGACTAAATTATTTTTATTTATGTATTATATTAAGGAAAAATAAAAGGGTTCATTGTTCATTCAGTATTGTTGTAATTGTCATTAATACAAATATATATAAAAATCGTCCGATTTAATCCGTATCTGCTTTTTTTGGGTCCTCCAATAATCTGTATCGGCGTTGAAAAATTATAATTGGTCAACCTCTAATATAGAAAGGTGTGTGCCTTTCCAAATCATGTCCAATCATTTGAATTTACCATGGGTGGATTCTAATCAAGTTATAGAAACATCTCAAGGATGATCAATGGACACAGGATGCACCTGAGCTCAATTTCAAGTCTCATAGCAAAGAGTGAATACTTATGTAAAAAAGGTATTTCTGCTTCATATTTGCAATAAATTAACAAACATGTCTGAACCTGTTTTCACTTTGCCATTATGGGGTATTGTGTGTAGATGTGGGGAAAAAAAACATTTTAGAATAAGGCTGTAAGGTAACAAAATGTGGAAAAAGTGAAGGGGTCAAGTGGTAATTTATGAGCAGGGTCCACCTCTCTGTATGACCCCCCCCCGGCCCACCTCCAGTCCTCTAGCTCTGGTGCTTTATGGGGAGCAAAGGGGTCGTGTTTGTTTTCTCCAGACCAACACAGAGGAGTCTTTGTGATGACAGTTCACACTCCTCCTATCCAAAGACTGCAGCTGTGTGTATCACTGGCTCCCTGCAGTAGGCCCATTTCTCAGCCCCAAAACTAAACCCTTACCTTTTATTTGGAAAATCGGTTTACTGCTGAGGTGGCTGGGTTCCTGGGAATGTTAACTTCAAGTCAATTGTTTGTTTTTGTTTATGCTAGATTCACTTTACTTATTGATATTTTAATCTGTCTTCTGCTGTGTTAGAGAGTTGACATACTTCCTGAATGATCACGTTCAGAGATTTAACCTAACATTACAGATGGTCAAGCCACAATACAGCTGTATACAAAGTGATTTTAATTTTGAGTAACAGCCCATGCCTTCCATTAACAGCTATATTATGCAGAGTACATTTAATTGGTTGCACAATACAAGCCAAACATTGGCAGGCATGATGCTTGTTGCCTGCTGTGGAGTGTGAATAATTCAGTTGAATGTCATTTTAAAGGGCCGCTTCTGTGACTCATACCAATGACTAGCGAAAAGCAGCGATGCTCGGAAACTCCTTGAACCATCCCACGTCACCCGTTTCCTGATTGGAATTGTGTGGAAGTCAAAGATCTCTAGAGGGATCTGGTGAAGTTCACATATTGTCTGGAGCAGGGTTAGAGGATCGGGCTGAAGGATCTATGAAGCCCGTCTGCTCCTCTCTCTCTCTGTTTGTGTACTATGTCATTCAGAATGCTGCTCAGGAATTCAGAGAGTCTCGTACATCTTGTGGTCTCTGGGTTGTACGTAAGGAATTTTCTACAATTCCTCTCCAACAATATCCATGTTGACAGCTACCTATCCTAAAGAGGCTCCTGAAAGCTCTGAGATTAACGTCAGTGTTTGACGACTATATTGTCAGTGATCTTATGTTTCGATTTAAAGCGATACTTTGGGATTTTGGAAGCCCTTTATCTACTTTCCCAGAGTCAGAAGAACTCATGGAAAACATGTTTATGACTCTGCATCCAGTATGAAGGAAGTTGGATTTAGTTTTACGATCCAATGCTAACTAGTGTTGGCACAAAGACTGGAAGTCTATGGTATCTACTAGCATGCTAGCAGTTATCATAGACTTCCAGTCATTACGTTAACAACAGTTAGTTGTTAACTGACATTAGCACAATTGCTAACTTCAAACTTAGGGCCGACCCCATTTAGTCGACTGGTCCATTCTTTGGTCCATAGGCTGTTGGTTGACCGAGATTTCTTTAGTAGCACATTTTTTTATAATAATCATGGTGTACAAGACACCTGTCTGATTGGCTCCTGTCTGTGTGGACTGATCTATTGTGGAGGCCGTGGGGATGGCACAGTCCATCACGAAGACATGTGCTACTGAAATTGGATATGGTTATATTATGTAAGAACAATGGTGCAACACTAATAAAAATTAAATTATTTTATAACATTATTTTACATTTTCTTCTCCCGCATTGGATAGCGGTATCTGTCTGCGCTTCTGAAACCCATCAGTGCGTTATTGAATTGCCGCCTTTTCCTGGAGACCATGTTGCTATGTGCATAATAGTAAAGTTAATCAGCATATTGGTGTTGAGAACAATGTGATGGAGGCAGCAGCAGAATGAGGAGATGAGAAAACAGGAGAGTGAGGAGAGAGGAAACCCCAACTTAATTAGGTCTATAATCAACAGCCTAACTGTTAAATGTGATGGCTTTATAAATCAGCCATATACAGTGGGGCAACAAAATATTTAGTCAGCCACCAATTGTGCAAGTTCTCCCACTTAAAAAGATGAGAGGCCTGTAATTTTCATCATAGGTACACATCAACTATGACAGACAAAATGAGAAAAAAAATCCAGAAAATCACATTGTAGGATTTTTAAGGATTTTTAGCAAAAATGGATTTTTGGCTGACTAAATACTTTTTTGCCCCACTGTGTATTTACAGAAATAAGACAGAACCTGCTACTGTAGCCTCCTGATTCTGTGAGCATCAAGCTTCACGTAACCAGAACATGTCGGATAAAAAAATTCACATTCGGCAGTTTTTTATATTTTCTATGCTGTAATAAAGGCTTCACCATGTTTCTCTCTCCTGAGAACAATCTCCGGTATTATTATATTATTAATTTAGACTTCACGATAAACACTGTTGATGTTCTGTGGTGGTCACTGTAGCAGAGACTTCACGATAAACACTGTTGATGTTCTGTGGTGGTCACTGTAGCAGAGACTTCACGATAAACACTGTTGATGTTCTGTGGTGGTCACTGTAGCAGAGACTTCACGATAAACACTGTTGATGTTCTGTGGTGGTCGCTGCAGCAGAGACTTCACGATAAACACTGTTGATGTTCTGTGGTGGTCACTGCAGCAGAGACTTCACGATAAACACTGTTGATGTTCTGTGGTGGTCACTGCAGCAGAGACTTCACGATAAACACTGTTGATGTTCTGTGGTGGTCACTGTAGCAGAGACTTCACGATAAACACTGTTGATGTTCTGTGGTGGTCACTGCAGCAGAGACTTCACGATAAACACTGTTGATGTTCTGTGGTGGTCACTGTAGCAGAGACTTCACGATAAACACTGTTGATGTTCTGTGGTGGTCACTGTAGCAGAGACTTCACGATAAACACTGTTGATGTTCTGTGGTGGTCACTGCAGCAGAGACTTCACGATAAACACTGTTGATGTTCTGTGGTGGTCACTGTAGCAGAGACTTCACGATAAACACTGTTGATGTTCTGTGGTGGTCGCTGCAGCAGAGACTTCACGATAAACACTGATGTTCTGTGGTGGTCGCTGCAGCAGAGACTTCACGATAAACACTGTTGATGTTCTGTGGTGGTCGCTGCAGCAGAGACTTCACAATAAACACTGATGTTCTGTGGTGGTCGCTGCAGCAGAGACTTCACGATAAACACTGTTGATGTTCTGTGGTGGTCGCTGCAGCAGAGACCTCACGATAAACACTGTTGATGTTCCACAGTCACGTGCTCTCATTTTTTCTCACCACAACGCAGCAAGTCTGAGCCCGGCCCGGCACAATCAAATCAATTGCTGGTCAGACTCCCTCTTTGTCATTTGTGTTTATGGGTGGGCGGTATCCAGATCATATCGTGACTGTGCAATGCCGGGATATACGTTATTACTGGTAGTGCACACAAGGGGCACAACGCTTTTTTAATTTCAAATTTACCAAAATGCTAACAAGTACTAAAGAATCCTCATCGTGGATGCTAGGTAAATGCTAACAAGTACTAAATAATCCTCATAGTGGATGCTAGGTAAATGCTAACAAGTGTAAGTCGCTCTGGATAAGAGCGTCTGCTAAATGACTTAAATGTAAATGTAAGTACTAAAGAATCCTCATCGTGGATGCTAGGTAAATGCTAACAAGTACTAAAGAATCCTCATAGTGGATGCTAGGTAAATGCTAACAAGTACTAAAGAATCCTCATAGTGGATGCTAGGTAAATGCTAACAAGTACTAAAGAATCCTCATAGTGGATGCTAACAAATGCATGCAAACATTTACTACTAAGACAGACAACCCAGCTCATAAAGTTCTGCAAGTATCTCAAAACGCAGTTTGCAACACAAAATAAATATTACACAGCAGGGATCTTCATCCAGGAGGGGTTGTCTCTGCTGCTGTTACCAAGAAGCTAACGTTAGCAAAAACCCAGCAGAGAAAATTTGTCTCATCTTAGATAGTTAACTTAATATTTCTAAGATATATAGCTGACAAACATTAGTAGTGCATTTCATATGAGTGTAACTTGGGTCACCTCACTTGCACATGGTAGAAGTAGTCAGACCTGAATGTCAAAACATTTGAGGTGTGCTCAAAGTTGATCCGTTTTCAATACCCCCACACTACCATGAAACATCCATTCCTTTGTCACTAGAATATATAAACGCTTGAGATTGATACAGTTGACTCGTTTTTAGATAATCAAAGTTGAAGATTAAAGATATCACTTTTTTTCCCCAAACATTATTTTCAAGAAATGTTTATATAGTTTCACAACCCTGTTTTGTGTGCTTTTAAATGATATCAAACTCGACCGTTGTGATGAAGTCATGGATGTCTCATGATAGGATGGGCTATGTAAAATGGGTCAACTTTGAGTACATCTATCTCCTTCATTTTGTGGCATTCAGGTCCAAAAAACCATTGCCTTCTGACCACTTTTTTGTATAGAAAGTGTTGTTAAAAATACAAAAAGGGGTGCGGTCAAAAAGTTATTGAATTCAAATGGACACTTTTGGACTGTAACTAGGCTACTTTACATAGGACTATAAGCCCAAAGAACACTGTGATCATTTGTATCCTGACATCTGGGTTAGGGTCTTCTCATATCTGTCAGGCATGAAGACCATCATTCTATTCTACTCTCTGCTTCATTACCTTTCAAAACTCTTCTGTGAGAACCACAAGGGTCCATTATCATGTGGTCACCTGCAACAGTCACTGTCATTAAAAACCTCTTAAGGATCTCTACAGATCGGTGTCCCACCCACGGGACGGTTGAGCTAATGTGATTAGCATGAGGTTGTAAGTAAAAATAACATTTCCCACGACATAGACATATCTGATATGGGCAGAAAGCTTACATTCTTGTTAATCTAACTGCACTGTCCTATTTGAACATAAATGCAATGGTTCATTGGATCAGTCTAAAACTTTGGCCACTAGATGGCAGCAGTAAATGTGCAATCTATATTGTGCCTGGTCTGGAATAATACATTATGGCCTTTCTCTTGCATTTCAAAGATGACGGTTAAAAAAATATAGATATTTTTTTCCTTCTTTGTATGATCTTTGACCAGATCTAATGCATTAATCTCCTACATTAATTTCACATTTCCACAAACTTATAAGTGTTTCCTTTCAAATGGTATCAAGAATATGCATATCCTTGCTTCAGATCCTGAGCTACAGGCAGTTAGATTTGGGTATGTCACTTTAGACAAAAATTTGAAAGAAAGGGGCAGATCCTTAAGAGGTTTTTAAACAAACCCACCTGTCCTCTCGACAGCCACTGTGATTAAACAAACCACCTGTCCCCTTAAGAACTCTATAGGCTAACTTTGACTGTGAAGGGATGAAAGGCAGTGCCTATTTGCACCCTCAAAGTAAGTTGAGTGACTTCTCTCTGATACTTTTAGCTGCAGGGATGAGACAAGGGGAGTGGGCGGCATCGCTGTGTGATGCGTCTGTCTCAGTGTCTGGCTGTCCCAAATGGCAACCTATTCCCTTTATAGTGCACTACTTTTGACCAGGGCTCATAGGGTATTAAACAAAGGGCTCTGGTCAGAGTAGTGCCCTATTTAAAGAGTATGGTGACATTTGGGACGAACTCTGTCTGGTCCCGTAGGCACGACAGGATAGATGGTTCTAGACTTCAGAGGATAGTGAAGTTTTGTTTTATACTCAGAGGAGCAGAATGTGTTTTCGTCATTAGTACCGAGACTGCTGCTGTTATGTCTGAGGCCAGACAGCACCACTCTGACCTTTAGTGATGGGCTGACTGACTGGACCTACGGACAGACTGACATATAAAGTGATAGGTGTGACAGTGCCCATTTGCACCTTTTTAAAGATGAAATCTGGAGTAGGAGTTAACCGCGTGCATTGGCCCGGCCGCCACAAGGAGTTGCTAGGGCATGATGGGACAAGGACGTCCCAGCCGGCCAAACCCTCCCCTAACATGGACAATGCTGGGCCAATTGTGCACCACCTCATGGGTCTCCAGGTCACAGGGGTTGAACCCGGATCTATAGTGACGCGTCTAGCACTGCAGTGCCTTAGACCGCTGCGCCAGACAAGGAAAGTCGAGTGACATCTCTCTGATACCACTAGCTAATTGGTATCTGTGCTCTGCATCTCTAGTGGGGCTAGGTTCAAATGACAAAACATTAGGGCAAGAACCTTTGTTCCAATAGGCTATTTAGCCATCCTAACAAGAAACGGGTTCAAATGTCATATCCTAATTGCTGAAGACAATGACCTCATTGCACCACTTCGGGGCGGCTGTATGATGTCACTGTGCCTGGGCTGCATTAAGGTGCAGTTGATCATTGTTAGCTGCTTGGTGAGTTGTGGTGTATTGTATTACAGCACCTAAGGCTTCTAGAAGCCATGCTTTAACATTTTGGAGACCTGCTGGGTCCTGTGAGCTGTGGAAACTTTTGAAAAATTAATTCTTAGTAGAGTTTCTTAGCTTAAATGTATACACACAGCGGGAGGCCCACAGTATACACACAGCGGGAGGCCCACAGTATACACACAGCGGGAGGCCCACAGTATACACACAGCGGGAGGCCTATTTGTTAACCATTTTTCATCTCATATTCATCATCACTGGTCATTGTTTTTCAGACTCCACAGGGTTTAGAGGTCACAGCATAACCAATCAGAAGTCTGCTCTCTCTACTCTTGTCCTGTCTTGTTAGGCCTATATGTTATAGACCTACATCTGCTAAATTAAATACATATTTTCTGGCGGTTAACCGGTGTTTCGGTCTGTGATCAGTGTTGTACAGTTGAACTGTATCGGTGTCTCTCATTCTTTTCTTGGTTCTTCTCCCCAAGTGATGATGTGCCTTGACGGTGGTGTGAAAACTAGGGCTGGGTAACATGTGATGCCTCAGTGGACTTGAATGCCTCAATCATATTGTCTGTGTCTGTCAAGCAACGATTTGGGTTCATTTGGTGTATCAATTCAAAATGTGCTTTATTTTTGCCTTTATCGAGGGACAACTTTGCAATCTCTGCATAGATAGAGTTATTATGAGGTCTCATCCTGACATAGGCCTAACCTAAAGCTATGTCATTCCCTGCTAACTCACTTTTTTAGTATGGAACAAATGCCCATTTCCTGTTTTACAAGAAAGTAGGGCTACAGGAAGGCGCTATAGTTTAGTGACGGTGGTGGTAGGAGGGTTTCCCAAATGACACCGTTTCCTGTTCCTGTATTTAAAACACGGTGATATTTCTCAGAATTGTCCAGAGCCTGGTCTAAAGTAGTGCACTATATAGGGAATAGGGTGATATTTATGACACAACTTTGGGTGAAGAGTGAACAGGTTCATCCTGTGTGGCCACATAGGCTCAGATCGATCCCTGCTGCCTCCACCCACCTCAGTAATGCAATGTGTCAACGCAATGAAACGCAATGTGTCAACACAATGAAACGCAATGTGTCAACACAATGAAACGCAATGTGTCAACGCAATGAAACGCAATGTGTCAACGCAATGAAACGCAATGTGTCTACGCAATGAAACGCAATGTGTCAACGCAATGAAACGCAATGTGTCAACGCAATGAAACGCAATGTGTCAACGCAATGAAACGCAATGTGTCAACGCAATGTGTCAACGCAATGTGTCAACGCAATGAAACGCAATGTGTCAACGCAATGAAACGCAATGTGTCAACGCAATGAAACGCAATGTGTCAACGCAATGAAACGCAATGTGTCAACGCAATGAAACGCAATGTGTCAACGCAATGAAACGCAATGTGTCAACGCAATGAAACGCAATGTGTCAACGCAATGAAACGCAATGTGTCAACGCAATGAAACGCAATGTGTCAATGCAATGTGGCACTTATTTCCCTATTGAACACATCACACAATGAATGTAGCCTCCTACAGTACAGCGGTGATTCTGGAAGCATGGTATACACACTGTTTTAGTCTAAATTAGATACCTAGTTTCTCAACATTTTGGTCACAATCTTTTCCAATGTATCATATCTACCGGAAGGCTATTTCTTTACCCACATGCATCCTTAAAAATGGTCAAAGTGCAATACAAGGCCAGAATGAGTATTTTAGGAAACTTGACTGTAGCGTAATCTATTCGGTGTCCTTGCTTTGCAGTGTAATCAAGGTTTCTTCAGGACATTGATCTAGTCACAATTAACATATCTACAGTGTGTAATGAGAGTCCTGCTAGAGCCTGACCAATCAATGCCAACGTAGCAGCAGCTCTATGAGCCTTTTAGCTGATACAGCACACACCTTTAAAGTCCCTTTTCATCATCTAGTAAGAAGCTTTGCTAGACTACACTATAGAAATAGCCTAGAAGTACATTCAACATGGCCGCCGGCCTGGCCCACCTGTCAGGAAACATTGACTTGAGTGAGAATGACCCTTCTGGAAATGAATATTTCTATGACCTCACACCAAGTTAGAATCTATCTTAGAATCTCAGAATGCTATCTCCCTATGTGCCGTTTATGAATGGAACACATTCCAATCATGTGAGTAATCTTAATGGAGGAATCAGCAGTGTGGTGTTAATAGGATCTAGTTATGTTGATATGCATTCTGTAGACAGCCAGGGCTATTCCTGTTTGAGCCATGTTGACAAGTCATATAAGACTAGTTAATACTCTAGTCTGCACACACAGAAACCTGACGTTGCATTTATGCGGCAGAAGCCAGTCAGAAGACTGGTCAATCTTTTACTAATTCATAAACTTCCCATTGCTCAGATCCCTTGTAAAAAGTTGTGGAAGCAGTTTGTAGTGATCCTGCTTGTGTTGCTATTGAATTAAAACCATACAAAGCTGCTTGTGGTTCTCAGTGTTAACAGTGTTTCTACCAGACTCCTCTGTGTGCTTCATAAAGCTCTGTTTTGAAATGCCCACACCCCAGGCAGACTCTCTCTTGCTCTCTCTTGCTCTCTCTTGCTCTCTCTTGCTCTCTCTTTCTCTCTCTTTCTCTCTTTCTCTCTCTTTCTCTCTCTCTCTTTTTCTCTCTCTTTTTCTCTTTTTCTCTCTTTCTCTCTCTTTCTCTCTCTCTTTTTCTCTCTCTTTCTCTCTCTTTCTCTCTCTTTCTCTCTCTCTTTTTCTCTCTCTTTCTCTCTCTTTCTCTCTCTTTCTCTCTCTTTCTCTCTCTTTCTCTCTCTCTTTCTCTCTTTCTCTCTCTCTTTTTCTCTCTCTTTCTCTCTCTTTTTCTATTTCTCTCTCTTTCTCTCTCTCTCTTTCTCTCTCTCTTTCTCTCTCTCTTTCTCTCTCTCTCTTTCTCTCTCTCTCTCTTTCTCTCTCTCTCTTTTCTCTCTTTCTTTCTCTCTCTTTTTCTCTCTCTTTTTCTCTCTTTCTCTCTCTCTTTCTCTCTCTCTTTCTCTCTCTCTTTCTCTCTCTTTTCTCTCTCTCTTTCTCTCTCTTCTCTCTCTCTTTCTCTCTCTCTTTCTCTCTCTTCTCTCTCTCTTTCTCTCTCTTTCTCTCTTTTTTTCTCTATTTCTCTCGCTCTCAATTCAAAGGGCTTTATTGGCATGGGAAACATGTTTATTGAGAAATAGACAATAAACAAAAGTGAAGAATATATTTACAACAGTTTGTTTTTCACTGGTTGCCCTTTTCGTATGGCAACAGGTGATGCATATTTCCTCTGTAATGGCACACTGTGGTATTTCACCCAATAGATATGAGAGTTTATCAAATTTGATTTGTTTTTGAATTCTTTGTGAATCTGTGGGAAATATCTATCTCTAATATGCTCATACATTTGGCAGGAGGTTAGGAAGTGCAGCTCAGTTTCCACCTCATTTTATGGGCAGTGTGCACATAGCCTGTCTTCTCTTGAGAGCCATGTCTTCCTACGGCGGCCTTTCTCAATAGCAAGGCTATGCTCACGGAGTCTGCACATAGTCAAAGCTTTCCTTAAGTTTGGGTCAGTCACAGTGGTCAGGTATTCTGCCACTGTGTACTCTCTGTTTATGGGCAAATAGCATTCTAGTTTGCTCAGTTATTTTGGTAAATTTGTCTCTTGTTTTCTCTTGATTTGGTTGGGTCTAATTTTGTTGCTGTCCTGGGGCGGTGTGTGTGTTTGTGAACAGAGCCCCAGGACCAGCTTGCTCAGGGGACTCTTCTCCAGGTTCATCTCTCTGTAGGTGATGGTTTTGTTATGAAAGATTTGGGAATCACTTCCTTTTAGGTGGTTGTAGAATTGAACAGCTCTTTTCTGGATTTTGATAATTAGCAGGATTTGGCCTAATTTGCTCTCTGTCTCTCTCTCTGTCTCTCTCTCTGTCTCTCTCTCTGTCTCTCTCTCTGTCTCTCTCTCTGTCTCTCTCTCTGTCTCTCTCTCTCTCTCTGTGTCTCTCTCTCTCTCTCTCTCTCTCTCTCTCTCTCTCTCTCTCTCTCTCTGTCTCTGTCTCTGTCTCTGTCTCTGTCTCTGTCTCTGTCTCTCTCTGTCTCTCTCTGTCTCTGTCTCTGTCTCTGTCTCTGTCTCTCTCTGTCTCTGTCTCTGTCTCTCTCTGTCTCTGTCTCTCTCTGTCTCTCTCTGTCTCTCTCTGTCTCTCTCTGTCTCTCTCTGTCTCTCTCTCTCTCTCTGCCTGTCTCTGTCTCTCTCTCTCTCTCTGCCTGTCTCTGTCTCTCTGCCTGTCTCTGTCTCTCTCTGCCTGTCTCTGTCTCTTTCTCTCTCTCCTCTCTCTCCTTCTCTGTCAGTGTCTCTCTGTCTCTCTGTCTCTCTCTCTCCTTTCTCCCCCTCTGTCTCTGTCTGTCTCTCTCTCCTTCTGTCTCTCTCTCAAATTCAAGTTCAAGCTGCTGTATTGGCATGTACAACATTTAAATAATAACAATAAAATGTTAACAGTCAATAGTAGTAAATATAAACATTTAAACATGTAAGATGAAACTTTAACTAACTTATAACTAAATAACAGTAATCTTCACCATTACATCAGTACTACAACTACCATCATTACCACTACAACTACCATCATTACCACTACAACTACCATCATTACCACTACAACTACCACCATCATTACCACTACCACCATCATTACTACTACCATCGTCTTTACCACTACCATCGTCTTTACCACTACCATCGTCATTACCACTACCATCGTCATTACCACTACCATCGTCATTACCACTACCATCGTCATTACCACTACCACCATCATTACTACTACCATCGTCTTTACTACTACCATCGTCTTTACCACTACCATCGTCTTTACCACTACCATCGTCATTACCACTACCATCGTCATTACCACTACCATCGTCATTACCACTACCATCGTCATTACCACTACCATCGTCATTACCACTACCATCGTCATTACCACTACCATCGTCATTACCACTACCATCGTCATTACCACTACCATCGTCATTACCACTACCATCGTCATTACCACTACCATCGTCATTACCACTACCATCGTCATTACCACTACCATCGTCTTTACCACTACCATCGTCTTTACCACTACCATCGTCATTACCACTACCATCGTCATTACCACTACCATCGTCATTACCACTACCATCGTCATTACCACTACCATCGTCATTACCACTACCATCGTCTTTACCACTACCATAGTCTTTACCACTACCATAGTCTTTACCACTACCATAGTCTTTACCACTACCATAGTCTTTACCACTACCATAGTCTTTACCACTACCATAGTCTTTACCACTACCATAGTCTTTACCACTACCATAGTCTTTACCACTACCATAGTCTTTACCACTACCATAGTCTTTACCACTACCATAGTCTTTACCACTACCATAGTCTTTACCACTACCATAGTCTTTACCACTACCATAGTCTTTTACCACTACCATAGTCTTTTACCACTACCATAGTCTTTACTGCTACCATAGTCTTTACCGCTACCATAGTCTTTACCGCTACCATAGTCATTACCGCTGCCATCGTCATTACCGCTGCCATCGTCATTACCGCTGCCATCGTCATTACCGCTGCCATCGTCATTACCGCTGCCATCGTCATTACCGCTGCCATCGTCATTACTGCTGCCATCGTCATTACTGCTGCCATCGTCATTACCACTGCCATCGTCATTACTACTGCCATCGTCATTACTACTGCCATCGTCATTACTACTGCCATCGTCATTACTACTGCCATCGTCATTACTACTGCCATCGTCATTACTACTGCCATCGTCATTACTACTGCCATCGTCATTACTACTGCCATCGTCATTACTACTGCCATCGTCATTACTACTGCCATCGTCATTACTACTGCCATCGTCATTACTACTGCCATCGTCATTACTACTGCCATCGTCATTACTACTGCCATCGTCATTACTACTGCCATCGTCATTACTACTGCCATCGTCATTACTACTGCCATCGTCATTACTACTGCCATCGTCATTACTACTGCCATCGTCATTACTACTGCCATCGTCATTACTACTGCCATCGTCATTACTACTGCCATCGTCATTACTACTGCCATCGTCATTACTACTGCCATCGTCATTACTACTGCCATCGTCATTACTACTGCCATCATCATTACTACTGCCATCGTCATTACTACTGCCATCGTCATTACTACTGCCATCGTCATTACTACTGCCATCGTCATTACTACTGCCATCGTCATTACTACTGCCATCGTCATTACTACTGCCATCGTCATTACTACTGCCATCCATCATTACTACTGCCATGCCATCATTACTACTGCCATCGTCATTACTACTGCCATCGTCATTACTACTGCCATCGTCATTACTACTGCCATCGTCATTACTACTGCCATCGTCATTACTACTGCCATCGTCATTACTACTGCCATCGTCATTACTACTGCCATCGTCATTACTACTGCCATCATCATTACTACCACTGCCATCATCATTACTACTGCCATCGTCATTACTACTGCCATCAGCATTACTACTGCCATCGTCATTACTACTGCCTTCAGCATTACTACTACCTTCAGCATTACTACTACCTTCAGCATTACTACTACCTTCAGCATTACTACTGGTTGCGTAGAGGAGTGGTTGCGTAGAGGAGTGGTTGCGTAGAGGAGTGGTTGCGTAGAGGAGTGGTTGCGTAGAGGAGTGGTTGCGTAGAGGAGTGGTTGCGTAGAGGAGTGGTTGCGTAGAGGAGTGGTTGCGTAGAGGAGTGGTTGCGTAGAGGAGTGGTTGCGTAGAGGAGTGGTTGCGTAGAGGAGTGGTTGCGTAGAGGAGTGGTTGCGTAGAGGAGTGGTTGCGTAGAGGAGTGGTTGCGTAGAGGAGTGGTTGCGTAGAGGAGGCGGCGTAGAGGAGAGGAGGCGGCGTAGAGGAGAGGAGGCGGCGTAGAGGAGAGGAGGCGGCGTAGAGGAGAGGAGGCGGCGTAGAGGAGAGGAGGCGGCGTAGAGGAGAGGAGGCGGCGTAGAGGAGAGGAGGCGGCGTAGAGGAGAGGAGGCGGCGTAGAGGAGAGGAGGCGGCGTAGAGGAGAGGAGGCGGCGTAGAGGAGAGGAGGCGGCGTAGAGGAGAGGAGGCGGCGTAGAGGAGAGGAGAGGAGGAGGCGGCGGCGTAGAGGAGAGGAGGCGGCGTGAGAGGAGGCGGCGGCGTAGAGGAGAGGAGGAGGGGGCGGCGCGAGGGAGAGGAGGAGGCGGCGGCGTAGAGGAGAGGAGGAGGCGGCGGCGTAGAGGAGAGGAGGAGGCGGCGGCGTAGAGGAGAGGAGGAGGCGGCGGCGTAGAGGAGAGGAGGAGGCGGCGGCGTAGAGGGAGAGGAGTGGTGGCGGCGTAGAGGGGAGGAGTGGTGGCGGCGGCGTGGAGTGGTGGCGGGTAGAGGAGAGGAGTGGTGGCGTAGAGGCGAGGGCAGTAAATTAAATGAAGACCTAAAACCTGGTTGGCACATTGCTGGTTATCATCAGTTAACTCCTCTACACCACCACTCCTTTCCAGGGGTCATGAGAATGATTAGAAGTTAATGGTTTAGGTTGGACTTCTAACCGTTATGTTCTGGTACCAAGTCTCACTGGCCGTTGACAGTTTTTACCCATGGAAAACTATCTGCCTTGTGTCTCTGCCTTGTGTCTCTGCCTTGTGTCTCTGCCTTGTGTCTCTGCCTTGTGTCTCTGCCTTGTGTCTCTGCCTTGTGTCTCTGCCTTGTGTCTCTGCCTTGTGTCTCTGCCTTGTGTCTCTGCCTTGTGTCTGTGCCTTGTGTCTCTGCCGTTTGTCTCTGTGTTTGTCTCTGTGTTTGTCTGATTACCTGCTGGACATTATGGGGTAAATGGTTGTTTCTCATTGTAACCCCTGTGAACGGAGCCGCTAGCTGTGTGGGTGGTTGGGGGTGTGGGTGTGTTGGTGGGTGGAGCTTACAGACCAGAGCGATTAAGGGGCAATGCTGCCTGTTCTGCCCACTGGTGTCACCACAGTGACGTTTTTCTCAACTCAGGCCTTGGGTTGCGGTAGTTCTCGCCCTGTCAACTAAATGACATGAATGAGTCATTTTGATTATTGGTTGGAATAGGCTATTAAAATAGTATTATACACAACACAATGGAAGGTGTTGATGACTGAACTTTGACCTCTTTGTGTTTCCAGGGAGAGATTCCCCACACATCCTGAGACTATTCCTGTGATCCTGGGCTGCAGAGGGACAGGAGGGCAGAGTAGCACAAGGTAATGATCACGTGACAGGGTCACTATGCTTCCCTGACTACTGTAACTGGGCTAGTAACACAGTCCGCTGGTCTTGGACAGGATCGGTGTTACATGGTGATAACCTGAATGTCCTTCACCTATTTCCAATGGGAATTGGCTTCTTGTCATTTTTTATATTCTACACTGAACAAAAATATAAACAAAACATTCAACAATTTCAAAGATTTCGCTAAATTACAGTTAATATAAGGAAATCAGTCTATTTAAATACATTTGTTAGGCCCTAATCTATGGATTTCACATGATCTGGGAATACAGATATGCATCTGTTGGTCACAGATACCTTTACAAAAAGGTAGGGGCCTGGATCAGGAAACCAGTCAGTATCTGGTGTGACCACCGTTTACCTCATGCAGCGCGACACATCTTCTTCACATAGAGTTGATCAGGCTGTTGATTATGGCCTGGGGCTGTGCATTACCATGCTTAAACATGAGATGATGGCGGTGGTTTAAATTGTGTTCATTGTCAGTAGCTTATGCCTGCCCACAGTTTCATCAGCTGTCCGGGTGGCTGGTCTCAGACGATCCCGCAGGTGAAGAAGCCGGATGTGGAGGTCCTGGGCTGGCGTGGTTACATGTGGTCTGTGGTTGTGACGTCTGTTAGATGTATTGCCATATTCTTTAAAATTACATTGGAGGCAGATTTTGGTACAGAAATTAACATTCCATTTTCTGGCAACAGCTCTGGTGGACATTCCTGAAGACAGCATGCCAATTGCACACTCCCTCAAAAGTTGAGACATCTGTGGCATTGTGTTATGTGACAAAACTGCACATTTTAGAGTGGCCTTTTATTGTCCCCAGTACAAGGTGCACCTGTGTAATGATCATGCTGTTTAATCAGCTTCTTGATAAGCCACACCTGTCAAGTGGATGGATTATCTTGGTAAAGGAGAAATGCTCACTAACAGGGATGTAAACTAATTTGTGCAAAACATTTTGAGAGAAGGCAGACCGGGAGACCGTAAGGAGGGGTGAAGGAAACCAGGAGGGAGTCCCCTCAGTGAGGTGCATAATGCTGGGGGCTGGGAACACCGAGTGTCTCACTGGGAGTCATGCGGAAAACAAGTAGCACCCCGGTGTGTGTGTGTGTGTGTGTGTGTGTGTGTGTGTGTGTGTGTGTGTGTGTGTGTGCGTGTGTGTGAGCTCTCATGTTCTACCTCTGACTCAGCAGCAAGGCCACTGACCTTTCTGACCCCACCAGTCACACACATTCAAGTCACATACGCACACACACACACACGCATACACACCCACATTCAAGTCACACACACACCCACATTCAAGTCACATACACACACACACACACACCCACATTCAATTCACACACACACCCACATTCAATTCACACACACACCCACATTCAATTCACACACACACACCCACATTCAAGTCACATACACACACACACCCACATTCAAGTCACACACACACCCACATTCAAGTCACACACACACACGCAGACACACACACACACACACACACACACACACACACACACACACACACACACACACACACACACACACACACACACACACACACACACACCCCGGGACCACATTCAAGTCACACACACCCATTCAAGTCACACACACCACATTATTCAAGTCACACACACACACACATTATATTATTCAAGTCACACACACACACACACACCCACATTCACACACACACACACACCCACATTCAAGTCACACACACACACACACACCCACATTCAAGTCACACACACACACACACACCCACATTCAAGTCACACACACACACCCACATTCAAGTCACCACATTCAAGTCACATACACACACACACACACACACACACACACACACACACACACACACACACACACACACACACACACACACACACACACACACACACACACACACACACACACATTCAAGTCACATATACATACACACACACACACACAACCACATTCAAGTCACACCCACATTCAAGTCACATATACACACTGTGTGTGTGTGTGTGTGTGTGTGTGTGTGTGTGTGTGTGTGTGTGTGTGTGTGTGTGTGTGTGTGTGTGTGTGTGTGAACTCTCATGTTCTACCTCTGACTCAGCAGCAAGGCCACTGACCTTTCTGACCCCACCAGTCACACACATATACACACACACCCACATTCAAGTCACACACACACCCACATTCAAGTCACATATACACACACACACACCCACACACACACACTCACACACATTCACACACATTCAAGTCGCACACACATTCAAGTCACACACACACACATTCAAGTCACATATATACACACACTGAGTGGATCAAACATGTGTGGTCCTTAATTGACCATATTAGATTTTACTCTACAAGAAAATTAGACAACCGATTTAGCCCAAACATAACACACACACATTTTTCATTTGTTTGTTATTTAGAAGATTCTCTTATCCAGAGCAGTTTACAGTAGTGAGAGCATACATTTTCATTCGTACTTGTCCCTGTGGGCATTGAACCCACAACCCTGGCATTGCAAGTGCTGTGCTCTACCAACTGAGCTACACGGGGCCCATTAGTCACGTTCATGAGAAGTAGCCCACAATGCATTGGGTTTTAACATAGCCTTCTGTCGTCTCTCAATAAGGATGCAGTTTCGATATTAAATGATGCATCGGTCTGTGACATGTTTATGCTTTTCAGGAACAAATGAGTTTTGTTCTCCATCGTTAGTGTTTACCAAGCAGTGTGTCAGTCAGTCAGAGCACCAGCCTTTGAGTGTGTGTGTGTGTGTCTGCAGATAACCTAGCAGTTAACCGAAGGTCGCTGGTTTGAATCCCGCCACCAAAATCTGTCTGTGCCCTTGAGCAAGCTGTTTAACCCTAATTGCGCCTGTAAGTCACTCTGTATCAGAATGTCTGCTAAAATGTGTAAATGTTTATGTCTTGTACAGCAGCCAAAGAAAAGTTTGAAGACCTGAGTGTGGTAGGTAATAATGTGCAACTAAGTATTAAACTTTGATAAGATAACAGCATGGGATCCATTTTGGATATCTCACCTCAAATGACACCCCAATCACACTATGTAGGGAGATTTTGACCAGACCCCATAGGGCCCTGGTCAACAGACCCCATAGAGCCCTGGTCAATAGACCCCATAGGGCCCTGGTCAATAGACCCCATAGGGCCCTGGTCAATAGACCCCATAGGGCCCTGGTCAATAGACCACATAGGGCCCTGGTCAATAGACCCCATAGTGTTGCTGCACAGCTATTTTCAGGTCTCTCCAGAGCTGTATTTATTTATTTAATCCCTTTTAGAATCCCTTTTAATCCATTTGAGAATAAGGCTGTAATGTAACAAAATGTGGTTCAAGTCAAGGGGTCTGAATACTTTCCGAAGGCACTGTATATAGTAAACGATAGAATTCAGTTTGAGTCGTCAGGCAACTGAACAGGTGCTGCTCATGATTTCAAATCAAATCAAATTTTATTTATATAGCCCTTCGTACATCAGCTGATATCTCAGTGCTGTACAGAAACCCAGCCTAAAACCCCAAACAGCAAACAATGCAGGTGTAAAAGCACGGTTTTAGGCCTTCTCGCAAAAGGTAGAGCTGAAGCACAGAGAGTGGTTCTGCTAGGTTCAAATAGTATTTGTTCTCTTTCAAATATTTTGAACGTTTGCTTGAGCCTGCCTCGAGACAGAGTGCCACATGGGCAGGGTTTGCGCTTTTGGGACTATTCCATTGTTTCCGTTGTGCCAGAGCCAATCAAGCACAGCTAAAGTATTTCAAAGAAAATAAATATGGCCTGGTATTTGAACCTTGGTCTCCCTCAGCCAGGACAGAGCTGAAGCAGAGGGAAGATAGACCAGACTCTGTCTAGCTCTCTGTCTCTGTCTAGCTCTCTGCTCTGTCTAGCTCTCTGTCTCTGTCTAGCTCTCTGTCTCTGTCTAGCTCTCTGTCTCTGTCTAGCTCTCTGTCTCTGTCTAGCTCTCTGTCTCTGTCTAGCTCTCTGTCTCTGTCTAGCTCTCTGTCTCTGTCTAGCTCTCTGTCTCTGTCTAGCTCTCTGTCTCTGTCTAGCTCTCTGTCTCTGTCTAGCTCTCTCTCTCTGTCTAGCTCTCTCTCTCTGTCTAGCTCTCTCTCTCTGTCTAGCTCTCTGTCTCTGTCTAGCTCTCTGTCTCTCTGTCTCTCTCGGTCTCTGTCTCTCGGTCTCTGTCTAGCTCTCGGTCTCTGTCTAGCTCTCGGTCTCTGTCTAGCTCTCGGTCTCTGTCTAGCTCTCGGTCTCTGTCTAGCTCTCGGTCTCTGTCTAGCTCTCGGTCTCTGTCTCTCGGTCTCTGTCTAGCTCTCGGTCTCTGTCTAGCTCTCTCTGTCTAGTCTCTGTCTAGCTCTCGGTCTCTGTCTAGCTCTCGGTCTCTGTCTAGCTCTCGGTCTCTGTCTAGCTCTCGCTCTGTCTAGCTCTCGGTCTCTGTCTAGCTCTCGGTCTCTGTCTAGCTCTCGGTCTCTGTCTAGCTCTCGGTCTCTGTCTAGCTCTCGGTCTCTGTCTAGCTCTCGGTCTCTGTCTAGCTCTCGGTCTCTGTCTAGCTCTCGGTCTCTGTCTAGCTCTCGGTCTCTGTCTAGCTCTCGGTCTCTGTCTAGCTCTCGGTCTCTGTCTAGCTCTCGCTCTCTGTCTAGCTCTCGCTCTCTGTCTAGCTCTCTCTCTGTCTAGCTCTCGCTCTCTGTCTAGCTCTCGCTCTCTGTCTAGCTCTCGCTCTCTGTCTAGCTCTCGCTCTCTGTCTAGCTCTCGCTCTCTGTCTAGCTCTCGCTCTCTGTCTAGCTCTCGCTCTCTGTCTAGCTCTCTAGCTCTCTGTCTAGCTCTCGCTCTCTGTCTAGCTCTCGCTCTCTGTCTAGCTCTCGCTCTCTGTCTAGCTCTCGCTCTCTGTCTAGCTCTCGCTCTCTGTCTAGCTCTCGCTCTCTGTCTAGCTCTCGCTCTCTGTCTAGTCTAGCTCTCTCTCGCTCTCTGTCTAGCTCTCGCTCTCTGTCTAGCTCTCGCTCTCTGTCTAGCTCTCGCTCTCTGTCTAGCTCTCGCTCTCTGTCTAGCTCTCGCTCTCTGTCTAGCTCTCGCTCTCTGTCTAGCTCTCGCTCTCTGTCTAGCTCTCGCTCTCTGTCTAGCTCTCGCTCTCTGTCTAGCTCTCGCTCTGTCTAGCTCTCGCTCTCTGTGTCTAGCTCTCGCTCTCTGTCTAGCTCTCGCTCTCTGTCTAGCTCTCGCTCTCTGTCTAGCTCTCGCTCTCTGTCTAGCTCTCGCTCTCTGTCTAGCTCTCTAGCTCTCTGTCTAGCTCTCTGTCTAGCTCTCTCTGTCTAGCTCGCTCTCTGTCTAGCTCTCGCTCTCTGTCTAGCTCTCGCTCTCTGTCTAGCTCTCGCTCTCTGTCTAGCTCTGTCTAGCTCTCTGTCTAGCTCTCGCTCTCTGTCTAGCTCTCGCTCTCTGTCTAGCTCTCGCTCTCTAGCTCTCTCTCTAGCTCTCTGTCTAGCTCTCGCTCTCTGTCTAGCTCTCTGTCTAGCTCTCTCTGTCTAGCTCTCGCTCTCTGTCTAGCTCTCGCTCTCTGTCTAGCTCTCGCTCTCTGTCTAGCTCTCGCTCTCTGTCTAGCTCTCTGTCTAGCTCTCTCGCTCTCTGTCTAGCTCTCGCTCTGTCTAGCTCTCTGTCTAGCTCTCGCTCTCTGTCTAGCTCTCGCTCTCTGTCTAGCTCTCTCTGTCTCTCTGTCTAGCTCTGTCTCTGTCTAGCTCTCGCTCTGTCTAGCTCTCGCTCTCTCTAGCTCTCGCTCTCTGTCTAGCTCTCTGTCTCTCTGTCTAGCTCTCGCTCTCTGTCTAGCTCTCGCTCTCTGTCTAGCTCTCGCTCTCTGTCTAGCTCTCGCTCTCTGTCTAGCTCTCGCTCTCTGTCTAGCTCTCGCTCTCTGTCTAGCTCTCGCTCTCTGTCTAGCTCTCTCTGTCTAGCTCTCTCTGTCTAGCTCTCGCTCTCTAGCTCTCTGTCTAGCTCTCTCTGTCTAGCTCTCGCTCTCTGTCTAGCTCTCGCTCTCTGTCTAGCTCTCTCTCTGTCTAGCTCTCGCTCTCTGTCTAGCTCTGTCTAGCTCTCTGTCTAGCTCTCGCTCTCTGTCTAGCTCTGTCTAGCTCTCGCTGTCTAGCTCTCGCTCTCTGTCTAGCTCTCGCTCTCTGTCTAGCTCTCGCTCTGTCTA
Source organism: Oncorhynchus gorbuscha (assembly GCF_021184085.1). Taxonomy (NCBI): domain Eukaryota; kingdom Metazoa; phylum Chordata; class Actinopteri; order Salmoniformes; family Salmonidae; genus Oncorhynchus; species Oncorhynchus gorbuscha. The sequence continues at coordinate 85,463,663 of NC_060188.1, read as the reverse complement.
GCTCTCGCTCTAGCTCTCGCTCTGTCTAGCTCTCGCTCTCTGTCTAGCTCTCGCTCTCTGTCTAGCTCTCGCTCTGTCTAGCTCTCGCTCTCTGTCTAGCTCTCGCTCTGTAGCTCTCTGTCTCTCTCGCTCTCTGTCTAGCTCTCGCTCTCTGTCTAGCTCTGTCTAGCTCTCTGCTCTCTGTCTAGCTCTCTGTCTCTGTCTAGCTCTCGCTCTCTGTCTCTCGCTCTCTGTCTAGCTCTCGCTCTCTGTCTAGCTCTCGCTCTCTGTCTAGCTCTCTGCTCTCTGTCTAGCTCTCGCTCTCTGTCTAGCTCTCGCTCTCTGTCTAGCTCTCGCTCTCTGTCTAGCTCTCGCTCTCTGTCTAGCTCTCGCTCTCTGTCTAGCTCTCGCTCTCTGTCTAGCTCTCGCTCTCTGTCTAGCTCTCGCTCTCTGTCTAGCTCTCTGTCTAGCTCTCTGTCTAGCTCTCGCTCTCTGTCTAGCTCTCGCTCTCTGTCTAGCTCTCGCTCTGTCTAGCTCTAGCTCTCTGTCTAGCTCTCGCTCTCTGTCTAGCTCTCGCTCTCTGTCTAGCTCTCGCTCTCTGTCTAGCTCTGTCTCTGTCTAGCTCTCGCTCTCTGTCTAGCTCTCGCTCTCTGTCTAGCTCTCGCTCTCTGTCTAGCTCTCGCTCTCTGTCTAGCTCTCTCTCTGTCTAGCTCTGTCTAGCTCTCTGTCTAGCTCTCGCTCTCTGTCTAGCTCTCTGTCTAGCTCTGTCTCTGTCTAGCTCTCGCTCTCTGTCTAGCTCTCGCTGTCTAGCTCTCTGTCTAGCTCTCGCTCTGTCTAGCTCTCGCTCTCTGTCTAGCTCTCGCTCTCTGTCTAGCTCTCGCTCTCTGTCTAGCTCTCGCTCTCTGTCTAGCTCTCGCTCTCTGTCTAGCTCTCGCTCTCTGTCTAGCTCTCTCTGTCTAGCTCTCGCTCTGTCTGTCTAGCTCTCTGTCTCTGTCTAGCTCTCTGTCTCTGTCTAGCTCTCTGTCTCTGTCTAGCTCTCTGTCTCTGTCTCTGTCTAGCTCTCTGTCTCTGTCTAGCTCTCTCTCTGTCTAGCTCTCTCTCTGTCTAGCTCTCTGTCTCTGTCTAGCTCTCTCTGTCTAGCTCTGTCTAGCTCTCTCTGTCTAGCTCTCGTCTCTGTCTAGCTCTGTCTCTGTCTAGCTCTGTCTCTGTCTAGTCTAGTCTCTGTCTAGCTCTGTCTCTGTCTAGCTCTCTGTCTCTCTGTCTCTGTCTAGCTCTCTGTCTAGCTCTCTGTCTCTGTCTAGCTCTCTGTCTAGCTCTCTGTCTCTGTCTAGCTCTCTGTCTCTGTCTGCTCTCTGTCTAGCTCTCTCTGTCTCTGTCTAGCTCTCTGTCTCTGTCTAGCTCTCTCTGTCTAGCTCTCTCTGTCTAGCTCTCTGTCTCTCTGTCTAGCTCTCTCTCTGTCTAGCTCTCTCTCTCTGTCTAGCTCTCTGTCTCTGTCTAGCTCTCTGTCTAGCTCTGTCTAGCTCTCTCTGTCTAGCTCTAGCTCTCGCTCTCTAGCTCTCTCTCTGTCTAGCTCTCTCTCTGTCTAGCTCTCTGTCTCTCTGTCTCTGCTCTCTGTCTCTGTCTAGCTCTCTGTCTCTGTCTAGCTCTCTGTCTCTGTCTAGCTCTCTGTCTCTGTCTAGCTCTCTGTCTCTGTCTAGCTCTCTGTCTCTCTGTCTAGCTCTCTGTCTCTGTCTAGCTCTCTGTCTCTGTCTAGCTCTCTGTCTCTGTCTCTCTCTGTCTCTGTCTAGCTCTCTCTCTCTGTCTAGCTCTCTCTCTCTGTCTAGCTCTCTGTCTCTGTCTGTCTAGCTCTCTGTCTGTCTCTGTCTGTCTGTCTAGCTCTCTGTCTCTCTGTCTAGCTCTCTGTCTCTGCTCTCTCTCTCTGTCTAGCTCTCTGTCTCTGTCTAGCTCTCTGTCTCTGTCTAGCTCTGTCTCTGTCTAGCTCTGTCTCTGTCTAGCTCTCTCTGTCTAGCTCTCTCTGTCTAGCTCTCTGTCTCTGTCTAGCTCTCTCTCTGTCTAGCTCTCTGTCTCTGTCTCTGTCTAGCTCTCTGTCTAGCTCTCTGTCTCTCTGTCTAGCTCTCTGTCTCTGTCTAGCTCTCTGTCTAGCTCTCTCTCTCTGTCTAGCTCTCTGTCTCTGTCTAGCTCTCTGTCTCTGTCTAGCTCTCTGTCTCTGTCTAGCTCTGTCTCTGTCTAGCTCTGTCTCTGTCTAGCTCTCTGTCTCTGTCTAGCTCTCTCTGTCTAGCTCTGTCTCTGTCTAGCTCTCTGTCTCTGTCTAGCTCTCTGTCTCTGTCTAGCTCTCTCTCTGTCTAGCTCTCTGTCTCTGTCTAGCTCTCTGTCTCTGTCTAGCTCTCTGTCTAGCTCTCTGTCTAGCTCTCTCTGTCTAGCTCTCTGTCTAGCTCTCTCTCTGTCTAGCTCTCTGTCTAGCTCTGTCTCTGCTCTGTCTAGCTCTCTGTCTAGCTCTCTGTCTCTGTCTAGCTCTCTGTCTGTCTCTGTCTAGCTCTCTGTCTCTGTCTAGCTCTCTCTCTGTCTAGCTCTCTGTCTAGCTCTCTCTCTCTGTCTAGCTCTCTGTCTAGCTCTCTGTCTAGCTAGCTCTCTGTCTCTGTCTAGCTCTCTGTCTCTGTCTAGCTCTCTGTCTCTGTCTAGCTCTCTGTCTAGCTCTCTGTCTCTGTCTAGCTCTCTCTCTGTCTAGCTCTCTGTCTCTGTCTAGCTCTCTGTCTCTGTCTAGCTCTCTGTCTAGCTCTCTGTCTCTCTCTCTGTCTAGCTCTGTCTAGCTCTCTGTCTAGCTCTCTGTCTCTGTCTAGCTCTGTCTGTCTCTGTCTAGCTCTGTCTAGCTCTCTGTCTCTGTCTAGCTCTGTCTCTGTCTAGCTCTCTGTCTAGCTCTCTGTCTAGCTCTCTGTCTCTGTCTAGCTCTCTGTCTGTCTAGCTCTCTGTCTCTGTCTAGCTCTCTGTCTCTGTCTAGCTCTCTGTCTAGCTCTCTGTCTGTCTAGCTCTCTGTCTAGCTCTGTCTCTGTCTCTCTGTCTAGCTCTGTCTCTCTCTGTCTAGCTCTCTGTCTGTCTAGCTCTCTGTCTCTGTCTAGCTCTGTCTCTGTCTAGCTCTCTGTCTAGCTCTCTGTCTCTCTGTCTAGCTCTCTGTCTCTGTCTAGCTCTCTGTCTAGCTCTCTGTCTAGCTCTCTGTCTCTGTCTAGCTCTCTGTCTAGCTCTCTGTCTAGCTCTCTGTCTCTGTCTAGCTCTCTGTCTCTGTCTAGCTCTCTGTCTCTGTCTAGCTCTCTGTCTCTGTCTAGCTCTCTGTCTCTCTCTGTCTAGCTCTCTGTCTCTGTCTAGCTCTCTGTCTAGCTCTCTGCTCTCTAGCTCTCTGTCTAGCTCTCTGCTCTCTGTCTAGCTCTGTCTGTCTCTCTGTCTCTGTCTAGCTCTCTCTGTCTCTGTCTAGCTCTCTGTCTAGCTCTCTGTCTAGCTCTCTCTAGTCTCTGTCTAGCTCTCTGTCTCTGTCTAGCTCTCTGTCTAGCTCTCTGTCTAGCTCTCTCTCTAGCTCTCTCTCTGTCTAGCTCTCTGTCTCTGTCTAGCTCTCTGTCTCTGTCTAGCTCTCTGTCTAGCTCTCTGTCTAGCTCTCTGTCTAGCTCTCTGTCTAGCTCTCTGTCTCTGTCTGTCTAGCTCTCTGTCTAGCTCTCTGTCTAGCTCTCTCTGTCTAGCTCTCTGTCTCTCTGTCTAGCTCTCTGTCTCTGTCTAGCTCTCTGTCTCTGTCTAGCTCTCTGTCTCTGTCTAGCTCTCTGTCTAGCTCTCTGTCTCTGTCTAGCTCTCTGTCTAGCTCTGTCTCTGCTCTCTGTCTAGCTCTCTGTCTGTCTCTGTCTAGCTCTCTGTCTCTGTCTAGCTCTCTCTCTGTCTCTGTCTAGCTCTCTGTCTAGCTCTCTGTCTCTGTCTAGCTCTCTGTCTCTGTCTAGCTCTCTGTCTGTCTAGCTCTCTGCTCTCTGTCTAGCTCTCTCTCTCTGTCTAGCTCTCTGTCTCTGTCTAGCTCTCTAGCTCTCTGTCTAGCTCTCTCTGTCTAGCTCTCTGTCTCTGTCTAGCTCTGTCTCTGTCTAGCTCTCTGTCTCTGTCTAGCTCTCTGTCTCTCTCTGTCTAGCTCTCTGTCTAGCTCTCTGTCTAGCTCTCTGTCTAGCTCTCTGTCTAGCTCTCTGTCTAGCTCTCTGTCTAGCTCTCTAGCTCTCTGTCTAGCTCTCTGTCTCTCTGTCTAGCTCTCTCTGTCTCTGTCTAGCTCTGTCTCTCTAGTCTCTGTCTAGCTCTCTGTCTAGCTCTCTGCTCTCTGTCTGTCTAGCTCTCTGTCTCTGTCTCTCTCTGTCTCTGTCTAGCTCTCTGTCTCTGTCTAGCTCTCTGTCTGTCTAGCTCTCTGTCTCTCTCTGTCTAGCTCTCTCTAGCTCTCTGTCTAGCTCTCTGTCTCTGTCTAGCTCTCTGTCTCTGTCTAGCTCTCTGTCTCTGTCTAGCTCTCTGTCTAGCTCTCTGTCTAGCTCTCTGTCTCTCTGTCTAGCTCTCTCTGTCTAGCTCTGTCTCTGTCTAGCTCTCTGTCTAGCTCTGTCTCTGTCTAGCTCTCTGTCTCTGTCTAGCTCTCTCTGTCTAGCTCTCTGTCTCTGTCTAGCTCTCTGTCTGTCTCTCTCTGTCTCTGTCTAGCTCTCTGTCTCTGTCTAGCTCTCTGTCTAGCTCTCTCTGTCTAGCTCTGTCTCTGTCTAGCTCTCTGTCTCTCTGTCTAGCTCTCTGTCTAGCTCTCTGTCTAGCTCTCTGTCTCTCTCTCTCTCTGTCTAGCTCTCTGTCTCTCTGTCTCTGTCTAGCTCTCTGTCTGTCTCTGTCTAGCTCTCTGTCTCTGTCTAGCTCTCTCTGTCTAGCTCTCTCTGTCTCTGTCTAGCTGTCTAGTCTCTGTCTAGCTCTCTGTCTCTGTCTAGCTCTCTGTCTAGCTCTCTGTCTAGCTCTCTCTCTGTCTAGCTCTCTGTCTCTGTCTAGCTCTCTGTCTAGCTCTCTGTCTCTGTCTAGCTCTCTCGTCTCTCTCTCTGTCTAGCTCTCTCTAGCTCTCTGTCTAGCTCTCTGTCTAGCTCTCTGTCTAGCTCTCTGTCTCTCTCTGTCTAGCTCTCTGTCTCTCTGTCTAGCTCTCTGTCTCTGTCTAGCTCTCTGTCTCTCTCTGTCTAGCTCTAGCTCTCTGTCTAGCTCTCTGTCTCTGTCTCTCTGTCTAGCTCTCTGTCTAGCTCTCTGTCTCTGTCTAGCTCTCTGTCTCTGTCTCTCTGTCTCTGTCTCTGTCTAGCTCTCTGTCTAGCTCTCTGTCTCTAGCTCTCTCTGTCTAGCTCTCTCTGTCTAGCTCTCTGTCTCTGTCTAGCTCTCTGTCTAGCTCTCTGTCTGTCTAGTCTAGCTCTCTGTCTCTGTCTAGCTCTCTGTCTCTGTCTAGCTCTCTGTCTCTCTCTGTCTAGCTCTCTGTCTCTGTCTCTCTCTCTCTGTCTAGCTCTCTGTCTCTGTCTAGCTCTCTGTCTAGCTCTCTGTCTCTGTCTCTCTGTCTAGCTCTCTGTCTGTCTAGCTCTCTGTCTCTGTCTAGCTCTCTGTCTAGCTCTCTGTCTAGCTCTCTGTCTGTCTAGCTCTCTGTCTAGCTCTGTCTAGCTCTCTGCTCTCTGTCTAGCTCTCTGTCTAGCTCTCTGTCTAGCTCTCTCTCTCTGTCTAGCTCTCTCTCTGTCTAGCTCTCTCTGTCTAGCTCTCTCTGTCTAGCTCTCTGTCTCTGTCTAGCTCTCTGTCTCTCTCTGCTCTCTGTCTAGCTCTCTGTCTAGCTCTCTCTCTCTGTCTCTGTCTAGCTCTCTGTCTCTGTCTAGCTCTCTGTCTAGCTCTCTGTCTAGCTCTCTGTCTCTCTCTGTCTAGCTCTCTCTGTCTAGCTCTCTGTCTCTGTCTCTGTCTAGCTCTGTCTAGCTCTCTGTCTCTGTCTAGCTCTCTGTCTCTGTCTAGCTCTCTGTCTCTGTCTAGCTCTCTGTCTAGCTCTCTGTCTAGCTCTCTGTCTAGCTCTCGGTCTCTGTCTAGCTCTCTGTCTAGCTCTCTGTCTAGCTCTCTCTCTGTCTAGCTCTCTGTCTAGCTCTCTGTCTAGCTCTCTGTCTAGCTCTCTCTAGCTCTCTGTCTCTGTCTAGCTCTCTCTGTCTAGCTCTCTGTCTAGCTCTCTGTCTAGCTCTCTCTCTGTCTAGCTCTCTGTCTCTGTCTAGCTCTCTGTCTCTCTCTGTCTAGCTCTCTGTCTCTGTCTAGCTCTCTGTCTAGCTCTCTGTCTAGCTCTCTGTCTAGCTCTCTAGCTCTCTGTCTCTGTCTCTCTGTCTAGTCTCTCTCTGTCTAGCTCTCTGTCTAGCTCTCTGTCTAGCTCTCTGTCTAGCTCTCTGTCTAGCTCTCGGTCTGTCTAGCTCTCTGTCTCTGTCTAGCTCTCTGTCTAGCTCTCTGTCTAGCTCTCTGTCTAGCTCTCTGTCTAGCTCTCTGTCTAGCTCTCTCTCTGTCTCTCTCTGTCTCTGCTCTCTGTCTCTGTCTAGCTCTCTGTCTAGCTCTCTGTCTAGCTCTCTGCTCTCTGTCTAGCTGTCTCTCTCTGTCTAGCTCTCTGTCTAGCTCTCTGTCTAGCTCTCTGTCTAGCTCTCTGTCTCTGTCTAGCTCTCTGTCTGTCTCTGTCTAGCTCTCTGTCTCTGTCTAGCTCTCTCTCTGTCTAGCTCTCTGTCTCTGTCTAGCTCTCTCTCTCTGTCTAGCTCTCTGTCTCTGTCTAGCTCTCTCTCTCTGTCTAGCTCACTGTCTCTGTCTAGCTCTCTCTCTCTGTCTAGCTCACTGTCTCTGTCTAGCTCTCTGTCTCTGTCTAGCTCTCTCTCTCTGTCTAGCTCTCTCTCTCTGTCTAGCTCTCTCTCTCTCTGTCTAGCTCTCTGTCTAGCTGTCTAGCTCTCTCTCTCTGTCTAGCTCTCTCTCTCTGTCTAGCTCTCTCTCTCTGTCTAGCTCTCTCTCTCTCTGTCTAGCTCTCTGTCTCTGTCTAGCTCTCTCTCTCTGTCTAGCTCTCTGTCTCTGTCTAGCTCTCTGTTTCTCTGTCTAGCTCTCTGTCTCTCTCTGTCTAGCTCTCTGTCTCTGTCTCTGCTCTCTCTCTGTCTAGCTCTCTGTCTCTGTCTGTCTAGCTCTCTGTCTAGCTCTCTGTCTAGCTCTCTGTCTAGCTCTCTGTCTCTCTCTGTCTAGCTCTCTGTCTGCTCTCTGTCTAGCTCTCTCTGTCTAGCTCTCTGTCTCTCTCTCTGTCTAGCTCTGTCTCTGTCTAGCTCTCTGTCTAGCTCTGTCTCTGTCTAGCTCTCTGTCTAGCTCTCTGTCTCTGTCTAGCTCTCTCTCTGTCTAGCTCTCTGTCTAGCTCTCTGTCTAGCTCTCTGTCTAGCTCTCTGTCTCTGTCTAGCTCTCTCTCTCTCTGTCTAGCTCTCTGTCTAGCTCTCTGTCTAGCTCTGTCTCTGTCTAGCTCTCTCTGTCTAGCTCTCTGTCTAGCTCTCTGTCTCTGTCTGTCTAGCTCTCTGTCTCTGTCTAGCTCTCTGTCTAGCTCTCTGTCTAGCTCTCTGTCTAGCTCTCTGTCTCTGTCTAGCTCTCGGTCTCTGTCTAGCTCTCGGTCTCTGTCTAGCTCTCGGTCTCTGTCTAGCTCTCGGTCTCTGTCTAGCTCTCGGTCTCTGTCTAGCTCTCGGTCTCTCTCTGGTCTCTGTCTAGCTCTCGGTCTCTGTCTAGCTCTCGGTCTCTGTCTAGCTCTCGGTCTCTGTCTAGCTCTCGGTCTCTGTCTAGCTCTCGGTCTCTGTCTAGCTCTCGGTCTCTGTCTAGCTCTCGGTCTCTGTCTAGCTCTCGGTCTCTGTCTAGCTCTCGGTCTCTGTCTAGCTCTCTCTGTCTAGCTCTCTCTCTGTCTAGCTCTCTGTCTCTGTCTAGCTCTCTCTGTCTAGCTCTCTAGCTCTCTGTCTAGCTCTCTGTCTAGCTCTCTGTCTAGCTCTCTAGCTCTCTGTCTAGCTCTCTGTCTCTCTAGCTCTCTGTCTAGCTCTCTGTCTCTGTCTAGCTCTCTGTCTAGCTCTCTGTCTCTGTCTAGCTCTCTGTCTAGCTCTCTGTCTCTGTCTAGCTCTCTGTCTAGCTCTCTGTCTCTGTCTAGCTCTCTGTCTAGCTCTCTGTCTCTGTCTAGCTCTCTGTCTCTGTCTAGCTCTCTGTCTCTGTCTAGCTCTCTGTCTAGCTCTCTGTCTAGCTCTGTCTCTGTCTAGCTCTCTGTCTAGCTCTCTGTCTAGCTCTGTCTCTGTCTAGCTCTCTGTCTAGCTCTCTGTCTAGCTCTCTGTCTAGCTCTCTGTCTAGCTCTCTGTCTAGCTCTCTGTCTAGCTCTGTCTCTGTCTAGCTCTCTGTCTAGCTCTCTGTCTAGCTCTCTGTCTCTGTCTAGCTCTCTGTCTCTGTCTAGCTCTCTGTCTAGCTCTCTGTCTAGCTCTCTGTCTCTCTGTCTAGCTCTCTGTCTAGCTCTCTGTCTAGCTCTGTCTCTGTCTAGCTCTCTGTCTAGCTCTGTCTCTGTCTAGCTCTCTGTCTAGCTCTGTCTCTGTCTAGCTCTGTCTAGCTCTCTGTCTAGCTCTCTGTCTAGCTCTCTGTCTAGCTCTCTGTCTAGCTCTGTCTCTGTCTAGCTCTGTCTCTGTCTAGCTCTGTCTCTGTCTAGCTCTCTGTCTAGCTCTCTGTCTAGCTCTCTGTCTCTGTCTAGCTCTCTGTCTCTGTCTAGCTCTCTGTCTCTGTCTAGCTCTCTGTCTCTGTCTAGCTCTCTGTCTCTGTCTAGCTCTCTGTCTCTGTCTAGCTCTCTGTCTCTGTCTAGCTCTCTGTCTCTGTCTAGCTCTCTGTCTCTGTCTAGCTCTCTGTCTCTGTCTAGCTCTCTGTCTCTGTCTAGCTCTCTGTCTCTGTCTAGCTCTCTGTCTCTGTCTAGCTCTCTGTCTCTGTCTAGCTCTCTGTCTCTGTCTAGCTCTGTCTCTGTCTAGCTCTGTCTCTGTCTAGCTCTCTGTCTAGCTCTCTGTCTAGCTCTGTCTCTGTCTAGCTCTCTGTCTAGCTCTCTGTCTAGCTCTCTGTCTCTGTCTAGCTCTCTGTCTCTGTCTAGCTCTCTGTCTCTGTCTAGCTCTCTGTCTAGCTCTCTGTCTAGCTCTCGGTCTAGCTCTCTGTCTAGCTCTCTAGCTCTCTGTCTAGCTCTGTCTCTGTCTAGCTCTCTCTCTCTGTCTAGCTCTCTGTCTAGCTCTCTGTCTAGCTCTCTGTCTAGCTCTCTGTCTAGCTCTCTCTCTCTGTCTAGCTCTCTGTCTAGCTCTCTGTCTCTGTCTAGCTCTCTGTCTAGCTCTCTGTCTAGCTCTGTCTCTGTCTAGCTCTCTGTCTAGCTCTCTGTCTAGCTCTCTGTCTAGCTCTCTGTCTAGCTCTCTGTCTAGCTCTCGGTCTCTGTCTAGCTCTCGGTCTCTGTCTAGCTCTCGGTCTCTGTCTAGCTCTCGGTCTCTGTCTAGCTCTCGGTCTCTGTCTAGCTCTCGGTCTCTGTCTAGCTCTCGGTCTCTGTCTAGCTCTCGCTCTCTGTCTCGCTCTCGCTCTCTGTCTCGCTCTCTGTCTCGCTCTCTGTCTCGCTCTCTGTCTCGCTCTCTGTCTCGCTCTCTGTCTCGCTCTCTGTCTAGCTCTCTGTCTCGCTCTCTGTCTAGCTCTCTGTCTAGCTCTCTGTCTAGCTCTCTGTCTAGCTCTCTGTCTAGCTCTCTGTCTAGCTCTCTGTCTAGCTCTCTGTCTCTGTCTAGCTCTCTGTCTCTGTCTAGCTCTCTGTCTCTGTCTAGCTCTCTGTCTAGCTCTCTGTCTCTGTCTAGCTCTCTGTCTAGCTCTCTGTCTAGCTCTCTGTCTCTGTCTAGCTCTCTGTCTAGCTCTCTGTCTAGCTCTCTGTCTAGCTCTCTGTCTGTCTAGCTCTCTGTCTGTCTAGCTCTCTGTCTGTCTAGCTCTCTGTCTGTCTAGCTCTCTGTCTGTCTAGCTCTCTGTCTGTCTAGCTCTCTCTCTGTCTAGCTCTCTCTCTGTCTAGCTCTCTCTCTCTGTCTAGCTCTCTCTCTCTGTCTAGCTCTCTCTCTCTGTCTAGCTCTCTCTCTCTGTCTAGCTCTCTCTCTCTGTCTAGCTCTCTCTCTGTCTAGCTCTCTCTCTGTCTAGCTCTCTCTCTAGCTCTCTCTCTGTCTAGCTCTCTCTCTCTGTCTAGCTCTCTGTCTCTGTCTAGCTCTCTGTCTCTGTCTAGCTCTCTGTCTCTGTCTAGCTCTCTGTCTCTGTCTAGCTCTCTGTCTCTGTCTAGCTCTCTGTCTCTGTCTAGCTCTCTGTCTAGCTCTCTGTCTAGCTCTCTGTCTAGCTCTCTCTCTGTCTAGCTCTGTCTCTGTCTAGCTCTCTGTCTCTGTCTAGCTCTCTGTCTCTGTCTAGCTCTCTGTCTCTGTCTAGCTCTCTGTCTCTGTCTAGCTCTCTCTCTCTGTCTAGCTCTCTCTCTCTCTGTCTAGCTCTCTCTCTCTGTCTAGCTCTCTCTCTCTGTCTAGCTCTCTCTCTCTGTCTAGCTCTCTCTCTCTGTCTAGCTCTCTCTGTCTAGCTCTCTCTCTCTGTCTAGCTCTCTCTCTCTGTCTAGCTCTCTCTCTCTGTCTAGCTCTCTCTCTCTGTCTAGCTCTCTCTCTCTGTCTAGCTCTCTGTCTCTGTCTAGCTCTCTGTCTCTGTCTAGCTCTCTCTCTCTGTCTAGCTCTCTCTCTCTGTCTAGCTCTCTCTCTCTGTCTAGCTCTCTCTCTCTGTCTAGCTCTCTCTCTCTGTCTAGCTCTCTCTCTGTCTAGCTCTCTCTCTCTGTCTAGCTCTCTCTCTCTGTCTAGCTCTCTCTCTCTGTCTAGCTCTCTCTCTCTGTCTAGCTCTCTCTCTCTGTCTAGCTCTCTCTCTGTCTAGCTCTCTCTCTCTGTCTAGCTCTCTGTCTCTGTCTAGCTCTCTGTCTAGCTCTCTGTCTAGCTCTCTGTCTAGCTCTCTGTCTAGCTCTCTGTCTAGCTCTCTGTCTAGCTCTCTGTCTAGCTCTCTGTCTAGCTCTCTGTCTCTGTCTAGCTCTCTGTCTAGCTCTCTGTCTAGCTCTCTGTCTAGCTCTCTGTCTAGCTCTCTGTCTAGCTCTCTGTCTAGCTCTCTGTCTCTGTCTAGCTCTCTGTCTCTGTCTAGCTCTCGGTCTCTGTCTAGCTCTCGGTCTCTGTCTAGCTCTCGGTCTCTGTCTAGCTCTCGGTCTCTGTCTAGCTCTCTGTCTAGCTCTCTGTCTAGCTCTGTCTCTGTCTAGCTCTCTGTCTAGCTCTCTGTCTAGCTCTCTGTCTAGCTCTCTGTCTAGCTCTCTGTCTAGCTCTCTGTCTAGCTCTCTGTCTAGCTCTCTGTCTCTGTCTAGCTCTCTGTCTCTGTCTAGCTCTCTGTCTCTGTCTAGCTCTCTGTCTCTGTCTAGCTCTCTGTCTCTGTCTAGCTCTCTGTCTCTGTCTAGCTCTCGGTCTCTGTCTAGCTCTCTGTCTCGCTCTCTGTCTCGCTCTCTGTCTCGCTCTCTGTCTAGCTCTCTGTCTAGCTCTCTGTCTAGCTCTCTCTCTGTCTAGCTCTCGGTCTCTGTCTAGCTCTCTGTCTAGCTCTCTGTCTAGCTCTGTCTCTGTCTAGCTCTCTGTCTAGCTCTCTGTCTAGCTCTCTGTCTAGCTCTCTGTCTAGCTCTCTGTCTAGCTCTCTGTCTAGCTCTCTGTCTAGCTCTCTGTCTCTGTCTAGCTCTCTGTCTCTGTCTAGCTCTCTGTCTCTGTCTAGCTCTCTGTCTCTGTCTAGCTCTCTGTCTCGCTCTCTGTCTCGCTCTCTGTCTCGCTCTCTGTCTAGCTCTCTGTCTAGCTCTCTGTCTAGCTCTCTCTCTGTCTAGCTCTCGGTCTCTGTCTAGCTCTCTGTCTAGCTCTCTGTCTAGCTCTCTGTCTAGCTCTCTGTCTAGCTCTCTGTCTAGCTCTCTGTCTAGCTCTCTGTCTAGCTCTCTGTCTAGCTCTATGTCTAGCTCTATGTCTAGCTCTCTGTCTAGCTCTATGTCTAGCTCTCTGTCTAGCTCTCTGTCTCTGTCTAGCTCTCTGTCTCTGTCTAGCTCTCGGTCTCTGTCTAGCTCTCTGTCTCGCTCTCTGTCTCGCTCTCTGTCTAGCTCTCTGTCTCGCTCTCTGTCTAGCTCTCTGTCTAGCTCTCTCTCTGTCTAGCTCTCTGTCTAGCTCTCTCTCTCTGTCTAGCTCTCTCTCTCTGTCTAGCTCTCTCTCTCTGTCTACCTCTCTCTCTCTGTCTAGCTCTCTCTCTCTGTCTAGCTCTCTCTCTCTGTCTAGCTCTCGGTCTCTGTCTAGCTCTCGGTCTCTGTCTAGCTCTCGGTCTCTGTCTAGCTCTCTGTTTAGCTCTCTGTCTAGCTCTCTGTCTAGCTCTCTGTCTAGCTCTCTGTCTAGCTCTCTGTCTAGCTCTCTGTCTAGCTCTCTGTCTAGCTCTCTGTCTAGCTCTCTGTCTAGCTCTCTGTCTCTGTCTAGCTCTCTGTCTAGCTCTCTGTCTAGCTCTCTGTCTAGCTCTCTGTCTAGCTCTCTGTCTAGCTCTCTGTCTAGCTCTCTGTCTAGCTCTCTGTCTAGCTCTCTGTCTAGCTCTCTGTCTAGCTCTCTGTCTCTGTCTAGCTCTGTCTCTGTCTAGCTCTGTCTCTGTCTAGCTCTGTCTCTGTCTAGCTCTGTCTCTGTCTAGCTCTGTCTCTGTCTAGCTCTGTCTCTGTCTAGCTCTGTCTCTGTCTAGCTCTGTCTCTGTCTAGCTCTGTCTCTGTCTAGCTCTGTCTCTGTCTAGCTCTCTCTCTCTGTCTAGCTCTCTGTCTAGCTCTCTGTCTAGCTCTCTCTCTCTGTCTAGCTCTCTGTCTAGCTCTCTCTCTCTGTCTAGCTCTCTGTCTAGCTCTCTCTCTCTGTCTAGCTCTCTGTCTAGCTCTCTCTCTCTGTCTAGCTCTCTGTCTAGCTCTCTGTCTAGCTCTCTGTCTAGCTCTCTGTCTCTGTCTAGCTCTCTCTCTGTCTAGCTCTCTCTCTCTGTCTAGCTCTCTGTCTAGCTCTCTGTCTAGCTCTCTGTCTAGCTCTCTGTCTCTGTCTAGCTCTCGGTCTCTGTCTAGCTCTCGGTCTCTGTCTAGCTCTCGGTCTCTGTCTAGCTCTCGGTCTCTGTCTAGCTCTCGGTCTCTGTCTAGCTCTCGGTCTCTGTCTAGCTCTCGGTCTCTGTCTAGCTCTCGGTCTCTGTCTAGCTCTCGGTCTCTGTCTAGCTCTCGGTCTCTGTCTAGCTCTCGGTCTCTGTCTAGCTCTCTCTGTCTAGCTCTCGGTCTCTGTCTAGCTCTCGGTCTCTGTCTAGCTCTCGGTCTCTGTCTAGCTCTCGGTCTCTGTCTAGCTCTCGGTCTCTGTCTAGCTCTCGGTCTCTGTCTAGCTCTCTCTCTCTGTCTAGCTCTCTGTCTCTGTCTAGCTCTCTGTCTCTGTCTAGCTCTCGGTCTCTGTCTAGCTCTCGGTCTCTGTCTAGCTCTCGGTCTCTGTCTAGCTCTCGGTCTCTGTCTAGCTCTCGGTCTCTGTCTAGCTCTCGGTCTCTGTCTAGCTCTCGGTCTCTGTCTAGCTCTCGGTCTCTGTCTAGCTCTCTCTCTCTGTCTAGCTCTCTCTCTCTGTCTAGCTCTCTGTCTAGCTCTCTGTCTAGCTCTCGGTCTCTGTCTAGCTCTCGCTCTCTGTCTAGCTCTCGGTCTCTGTCTAGCTCTCGGTCTCTGTCTAGCTCTCGGTCTCTGTCTAGCTCTCGGTCTCTGTCTAGCTCTCGGTCTCTGTCTAGCTCTCGGTCTCTGTCTAGCTCTCGGTCTCTGTCTAGCTCTCGGTCTCTGTCTAGCTCTCGGTCTCTGTCTAGCTCTCTCTCTGTCTAGCTCTCTCTCTGTCTAGCTCTCTCTCTCTGTCTAGCTCTCTGTCTCTGTCTAGCTCTCTGTCTCTGTCTAGCTCTCTGTCTCTGTCTAGCTCTCTGTCTCTGTCTAGCTCTCTGTCTCTGTCTAGCTCTCTGTCTCTGTCTAGCTCTCTGTCTAGCTCTCTGTCTAGCTCTCTGTCTAGCTCTCTGTCTAGCTCTCGGTCTCTGTCTAGCTCTCGGTCTCTGTCTAGCTCTCGGTCTCTGTCTAGCTCTCGGTCTCTGTCTAGCTCTCGGTCTCTGTCTAGCTCTCGGTCTCTGTCTAGCTCTCGGTCTCTGTCTAGCTCTCGGTCTCTGTCTAGCTCTCGGTCTCTGTCTAGCTCTCGGTCTCTGTCTAGCTCTCGGTCTCTGTCTAGCTCTCGGTCTCTGTCTAGCTCGGTCTCTGTCTAGCTCTCTCTCTGTCTAGCTCTCGGTCTCTGTCTAGCTCTCTGTTTAGCTCTCTGTCTAGCTCTCTGTCTAGCTCTCTGTCTAGCTCTCTGTCTAGCTCTCTGTCTAGCTCTCTGTCTAGCTCTCTGTCTAGCTCTCTGTCTCTGTCTAGCTCTCTGTCTCTGTCTAGCTCTCTGTCTAGCTCTCTGTCTAGCTCTCTGTCTAGCTCTCTGTCTAGCTCTCTGTCTCTGTCTAGCTCTCTGTCTAGCTCTCTGTCTCTGTCTAGCTCTCTGTCTAGCTCTCTGTCTCTGTCTAGCTCTCTCTGTCTAGCTCTCTGTCTAGCTCTCTGTCTCTGTCTAGCTCTCTCTGTCTAGCTCTCTGTCTAGCTCTCTGTCTAGCTCTCTGTCTAGCTCTCTGTCTAGCTCTCTGTCTAGCTCTCTGTCTAGCTCTGTCTCTGTCTAGCTCTCTGTCTAGCTCTCTGTCTAGCTCTGTCTCTGTCTAGCTCTGTCTCTGTCTAGCTCTGTCTCTGTCTAGCTCTCTGTCTCTGTCTAGCTCTCTGTCTCTGTCTAGCTCTCTGTCTCTGTCTAGCTCTCTGTCTCTGTCTAGCTCTCTGTCTCTGTCTAGCTCTCTGTCTCTGTCTAGCTCTCTGTCTAGCTCTCTGTCTAGCTCTCTGTCTAGCTCTCTGTCTAGCTCTCTGTCTAGCTCTCTGTCTAGCTCTGTCTCTGTCTAGCTCTGTCTCTGTCTAGCTCTCTGTCTAGCTCTGTCTCTGTCTAGCTCTCTGTCTAGCTCTGTCTCTGTCTAGCTCTCTGTCTAGCTCTCTGTCTAGCTCTCTGTCTAGCTCTCTCTCTCTGTCTAGCTCTCTGTCTAGCTCTCTGTCTAGCTCTCTGTCTAGCTCTCTGTCTAGCTCTGTCTCTGTCTAGCTCTCTGTCTAGCTCTCTGTCTAGCTCTCTGTCTAGCTCTCTGTCTCTGTCTAGCTCTCTGTCTCTGTCTAGCTCTCTGTCTCTGTCTAGCTCTCTGTCTCTGTCTAGCTCTCTGTCTCTGTCTAGCTCTCTGTCTCTGTCTAGCTCTCTGTCTCTGTCTAGCTCTCTGTCTCTGTCTAGCTCTCTGTCTCTGTCTAGCTCTCTGTCTCTGTCTAGCTCTCTCTCTCTGTCTAGCTCTCTCTCTGTCTAGCTCTCTCTCTGTCTAGCTCTCTCTCTGTCTAGCTCTCTGTCTCTGTCTAGCTCTCTGTCTCTGTCTAGCTCTCTGTCTCTGTCTAGCTCTCTGTCTCTGTCTAGCTCTCTGTCTCTGTCTAGCTCTCTGTCTAGCTCTCTGTCTAGCTCTCTGTCTAGCTCTCTGTCTAGCTCTCTGTCTCTGTCTAGCTCTCGGTCTCTGTCTAGCTCTCGGTCTCTGTCTAGCTCTCGGTCTCTGTCTAGCTCTCGGTCTCTGTCTAGCTCTCGGTCTCTGTCTAGCTCTCGGTCTCTGTCTAGCTCTCGGTCTCTGTCTAGCTCTCGGTCTCTGTCTAGCTCTCGGTCTCTGTCTAGCTCTCGGTCTCTGTCTAGCTCTCGGTCTCTGTCTAGCTCTCGGTCTCTGTCTAGCTCTCGGTCTCTGTCTAGCTCTCGGTCTCTGTCTAGCTCGGTCTCTGTCTAGCTCGGTCTCTGTCTAGCTCTCTCTCTGTCTAGCTCTCGGTCTCTGTCTAGCTCTCTGTTTAGCTCTCTGTCTAGCTCTCTGTCTAGCTCTCTGTCTAGCTCTCTGTCTAGCTCTCTGTCTAGCTCTCTGTCTAGCTCTCTGTCTAGCTCTCTGTCTCTGTCTAGCTCTCTGTCTCTGTCTAGCTCTCTGTCTAGCTCTCTGTCTAGCTCTCTGTCTAGCTCTCTGTCTCTGTCTAGCTCTCTGTCTAGCTCTCTGTCTCTGTCTAGCTCTCTGTCTCTGTCTAGCTCTCTCTGTCTAGCTCTCTGTCTAGCTCTCTGTCTAGCTCTGTCTCTGTCTAGCTCTGTCTCTGTCTAGCTCTGTCTCTGTCTAGCTCTCTGTCTCTGTCTAGCTCTCTGTCTCTGTCTAGCTCTCTGTCTCTGTCTAGCTCTCTGTCTCTGTCTAGCTCTCTGTCTCTGTCTAGCTCTCTGTCTAGCTCTCTGTCTAGCTCTCTGTCTAGCTCTCTGTCTAGCTCTGTCTCTGTCTAGCTCTCTGTCTAGCTCTCTGTCTAGCTCTCTGTCTAGCTCTCTGTCTAGCTCTGTCTCTGTCTAGCTCTCTGTCTAGCTCTGTCTCTGTCTAGCTCTCTGTCTAGCTCTCTGTCTAGCTCTCTCTCTCTGTCTAGCTCTCTGTCTAGCTCTCTGTCTAGCTCTCTGTCTAGCTCTCTGTCTAGCTCTGTCTCTGTCTAGCTCTGTCTCTGTCTAGCTCTCTGTCTAGCTCTCTGTCTAGCTCTCTGTCTAGCTCTCTGTCTCTGTCTAGCTCTCTGTCTCTGTCTAGCTCTCTGTCTCTGTCTAGCTCTCTGTCTCTGTCTAGCTCTCTGTCTCTGTCTAGCTCTCTGTCTCTGTCTAGCTCTCTCTCTCTGTCTAGCTCTCTGTCTAGCTCTCTGTCTAGCTCTGTCTCTGTCTAGCTCTCTGTCTAGCTCTCTGTCTAGCTCTCTGTCTAGCTCTCTGTCTCTGTCTAGCTCTCTGTCTCTGTCTAGCTCTCTGTCTAGCTCTCTGTCTAGCTCTCGGTCTAGCTCTCGGTCTAGCTCTCTGTCTAGCTCTCTAGCTCTCTGTCTAGCTCTGTCTCTGTCTAGCTCTCTCTCTCTGTCTAGCTCTCTGTCTAGCTCTCTGTCTAGCTCTCTGTCTAGCTCTCTCTCTCTGTCTAGCTCTCTGTCTAGCTCTCTGTCTAGCTCTCTGTCTAGCTCTCTGTCTAGCTCTGTCTCTGTCTAGCTCTCTGTCTAGCTCTCTGTCTAGCTCTGTCTCTGTCTAGCTCTGTCTCTGTCTAGCTCTCTGTCTAGCTCTCTGTCTAGCTCTGTCTCTGTCTAGCTCTCAGTCTAGCTCTCTGTCTAGCTCTGTCTCTGTCTAGCTCTGTCTCTGTCTAGCTCTCTGTCTAGCTCTCTGTCTAGCTCTCTGTCTAGCTCTCTGTCTAGCTCTCTGTCTCTGTCTAGCTCTCTGTCTCTGTCTAGCTCTCTGTCTAGCTCTCTGTCTCTGTCTAGCTCTGTCTCTGTCTAGCTCTCTGTCTAGCTCTCTGTCTCTGTCTAGCTCTGTCTCTGTCTAGCTCTGTCTCTGTCTAGCTCTGTCTCTGTCTAGCTCTGTCTCTGTCTAGCTCTGTCTCTGTCTAGCTCTGTCTCTGTCTAGCTCTGTCTCTGTCTAGCTCTGTCTCTGTCTAGCTCTGTCTCTGTCTAGCTCTGTCTCTGTCTAGCTCTCTGTCTAGCTCTCTGTCTAGCTCTCTGTCTAGCTCTCTGTCTAGCTCTCTGTCTAGCTCTCTGTCTAGCTCTCTGTCTAGCTCTCTGTCTCTGTCTAGCTCTCTGTCTCTGTCTAGCTCTCTGTCTCTGTCTAGCTCTCTGTCTCTGTCTAGCTCTCTGTCTCTGTCTAGCTCTCTGTCTAGCTCTCTGTCTAGCTCTCTGTCTCTGTCTAGCTCTCTGTCTAGCTCTCTGTCTAGCTCTCTGTCTAGCTCTCTGTCTAGCTCTCTGTCTAGCTCTCTGTCTAGCTCTCGGTCTAGCTCTCTGTCTCGGTCTAGCTCTCTGTCTCGGTCTAGCTCTCTGTCTCTGTCTAGCTCTCTGTCTCTGTCTAGCTCTCTGTCTCTGTCTAGCTCTCTGTCTCTGTCTAGCTCTCTGTCTCTGTCTAGCTCTCTGTCTCTGTCTAAGCTCTCTCTGTCTCTGTCTAAGCTCTCTTTGTCTCTGTCTAAGCTCTCTTTGTCTCTGTCTAAGCTCTCTTTGTCTCTGTCTAAGCTCTCTTTGTCTCTGTCTAAGCTCTCTTTGTCTCTGTCTAAGCTCTCTCTTTGTCTCTGTCTAAGCTCTCTCTTTGTCTCTGTCTAGCTCTCTCTTTGTCTCTGTCTAGCTCTCTCTTTGTCTCTGTCTAGCTCTCTCTTTGTCTCTGTCTAGCTCTCTCTTTGTCTCTGTCTAGCTCTCTCTTTGTTTCTGTCTAGCTCTCTCTTTGTCTCTGTCTAGCTGTCTCTGTCTAGCTCTCTCTTTGTCTCTGTATAGTTCACTTTGTCTGTATAGCTCTCTCTTTCTCTAGCTCTCTCTGTCTTGCTCTCTCTGTCTCTGTATAGCTCTCTCTATCTCTGTTTAGCTGTCTTTGTCTGTCTCTATCTAGCTGCTCCTGATGTGGCAGCAGTGTTTGTGTGGCAGCCAGGGTTTTCATCCTAACACGGCTGTGATTTATAGACCAGGACACAGAGCAATGCTTTCAACCATCGGGACAACGTAAACAGTGTGGTGTGTGTAGACCGGGGTGTGCTGGCCTGCTTGGTTGGTTAGTCTGTGTCTGACCTGAGGTTTGGCTCCCTACCTCAGAGTTGGCTGGCTGGATTCTTGCTCCTTGGTCAGTTCTGTTGCCACAGACTGAACTCTATTAGTTAGCTACAGACTGAACTCTATTAGTTAGTTACAGACTGAACTCTATTAGTTAGTTACAGACTGAACTCTATTAGTTAGTTACAGACTGAACTCTATTAGTTAGTTACAGACTGAACTCTATTAGTTAGTTACAGACTGAGCTCTATTAGTTAGTTACAGACTGAGCTCTATTAGTTAGTTACAGACTGAGCTCTATTACTTAGTTACAGACTGAGCTCTATTACTTAGCTACAGACTGAGCTCTATTAGTTAGTTACAGACTGAGGTCTATTAGTTAGTTACAGACTGAGCTCTATTAGTTAGTTACAGACTGAGCTCTATTAGTTAGTTACAGACTGAACTCTATTAGTTAGTTACAGACTGAACTCTATTAGTTAGTTACAGACTGAACTCTATTAGTTAGTTACAGACTGAACTCTATTAGTTAGTTACAGACTGAGCTCTATTAGTTAGCTACAGACTGAGCTCTATTAGTTAGCTACAGACTGAGCTCTATTAGTTAGCTACAGACTGAACTCTATTAGTTAGTTACAGATATGGAATTGTCTGATGTTTAATAAATATTACACAATAGTGCTGTGGTCCAATAGTTCTGTCTCAGTTTGCTGGTCCCCTTAGGTTCCCTTATGTTTATTGATGACGATGTTTTGATCACCAACAATCAACATTTGTGCTCCTTGTGCTTAAGTACAACTTGGAGTGCGCTGTTGGACATCGTGTGTGTGTGTGTGTGTGTGTGTGTGTGTGTGTGTGTGTGTGTGTGTGTGTGTGTGTGTGTGTGTGTGTGTGTGTCTAATTGATTGCTCATGGTGTTTTGGGAATGACTAAAAACTTGCACCACCTTCCTTTACCAGCACATAACTTCCCAGTCTTTTCTTGTCATGATCAGTTGGTTTTCTGGCAGCTTGCTACCGTTTTGGCATTCAACTCTGAGTTGAGTTTCCGCTCATTCCTTTGAGCCGTCTGTCTGCCTCTCTCTCTCTTTCTCTCTCGCCTCATGATGAAGCAATGACTTTGGCAGTGGGTTGTGCCTCTTCCCGTCAGTCTCTCTTCCCGTCAGTCTCTCTTCCCGCCAGTCTCTCTTCCCGCCAGTCTCTCTTCCCGTCAGTCTCTCTTCCCGTCAGTCTCTCTTCCCGCCAGTCTCTCTTCCCGTCAGTCTCTCTTCCCGTCAGTCTCTCTTCCCGTCAGTCTCTCTTCCCGTCAGTCTCTCTTCCCGTCAGTCTCTCTTCCCGCCGCTCTCTCTATTCCCGCCGCTCTCTCTATTCCCGCCGCTCTCTCTATTCCCGTCAGTCTCTCTATTCCCGTCAGTCTCTCTATTCCCGTCGGTCTCTCTATTCCCGCCGCTCTCTCTATTCCCGTCGCTCTCTCTTTTCGTCAGTCTCTCTATTCCCGTCAGTCTCTCTATTCCCGTCGGTCTCTCTATTCCCGCCGCTCTCTCTATTCCCGCCGCTCTCTCTATTCCCGTCAGTCTCTCTATTCCCGCCGCTCTCTCTATTCCCGCCGCTCTCTCTATTCCCGTCGGTCTCTCTATTCCCGCCGCTCTCTCTATTCCCGCCGCTCTCTCTATTCCCGTCAGTCTCTCTATTCCCGTCAGTCTCTCTATTCCCGCCGCTCTCTCTATTCCCGTCAGTCTCTCTATTCCCGTCAGTCTCTCTATTCCCGCCGCTCTCTCTATTCCCGCCGCTCTCTCTATTCCCGTCGCTCTCTCTTTTCGTCAGTCTCTCTATTCCCGCCGCTCTCTCTATTCCCGTCGCTCTCTCTTTTCGTCAGTCTCTCTATTCCCGCCGCTCTCTCTATTCCCGTCGGTCTCTCTTTTCGTCAGTCTCTCTATTCCCGTCAGTCTCTCTATTCCCGTCGGTCTCTCTATTCCCGCCGCTCTCTCTATTCCCGCCGCTCTCTCTATTCCCGTCAGTCTCTCTATTCCCGCCGCTCTCTCTATTCCCGCCGCTCTCTCTATTCCCGCCGGTCTCTCTATTCCCGCCGCTCTCTCTATTCCCGCCGCTCTCTCTATTCCCGTCAGTCTCTCTATTCCCGTCAGTCTCTCTATTCCCGTCGCTCTCTCTTTTCGTCAGTCTCTCTATTCCCGTCGGTCTCTCTATTCCCGTCGGTCTCTCTATTCCCGTCAGTCTCTCTATTCCCGTCAGTCTCTCTATTCCCGCCGCTCTCTCTATTCCCGCCGCTCTCTCTATTCCCGTCAGTCTCTCTATTCCCGCCGCTCTCTCTATTCCCGTCAGTCTCTCTATTCCCGTCAGTCTCTCTATTCCCGTCAGTCTCTCTTTTCGTCAGTCTCTCTATTCCCGTCAGTCTCTCTATTCCCGTCAGTCTCTCTATTCCCGTCAGTCTCTCTATTCCCGTCAGTCTCTCTATTCCCGTCAGTCTCTCTATTCCCGTCAGTCTCTCTATTCCCGCCGCTCTCTCTATTCCCGTCAGTCTCTCTATTCCCGTCAGTCTCTCTATTCCCGTCAGTCTCTCTTTTCGTCAGTCTCTCTATTCCCGCCGCTCTCTCTATTCCCGTCAGTCTCTCTTTTCGTCAGTCTCTCTATTCCCGTCAGTCTCTCTATTCCCGTCAGTCTCTCTATTCCCGTCAGTCTCTCTATTCCCGTCAGTCTCTCTATTCCCGTCAGTCTCTCTATTCCCGTCAGTCTCTCTATTCCCGTCAGTCTCTCTATTCCCGTCAGTCTCTCTATTCCCGCCGCTCTCTCTATTCCCGTCGGTCTCTCTATTCCCGTCGGTCTCTCTATTCCCGTCGGTCTCTCTATTCCCGTCAGTCTCTCTATTCCCGCCGCTCTCTCTATTCCCGCCGCTCTCTCTATTCCCGCCGCTCTCTCTATTCCCGTCAGTCTCTCTATTCCCGCCGCTCTCTCTATTCCCGTCAGTCTCTCTATTCCCGTCAGTCTCTCTATTCCCGTCAGTCTCTCTATTCCCGCCGCTCTCTCTATTCCCGTCAGTCTCTCTATTCCCGTCAGTCTCTCTATTCCCGCCGCTCTCTCTATTCCCGCCGCTCTCTCTATTCCCGTCAGTCTCTCTATTCCCGTCAGTCTCTCTATTCCCGTCAGTCTCTCTATTCCCGTCAGTCTCTCTATTCCCGCCGCTCTCTCTATTCCCGTCAGTCTCTCTATTCCCGCCAGTCTCTCTATTCCCGTCAGTCTCTCTATTCCCGCCGCTCTCTCTATTCCCGCCTCTCTCTCTATTCCCGCCTCTCTCTCTATTCCCGCCGCTCTCTCTATTCCCGTCAGTCTCTCTATTCCCGTCAGTCTCTCTATTCCCGCCGCTCTCTCTATTCCCGCCGCTCTCTCTATTCCCGTCAGTCTCTCTATTCCCGTCAGTCTCTCTATT
Organism: Oncorhynchus gorbuscha; assembly: GCF_021184085.1. NCBI lineage: Eukaryota > Metazoa > Chordata > Actinopteri > Salmoniformes > Salmonidae > Oncorhynchus > Oncorhynchus gorbuscha. The sequence continues at coordinate 85,441,528 of NC_060188.1, read as the reverse complement.
CCCGTCAGTCTCTCTATTCCCGTCAGTCTCTCTATTCCCGCCGCTCTCTCTATTCCCGTCAGTCTCTCTATTCCCGCCGCTCTCTCTATTCCCGCCGCTCTCTCTATTCCCGTCAGTCTCTCTATTCCCGTCAGTCTCTCTATTCCCGCCAGTCTCTCTATTCCCGTCAGTCTCTCTATTCCCGTCAGTCTCTCTATTCCCGCCAGTCTCTCTATTCCCGTCAGTCTCTCTATTCCCGCCGCTCTCTCTATTCCCGCCGCTCTCTCTATTCCCGTCAGTCTCTCTATTCCCGTCAGTCTCTCTATTCCCGTCAGTCTCTCTATTCCCGTCAGTCTCTCTATTCCCGCCGCTCTCTCTATTCCCGTCAGTCTCTCTATTCCCGCCGCTCTCTCTATTCCCGTCAGTCTCTCTATTCCCGCCAGTCTCTCTATTCCCGTCAGTCTCTCTATTCCCGCCGCTCTCTCTATTCCCGCCTCTCTCTCTATTCCCGCCTCTCTCTCTATTCCCGCCGCTCTCTCTATTCCCGTCAGTCTCTCTATTCCCGTCAGTCTCTCTATTCCCGCCGCTCTCTCTATTCCCGCCGCTCTCTCTATTCCCGCCGCTCTCTCTATTCCCGTCAGTCTCTCTATTCCCGTCAGTCTCTCTATTCCCGTCAGTCTCTCTATTCCCGCCGCTCTCTCTATTCCCGTCAGTCTCTCTATTCCCGTCAGTCTCTCTATTCCCGTCAGTCTCTCTATTCCCGTCAGTCTCTCTATTCCCGCCGCTCTCTCTATTCCCGTCAGTCTCTCTATTCCCGCCAGTCTCTCTATTCCCGTCAGTCTCTCTATTCCCGCCGCTCTCTCTATTCCCGCCTCTCTCTCTATTCCCGCCTCTCTCTCTATTCCCGCCGCTCTCTCTATTCCCGTCAGTCTCTCTATTCCCGTCAGTCTCTCTATTCCCGCCGCTCTCTCTATTCCCGCCGCTCTCTCTATTCCCGTCAGTCTCTCTATTCCCGTCAGTCTCTCTATTCCCGTCAGTCTCTCTATTCCCGTCAGTCTCTCTATTCCCGTCAGTCTCTCTATTCCCGTCAGTCTCTCTATTCCCGTCAGTCTCTCTATTCCCGCCGCTCTCTCTATTCCCGCCGCTCTCTCTATTCCCGCCGCTCTCTCTATTCCCGCCGCTCTCTCTATTCCCGTCAGTCTCTCTATTCCCGTCAGTCTCTCTATTCCCGCCGCTCTCTCTATTCCCGCTCTCTATTCCCGCTCTCTCTCTATTCCCGTCAGTCTCTCTATTCCCGTCAGTCTCTCTATTCCCGCCAGTCTCTCTATTCCCGCCTCTCTCTCTATTCCCGCCGCTCTCTCTATTCCCGCCGCTCTCTCTATTCGTCAGTCTCTCTTCCTCCAGGTAGCAGCACCCTATTCCCTGCAAAGTGCACTATTTTAACCAGATCCCTATGGGCCCTATTGCACTTAATAGTGAATAGGGTGCCATTTTTGAGAGTCCTTGCTGTATGGGTTAATGTTGATATTATTCAGATATTCATGGATTGAACCATCAGAGCTCAGCTCCCTCTTACAGCTCCACAATATCCCATAATTGTCACGGCAGATTTCTTCCTCTGAAGAGGTGTAGCAAGGATCGGATCAATATGCAGCGTGGTAGGTGTCCATGGTTTTTAATAAGAGAAACTGAACACACAAAGTAATAAAGTGAACTGGCAACGAAACAGTCCCGTGTGGCACAAACACTGACACAGGAAACAAACACCCACAAAATACCCATAGAATGACTGCCTAAATATGGTTCCCAATCAGAGACAACGATAGACAGCTGCCTCTAATTATAATAATAATAATATATGCCATTTAGCAGACGCTTTTATCCAAAGCGACTTACAGTCATGTGTGCATACAAAGGAAACAGCCCTATAAACTTAAAAACCCCTAGAGAAGAAAAAACACATAAATCCCTCATGTCACACCCTGACCTAACCAAAATAATAAAGAAAACAAAGATAACTAAGGTCAGGGCGTGACAAGAATACCTAACGTGACCTGTGTGTGTGGACATTAACATTGCATTGAAAGCACAATCACTAGCCTTATCTCAGACTCCGATCGTTAAGCTTGCTTTGTCACAGTTTTCCACCGACTCAATTTAAAATATTAATTGGTCAGTTTGAATGGAGCCTAGGTCAATTATCTACTTGTAAGACGATACTCTTCCAGTCTCTATCCTCTCGTCCTTTTTTCCGATGGATCGGGTGTCCGTCCGTAGGTTGCTAGATGCTTTGCCATATGTGTCCTGTATGTTGCTCCTTTGTGACCCCTCAGCTGTCACGGAGAAGGACTATTCATGCTTGAAGACTTTGTCTCCTCCCAGCTGGCTTTATGCAGGTAATACAACCTGTACTCTACAGGTCCCTGGAGAAGATTGTTACCCCCTATAGGTGGTTCACTCCGTTTTCCTCCAGCGAACACGCCTGTAGCTGTTCTGTTCAGAACACAGCCTTTACACAATTACTGTTGTTGTTTAGGCAATGCAAAAAAACAGTCCATTATAAATTGCATTCTGGGTCAGGTGGGCATGATTTAAAAGAGAAGCAGGTGTTGGTGTGCGTAGAATGGAGTCAGGACTGCATTCCGATGCGTGGTCCGCGTCAAGTCTTCTCCACAACTGGGCTGGCCAATCAGATTCCAGACGGCATGTCCTTATATGATACCAAAGTACACTACGGTTTTGGCTCTTGAAGAAAACATGGAGAATACCTTCCTTGAATTTGATTATGTTTTGTGTTTTTATGTTTTATGTACTTTTGTCTTTTAAGTACATGACCAAATGAATTTCTACCTGGTGAGATGATAAAGTTGATCTTATCAGTCTGTTACCAGCACTGCCCCGAGAGGCCAGCAGCACTGCCCCGAGAGGCCAGCAGCACTGCCCCGAGAGGCCAGCAGCACTGCCCCGAGAGGCCAGCAGCACTGCCCCGAGAGGCCAGCAGCACTGCCCCGAGAGGCCAGCAGCACTGCCCCGAGAGGCCAGCAGCACTGCCCCGAGAGGCCAGCAGCACTGCCCCGAGAGGCCAGCAGCACTGCCCCGAGAGGCCAGCAGCACTGCCCCGAGAGGCCAGCAGCACTGCCCCGAGAGGCCAGCAGCACTGCCCCGAGAGGCCAGCAGCACTGCCCCGAGAGGCCAGCAGCACTGCCCTTTTGTTACAGAGGCCAGCAGCAAACTGCCCCACAAATGAGGCCAGCAGCACTGCCCCTTGAGAGGCCAGCAGCACTGCAACCCTCTGTTATCAGGCCAGCAGCACTGGTTTGTGTGTGATGCCACGAGAGTGGTTGGTGGTAGCAGGAGTGTGTGTGTGTGACTGCCCCAGGGAATGGTAGGTGGTAGGAGCACTGCCCCGAGAGGATGCTTCAGACAGCAATGGTAGGTGGTAGAGGCCAGCAGCCTAGTCGCAGCAGATACTTTTGTTACAGAAGGGAATTTGAGAATGTCTTCCCAGGGAATCGGTCTATGACAAACAAATATTTAATACAACACTACACAAATGTTATGACACGTGCCTTCCTGGTACCACACCTTGTACTGCAAATGGTCGGGGAGGAGTATCAAATGCATGTTAACAACCCTCTGTTATCAGGTGGTAGGAGCATATCAGGTTCCACTAGGTTTGTGTGTGATGCTTCAGACAGGGAGTGGTTGGTGGTAGGAGGAGTGTGTGTGATGCTTCAGACAGGGAATGGTAGGTGGTAGGAGGAGTGTGTGTGTGTGACAGGAATGGTAGGTGGTAGGAGATGCTTCAGACAGGGAATGTAGGTGGTAGGAGGAGTGTGTGATGCTTCAGACAGGGAATGGTAGGTGGTGCTTCAGGAGGTAGGTGTGTGATGCTTCAGACAGGGAGTGGTAGGAGGAGGAGGAGGAGTGTGTGATGCTTCAGACAGGGAATGGTAGGTGGTGATGGAGGAATGGTGGTGTGTGTGTGTGAGTGATGCTTCAGACAGGGAATGGTAGGTGGTAGGAGGAGTGTGTGTGTGTGCTGATGCTTCGGACAGGGATGCTTCAGACAGGGAATGGTAGGAGGAGTGTGTGATGCTTCAGACAGGGAATGGTAGGTGGTAGGAGGAGTGTGTGATGCTTCAGACAGGGAATGGGGAGTGGTAGGTGGTAGGAGTGTGTGTGTGTGATGCTTCAGACAGGGAATGGTAGGTGGTAGAAGTGTGTGATGCTTCAGACAGGGAATGGTAGGTGGTAGGAGACAGAGTGTGTGATGCTTCAGACAGGGAATGGTAGGTGGTAGGAGGAGTGATGCTGTGTGTGTGATGCTTCAGACAGGGAATGGTAGGTGGTAGGAGGAGTGTGTGTGTGTGATGCTTCAGATGCTTCAGACAGGAATGGTAGGTGGTAGGAGGAGTGTGATGCTTCAGACAGGGAATGGTAGGTGGTAGGAGGAGTGTGTGATGCTTCAGACAGGGAATGGTAGGTGGTAGGAGTGTGACAGGGAATGGTAGTGTGATGCTTCAGACAGGGAATGGTAGGTGGTAGGAGGAGTGTGTGATGCTTCAGACAGGGAATGGTAGGTGGTAGGAGGAGTGTGTGATGCTTCAGACAGGGAATGGTAGGTGGAGTGTGATGCTTCAGACAGGGAGTGGTTGGTAGGAGGAGGTGTGCTGTGGGAATGGTAGGTGGTAGGAGTGTGTGTGTGTGTGACAGGGAATGTGTGTGGAGGAGTGTGTGTGATGCTTCAGACAGGGAATGGTGGTGGTAGGAGTGTGTGTGCTTCAGACAGGGAATGGTAGTGTGATGCTTCAGACAGGGAATGTGTGTGTGATGCTTCAGACAGGGAATGGTAGGTGGTAGGAGGAGTGTGTGATGCTTCAGACAGGGAATGGTAGGTGGTAGGAGGAGTGTGTGTGTGATGCTTCAGACAGGGAATGGTAGGTGGTAGGAGGAGTGTGTGTGATGCTTCAGACAGGGAATGGTAGGTGGTAGGAGGAGTGTGTGTGTGATGCTTCAGACAGGGAATGGTAGGTGATGGTAGGAGGAGTGTGTGTGTGATGCTTCAGACAGGGAATGGTAGGTGGTAGGAGGAGGGAATGGTGTGTGTGTGTGATGCTTCAGACAGGGAGTGGTAGGTGGTGGAGGAGTGGTAGTGTGTGACAGGGAGTGGTGGTGGATGCTTCAGACAGGGAATGGTAGGTGGAGTGTGTGATGGACAGGGAATGGTAGGTGGTAGGAGTGTGTGTGTGATGCTTCAGACAGAGAATGGTAGGTGGTAGGAGTGTGTGATGCTTCAGACAGGGAGTGGTAGGTGGTGAAGTGTGTGTGTGCTTCAGACAGGGAATGGTAGTGTGGAGGAGTGTGTGCTTCAGACAGGGAATGGTAGGTGGAGGATGTGTGTGACAGTGAGTGTTGGTGGTAGGAGGAGTGTGTGTGTGTGTGTGTGTGTTGACAGGGAATGGTAGATGGAGTGTGATGCTTCAGACAGGGGGAATGGTAGGTGGTAGGAGGAGTGTAGGAGGGAATGGTAGGTGGTAGTGTGTGATGCTTCAGACAGGGAATGGTAGGTGGTAGGAGGAGGAGTGTGATGCTTCAGACAGGGAATGGTAGGTGGTAGGAGGAGGAGTGTGTGATGCTTCAGACAGGGAATGGTAGGTGGTAGGAGGAGGAGTGTGTGATGCTTCAGACAGGGAATGGTAGGTGGTAGGAGGAGGAGTGTGTGATGCTTCAGACAGGGAATGGTAGATGGTAGGAGGAGTGTGTGATGCTTATGCAGACAGGGAATGGTAGGTGGTAGTGTGTGATGCTTCAGACAGTGAATGGTAGGTGGTAGGAGGAGGAGACAGGGAATGGTAGGTGATGGAGTGTGTGATGCTTCAGACAGGGAATGGTAGGTGGTAGGAGGAGTGTGTGATGCTTCAGACAGGGAATGGTAGATGGAGTGTGTGATGCTTCAGACAGGGAATGGTAGGTGGAGTGTGTGATGCTTCAGACAGGGAATGAATGGTAGGTGGTAGGAGGATGGACAGGGAATGGTGTGGTAGTGATGCTTCAGACAGGGAATGGTAGGTGGTAGGAGGAGTGTGTGATGCTTCAGACAGACAGGAAAGGTGGTAGATGGGAGTGTGTGATGCTTCAGACAGGGAATGGTAGGTGGTAGGAGGAGTGTGTGATGCTTCAGACAGGGAATGGTAGATGGAGTGTGATGCTTCAGATGCTTCAGACAGGAATGGTAGGTGGTAGGAGGAGGAGTGTGATGCTTCAGACAGGGAATGGTAGGTGGTAGGAGAAGGAGTGTGTGATGCTTCAGACAGGGAATGGTAGGTGGTAGGAGAAGGAGTGTGTGATGCTTCAGACAGGGAATGGTAGGTGGTAGGAGGAGGAGTGTGATGCTTCAGACAGGGAATGGTAGGTGGTAGGAGGAGGAGTGTGATGCTTCAGACAGGGAATGGTAGGTGGTAGGAGGAGGCGTGTGTGATGCTTCAGACAGGGAATGGTAGATGGAGTGTGATGCTTCAGACAGGGAATGGTAGGTGGTAGGAGGAGTGTGTTAAATGCTTGAAGTGTTAACGGATGACAGTTGTCTCCACAGCAGTGGAGTTGACCCAGAGCAATCTATGAACACTGTTTTTAATACTTAGCTACTGCCCTTAGCTTACACTACACTAACACCTGCTGGACACAATCACCTTTCACATTCATCTCTCTTCTTCACTTCCTTTTCAATCTCTTTTCTGTCCCACCATCTTGCAGTGAGGAATATGCAGTGAGGAATATGCAGTGAGGAATATGCAGTGAGGAATATGCGTGTGTGAGGAATATGTTAAGTGTGTGTGTGTGTGAGAGAGAGCGTGTGTGTGTGTGTGTGTGTGAGAGAGAGTGTGTCACATCCACACTCTCTCTTAGGTCAGCTCCCTGAACGGTAGCCTGGTTAAAAATTCAGGACATTGCTGAGGTTTGCCCTCTTTCTGCAAGCACACACACGCTTAACATAACATAATATCCTCTTCAGCCAGTTGGTATCTCTGCAGTCCTGGATTGTGACAGTGGGTGTTACTGAACCCCTGAGGAGCTGCTCTGGGAGGGAGGGGGAGGAAGGGGGAGGGGGGGAGGGAGGGAGGGAGGGGGGGGGGGGAGAGGGAGGGAGGGAGACCAGAATGCCCTTCTCTTTCACAACGGCAGGGTATATTCATCTCTCCTCGTCTCTCACGGCAGGGTATATTCATCTCTCCTCATCTCTCAGAAGCCGCCCGCATCAACTGGAAAGAATGCTTGTTCTGCTGTGCGTGTTGCTATCCCTTTTGGTACATAAACACACCTTTGTCTACACTCCCCCAAGGCCCTTCTCTTAGTCATTCAGCTGAGAGATGAAGATCAGACTGGGGCTGAACCTATCTGAGTTTGAGAGAGAGAGTATACTGTAGCCATTGTTCAGTCTGTAGGCTTCTACCACACTGGCACGGCAACACTGTATTGGTTTGGCTGGAAGAAACTCTATTTTTTTTTCTCCTGTTTGAACAAAAAAATATAAGAAGCAGTGATTATTTTCTTCCAACTCTCCCAGGAGGGGAAAAAGGTCTCAAGAAGGAGATGATATGGTGTTAAAAGTGTTGCTGGAGGATACTATGTATCACTCCCCCTGGGTTAGCTCGGCCCAGAAAGGTTTGGGATGCGGTGCAGCTGGATGATACTATGTATCACTCCCCTGGGTTAGCTCGGACCAGAAAGGTTTGGGATGCGGAGCTGCTGAAATATTCATTCTTCACATTATGTGGGAGCAGGGATTGGTTCTGTCAGCAGGATTGGTTCTGTCACTTTGCGGACTGTTTTTATATATATATATATTTCATATATATAGGGAGAGGTTTGAAAGGTCAGACCCCACTTGACCTAAAGTGAAAGACATAGGTCCCTTCCTCATGAGGGAGTGAAAGAGTGTGTTTTTCTGTGATTCTGGTGGTGTCTGGCTCTCCGTCTCTGGCAGTGACAGATCCCAGGATTTGGTTAATGATTGCTGTTGTTGAGCAGAGTGCCCAAATTGACCTGGAATGAATGGATTCACTGATCTGCTCCGACTTGGCACAGCGAGAGAGAGAGATGTGCTGCAGCAGTGGCATACACAAACACACACAGATCTTTGTGACATAATCTAAACACACACCTGCTTCCACATCTATTCTCTGACTCTGAATTGCCTTTTCTAATCGCTTGTCCAAATACACAATGGCATACACAAACACACACACACTAATCTAAACACACACCTTTCCTCTCATCTATTCTCTGACTCTGAATTGCCTTTTCTCTCTCTTGTCCAAATACACAATTCCATTTATCTTCTCAGACGCTCTCTCTCTCTCTCTCTTTTTCTCTCTCTCTCTCTCTTTCTCTCTCTCTTTCTCTCTCTCTCTCTCTCGTCCATAGAGGCTATGATCCTGTGTAGATGTAGTGGGTAGAGGCTCTAGCGTTAGATGGCTGTGCTGATTTCAGCAGAAACAGATGGCACTGCAAGGTCCTGAGAAACTGCTGCTGCACAGCACAAGGTTGGCCTGCAGTGCCTGTACTGGGCTCTATGTTACAATGGGAGAAGCAGCCTATGCCAATCTGCCTATCCATCCACTATAATTTCAGTGTGTCCTGTCATGCCTGCCAATCTCCCCTTTACCCCCCAGCCTCAGACCTTCCAATTCCAGGTGTATTTAACCCCCAGCCTCAGACCTTCCAATTCCAGATGTATTTAACCCCCAGCCTAATAGACCTTCCAATTCCAGGTGTATATCAAATCAAATGTATTTATATAGCCCTTCGTACATCAGCTGATATCTCAAAGTGCTGTACAGAAACCCAGCCTAAAACCCCAAACAGCAAGCAATGTAGGTGTAGAAGCACGGTGGCTACATGGCCAAGATGTTCAAATGTTCATAAATGACCAGCATGGTCGAATAATAACAAGGCAGAACAGTTGAAACTGGAGCAGCAGCACAGTCAGTGGACCGGGGACAGCAAGGAGTCATCATGTCAGGTAGTCCTGTGGCACGGTCCTAGGGCTCAGGTCCTCCGAGAGAGAGAGCGAATTAAAGAGAGCATATGTGGGGTGGCCCGTCCTCTTCTGGCTGTGCCGGGTGGAGATTATTAACAGAACATGGCCAAGATGTTCAAATGTTCATAAATGACCAGCATGGTCGAATAATAGTAAGGCAGAACAGTTGAAACTGGAGCAGCAGCATGGCCAGGTGGACTGGGGACAGCAAGGAGTCATCATGTCAGGTAGTCCTGGGGCATGGCCCTAGGGCTCAGGTCCTCCGAGAGAGAGAAAGAAAGGAGAGAATTAGAGAACGCACACTTAGATTCACACAGGACACCGAATAGGACAGGAGAAGTACTCCAGATATAACAAACTGACCCTAGCCCCCCGACACAAACTACTGCAGCATAAATACTGGAGGCTGAGACAGGAGGGGACAGGAGACACTGTGGCCCCATCCGAGGACACCCCCGGACAGGGCCAAACAGGAAGGATATAACCCCACCCACTTTGCCAAAGCACAGCCTCCACACCACTAGAGGGATATCTTCAACCACCAACTTACCATCCTTAGACAAGGCTGAGTATAGCCCACAAAGATCTCCGCCACGGCACAGCCCAAGGGGGGGGCCAACCCAGACAGGATGACCACAACAGTGAATCAACCCACTCAGGTGACGCACCCCCTGCAGGGACGGCATGAGAGAGCCCCAGTAAGCCAGTGACTCAGCCCCTGTAATAGGGTTAGAGGCAGAGAATCCCAGTGGAAAGAGGGGAACCGGCCAGGCAGAGACAGCAAGGGCGGTTCGTTGCTCCAGAGCCTTTCCGTTCACCTTCCCACTCCTGGGCCAGACTACACTCAATCATATGACCCACTGAAGAGATGAGTCTTCAGTAAAGACTTAAAGGTTGAGACCGAGTTTGCGTCTCTCACATGGGTAGGCAGGCCGTTCCATAAAAATGGAGCTCTAAAGTAGAAAGCCCTGCCTCCAGCTGTTTGCTTAGAAATTCTAGGGACAATTAGGAGGCCTGCGTCTTGTGACCGTAGTGTACGTGTAGGTATGTACGGCAGGACCAAATCAGAGAGATAGGTAGGAGCAAGCCCATGTAATGCTTTGTAGGTTAGCAGTAAAACCTTGAAATCAGCCCTTGCTTTGACAGGAAGCCAGTGTAGAGAGGCTAGCACTGGAGTAATATGATCACATTTTTGGGTTCTAGTCAGGATTCTAGCAGCCGTATTTAGCACTAACTGAAGTTTATTTAGTGCTTTATCCGGGTAGCCGGAAAGTAGAGCATTGCAGTAGTCTAACCTAGAAGTGACAAAAGCATGGATTAATTTTTCTGCATCATTTTTGCACAGAAAGTTTCTGATTTTTGCAATATTACGTAGATGGAAAAAAGCTGTCCTCGAAATGGTCTTGATATGTTCTTCAAAAGAGAGATCAGGGTCCAGAGTAACGCCGAGGTCCTTCACAGTTTTAGTTGAGACGACGGTACAACCATTAAGATTAATTGTCAGATTCAACAGAAGATCTCTTTGTTTCTTGGGACCTAGAACAAGCATCTCTGTTTTGTCCGAGTTTAATAGTAGAAAGTTTGCAGCCATCCACTTCCTTATGTCTGAAACACATGCTTCTAGCGAGGGCAATTTTGTGGCTTCACCATGTTTCATTGAAATGTACAGCTGTGTGTCATCCGCATAGCAGTGAAAGTTAACATTATGTTTTCGAATAACATCCCCAAGAGGTAAAATGTAAAGTGAAAACAATAGTGGTCCTAAAACGGAACCTTGCGCAACACCGAAATTTACAGTTGATTTGTCAGAGGACAAACCATTCACAGAGACAAACTGATATCTTTACGACAGATAAGATCTAAACCAGGCCAGAACATGTCCGTGTAGACCAATTTGGGTTTCCAATCTCTCCAAAAGAATGTGGTCGATGGTATCAAAAGCAGCACTAAGGTCTAGGAGCACGAGGACAGATGCAGAGCCTCGGTCCGATGCCATTAAAATGTCATTTACCACCTTCACAAGTGCAGTCTGAGTGCTATGATGGGGTCTAAAACCAGACTGAAGCATTTCGTATACATTGTTTGTCTTCAGGAAAGCAGTGAGTTGCTGCGCAACAGCCTTCTCTAAAATTTTTGAGAGGAATGGAAGATTCGATATAGGCCGATAGTTTTTTATATTTTCTGGGTCAAGGTTTGGCTTTTTCAAGAGAGGCTTTATTACTGCCACTTTTAGTGAGTTTGGTACACATCCAGTGGATAGAGAGCCATTTATTATGTTCAACATAGGAGGGCCAAGCACAGGAAGCAGCTCTTTCAGTAGTTTAGTTGGAATAGGGTCCAGTATGCAGCTTGAAGGTTTAGAGGCCATGATTATTTTCATCATTGTGTCAAGAGATATAGTACTAAAACACTTGAGCGTCTCTCTTGAACCTAGGTCCTGGCAGAGTTGTGCAGACTCAGGACAACTGAGGTTTGGAGGAATATGCAGGTTTAAAGCGGAGTCCGTAATTTGCTTTCTAATAATCGTAATCTTTTCCTCAAAGAAGTTCATGAATTTATCACTGCCAAAGTGAAAGTCATCCTCTCTTGGGGAATGCTGCTTTTTAGTTAGCTTTGCGACAGTATCAAAAAGGAATTTCGGATTGTTCTTATTTTCCTCAATTAAGTTAGAAAAATAGGATGATCGAGCAGCAGTAAGGGCTCTTCGGTACTGCACGGTACCATCTTTCCAAGCTAGTCGGAAGACTTCCAGTTTGGTGTGGCGCCATTTCCGTTACAATTTTCTGGAAGCTTGCTTCAGAGCTCGGGTGTTTTCTGTGTACCAGGGAGCTAGTTTCTTATGACAAATGTTTTTAGGGGTGCAACTGCATCTTGGGTAATGCGCAAGATTAAATTGAGATCCTCAGTTAGGTGGTTAACTGATTTTTGTCCTCTGGCGGAGGGAGTCTGGAAGGGCATAAAGGAATCTTTGTGTTGTCTGTGAATTTATAGCATGACTTTTGATGGTCCTTGGTTGTGGTCTGACCAGATTATTTGTTGCAATTGCAAACGTAATAAAATGGTGGTCCGATAGTCCAGGATTATGAGGAAAAACATTAAGATCCACAACATTTATTCCATGGGACAAAACTAGGTCCAGCGTATGCCTGTGACAGTGAGTGGGTCCAGAGACATGTTGGACAAAAACCACTGAGTCGATGATTGCTCCGAAAGCCTTTTGGAGTGGGTCTGTGGACTTTTCCATGTGAATATTAAAGTTACCAAAGATTAGAATATTATCTGCTATGACTACAAGGTCCGATAGGAATTCAGGGAACTCAGTGAGAAACGCTGTATATGGCCCAGGAGGCCTGTAAACAGTAGCTATAAAAAGTGATTGAGTAGGCTGCATAGATTTCATGACTAGAAGCTCAAAAGACGAAAACGTCTTTTTTTTTTGTAAATTGAAATTTGCTATGTTAAATGTTAGCAACACCTCCGCTTTTGCTGGATGCACGGGGGATATGGTCACTAGTGTAGCCAGGTGGTGAGGCCTCATTTAAAACAGTAAATTCATCAGGCTTAAGCCATGTTTCAGTCAGGCCAATCACATCAAGATTATGATCAGTGATTAGTTCATTGACTATAATTGCCTTTGAAGTAAGGGATCTAACATTAAGTAGCCCTATTTTGAGATGTGAGGTATCATGATCTCTTTCAGTAATGACTGGAATGGAGGTGGTCTTTATCCTAGTGAGATTGCCGCCATGTTTAGTTTTGCCCAACCTAGGTCGAGGCACAGACACGGTCTCAATGGTGATAGCTGAGCTGACTACACTGACTGTGCTAGTGGCAGACTCCACTATGCTGGCAGGCTGGCTAACAGCCTGCTGCCTGGCCTGCACCCTATTTCATTGTGAAGCTAGAGGAGTTAGAGCCCTGTCTATGTTGGTTGATAATGGAGAGTACAGGGAGAGAATCAGAGAGCTAAGGAGAGAAAGCGATTGAGTGAGGCAGAGAGTCTTCTCCCCACCACACCTGATTGTCTGCATCCTGCCTTCTCCACACTCTGAGCTCTCAGGCAGCGCTGCATTTAGAAGCCATCGGCTCCACTCCCCCAGGAAACCTATTGATTTACCCATTGCCTGGATGCAAAACACAACTTGCTTTATTCAGCTCTAGACACACACACACACACACACACACACACACACACACACACACACACACACACACACACACACACACACACACACACACACACACACACACACACACACACACACACACACACACACACACACAATTCCTGCAGTTGCTCTTCCTTTCCTCCTCTCTCTCGCTTCCTTTCCTCCTCTCTATCGCTTCCTTTCCTCCTCTCTCTCGCTTCCTTTCCTCCTCTCTCTCTCTCCTTTAATAACAGAGGCTTGATCTTTCACTTTGAGGGAGCAGCTGAATGACTAACCAGACTGACCAACCGACTTACCAGGCAGGGAGACAGACAGACAGAGAGACTAACCAGGCAGGGAGACAGAGAGACTAACCAGGTAGGGAGACAGACAGACAGATAGACTAACCAGGCAGGGAGACAGACAGACAGAGAGACTAACCAGGCAGGGAGACAGACAGACAGAGAGACTAACCAGGCAGGGGGACAGACAGACAGAGAGACTAACCAGGCATGGAGACAGAGAGACTAACCAGGCAGGGAGACAGATAGACAGAGAGACTAACCAGGCAGGGAGACAGACAGACAGACTAACCAGGCAGGGAGACAGACAGACAGAGAGACTAACCAGGCAGGGAGACAGACACACAGACAGAGAGACTAACCAGGCAGGGAGACAGACACACAGACTGAGACTATCCAGGCAGGGAAACAGAAAGACAGAGACAGACAGGTGTAATATTGTCCTGACTCCTGTTACTACACTGTCTGTTCCTCAGCCTCCCCTCAGCCCTCCCTGGTCTTTATCCCACTTCTCTACTGTTCCTCAGCCTCCTCTCAGCCCTCCCTGGTCTTTATCCCACTTCTCTACTGTTCCTCAGCCTCCTCTCAGCCCTCCCTGGTCTTTATCCCACTTCTCTACTGTTCCTCAGCCTCCCCTCAGCCCTCCCTGGTCTTTATCCCACTTCTCTACTGTTCCTCAGCCTCCCCTCAGCCCTCCCTGTTCTTTATCCCACTTCTCTACTGTTCCTCAGCCTTCCCTCAGCCCTCCCTGGTCTTTATCCCACTTCTCTACTGTTCCTCAGCCTCCCCTCAGCCCTCCCTGGTCTTTATCCCACTTCTCTACTGTTCCTCAGCCTCCCCTCAGCCCTCCCTGGTCTTTATCCCACTTCTCTACTGTTCCTCAGCCTTCCCTCAGCCCTCCCTGGTCTTTATCCCACTTCTCTACTGTTCCTCAGCCTCCCCTCAACCCTCCCTGGTCTTTATCCCACTTCTCTACTGTTCCTCAGCCTTCCCTCAGCCCTCCCTGGTCTTTATCCCACTTCTCTACTGTTCCTCAGCCTTCCCTCAGCCCTCCCTGGTCTTTATCCCACTTCTCTACTGTTCCTCAGCCTCCCCTCAGCCCTCCCTGGTCTTTATCCCACTTCTCTGCTCCATTAACACTTTACTAAACAGCCTAAAGCAGGCTAAAAGCCCTTCCCTCTTCACGATGATGGTTAGGAGCACAGGAAGGTTCCTCTGAGTAGATCACTTTTCATCAGGACACAATGAATGTAGGGAAAAATGAATTTCACCCTGTCACACCCATTTCAGTGAACAGGTAGTAAAGTAACCTGCTCTATATTTTATTTTTATTTCACCTTTATTTAACCAGGTAGGCAAGTTGAGAACAAGTTCTCATTTACTATTGCAACCTGGCCAAGATAAAGCAAAGCATTTCGACACATACAACGACACAGAGTTACACATGGAGTAAAACAAATATACAGTCAATAATACAGTATAAACAAGTCTATATACGATGTGAGCAAATGAGGTGAGATAAGGGAGGTAAAGGCAAAAAAGGCCATGGTGGCGAAGTAAATATAATATAGCAAGTAAAACACTGGAATGGTAGATTTGCAGTGGAAGAATGTGCAAAGTAGAAATAAAAATAATGGGGTGCAAAGGATCAAAATAAATTAATGAATTAGATACAGTAGGGAAAGAGGTAGTTGTTTGGACTAAATTATAGGTGGGCTATGTACAGGTGCAGTAATCTGTGAGCTGCTCTGACAGTTGGTGCTTAAAGCTAGTGAGGGAGATAAGTGTTTCCAGTTTAAGAGATTTTTGTAGTTCGTTCCAGTCATTGGCAGCAGAGAACTGGAAGGAGAGGCGGCCAAAGAAAGAATTGGTTTTGGGGGTGACTAGAGAGATATACCTGCTGGAGCGTGTGCTACAGGTGGGAGATGCTATGGTGACCAGCGAGCTGAGATAAGGGGGACTTTACCTAGCAGGGTCTTGTAGATGATATGGAGCCAGTGGGTTTGGCGACGAGTATGAAGCGAGGGCCAGCCAACGAGAGCGTACAGGTCGCAATGGTGGGTAGTATATGGGGCTTTGGTGACAAAACGGAAAGCACTGTGATAGACTGCATCCAATTTGTTGAGTAGGGTTTTGGAGGCTATTTTGTAAATGACATCGCCAAAGTCGAGGATTGGTAGGATGGTCAGTTTTACAAGGGTATGTTTGGCAGCATGAGTGAAGGATGCTTTGTTGCGACATAGGAAGCCAATTCTAGATTTAGCTTTGGATTGGAGATGTTTGATATGAGTCTGGAAGGAGAGTTTACAGTCTAACCAGACACCTAAGTATTTGTAGTTGTCCACGTATTCTAAGTCAGAGCCGTCCAGAGTAGTGATGTTGGACAGGCGGGTAGGTGCAGGTAGCGATCGGTTGAAGAGCATGCATTTAGTTTTACTTGTATTTAAGATCAATTGGAGGCCACGGAAGGAGAGTTGTATGGCATTGAAGCTTGCCTGGAGGGTTGTTAACAGTGTCCAAAGAAGGGCCAGAAGTATACAGAATGGTGTCGTCTGCGTAGAGGTGGATCAGAGATTCACCAGCAGCAAGAGCGACCTCATTGATGTATACAGAGAAGAGAGTCGGTCCAAGAATTGAACCCTGTGGCACCCCCATAGAGACTGCTAGAGGTCCGGACAGCAGACCCTCCGATTTGACACACTGAACTCTATCAGAGAAGTAGTTGGTGAACCAGGCGAGGCAATCATTTGGGAAACCAAGGCTGTCGAGTCTGCCGATGAGGATGTGGTGATTGACAGAGTCGAAAGCCTTGGCCAGATCAATGAATATGGCTGCACAGTAATGTTTCTTATCGATGGCGGTTAAGATATTGTTTAGGACCTTGAGCGTGGCTGAGGTGCACCCATGACCAGTTCTGAAACCAGATTGCATAGCAGAGAAGGTATGGTGAGATTCGAAATGGTCGGTAATCTGCTTGTTGACTTGGCTTTCGAAGACCTTAGAAAGGCATGGTAGGATAGATATAGGTCTGTAGCAGTTTGGGTCAAGAGTGTCCCCCCTTTGAAGAGGGGGATGACCGCAGCTGCTTTCCAATCTTTGGGAATCTCAGACGACACGAATGAGAGGTTGAACAGGCTAGTAATAGGAGTGGCAACAATTTCGGCAGATAATTTTAGAAAGAAAGGGTCCAGATTGTCTAGCCCGGCTGATTTGTAGGGGTCCAGATTTTGCAGCTCTTTCAGAACATCAGCTGAACGGATTTGGGAGAAGGAGAAATGGGGAAGGCTTGGGCGAGTTGCTGTGGGGGGTGCAGTGCTGTTGACCGGGGTAGGAGTAGCCAGGTGGAAAGCATGGCCAGCCGTAGAAAAATGCTTATTGAAATTCTCAATTATGGTGGATTTATCAGTGGTGACAGTGTTTCCAATCTTCAGTGCAGTGGGCAGCTGGGAGGAGGTGTTCTTATTCTCCATGGACTTTACAGTGTCCCAGAACTTTTTTGAGTTAGTGTTGCAGGAAGAAAATTTCTGCTTGAAAAAACTAGCCTTGGCTTTTCTAACTGCCTGTGTATAATGGTTTCTAGCTTCCCTGAACAGCTGCATATCACGGGGGCTGTTCGATGCTAATGCAGAACGCCATAGGATGTTTTTGTGTTGGTTAAGGGCAGTCAGGTCTGGGGAGAACCAAAGGCTATATCTGTTCCTGGTTCTAAATGTCTTGAATGGGGCATGTTTATTTAAGATGGTTAGGAAGGCATTTAAAAAAATATCCAGGCATCCTCTACTGACGGGATGAGATCAATATCCTTCCAGGATACCCCGGCCAGGTCGATTAGAAAGGCCTGCTTGCTGAAGTGTTTCAGGGAGCGTTTTACAGTGATAAGTGGAGGTCGTTTGACCGCTGACCCATTACGGATGCAGGCAATGAGGCAGTGATCGCTGAGATCTTGGTTGAAGACAGCAGAGGTGTATTTAGAGGGCAAGTTGGTTTGGATGATATCTATGAGGGCTTTGGGGAGGTACCTGGTAGGTTCATTGATAATTTGTGTGAGATTGAGGGCATCAAGTTTAGATTGTAGGATGGCTGGGTTGTTAAGCATGTTCCAATTTAGGTTGCCTAGCAGCACGAGCTCTGAAGATAGATGGGGGGCAATCAATTCACATATGGTGTCCAGAGCACAGCTGGGGGCAGAGGGTGGTCTATAGCAGGCGGCAACGGTGAGAGACTTGTTTTTAGAAAGGTGGATTTTTACAAGTAGAAGTTCAAATTGTTTGGGTACAGACCTGGATAGTAGGACAGAACTCTGTAGGCTATCTTTGCAGTAGATTGCAACACCGCCCCTTTGGCAGTTCTATCTTGTCTGAAAATGTTGTAGTTTGGAATTAAAATGTTAACATTTTTGGTGGTCTTCCTAAGCCAGGATTCAGACACAGCTAGAACATCCGGGTTGGCAGAGTGTGCTAAAGCAGTGAATAGAACAAACTTAGGGAGGAGGCTTCTAATGTTAACATGCATGAAACCAAGGCTATTACTGTTACAGAAGTCATCAAAAGAGAGCGCCTGGGGAATAGGAGTGGAGCTAGGCACTGCAGGGCCTGGATTCACCTCTACATCACCAGAGGAACAGAGGAGGAGTAGAATAAGGGTGCGGCTAACAGCAATAAGAATTGGTCGTCTAGAACGTCTGGAACAGAGAGTAAAAGGAGGTTTCTGGGGGCGATAAAATAGCATCAAGGTATAATGTACAGACAAAGGTATGGTAGGATGTGAATACAGTGGAGGTAAACCTAGGTGTATTGAGTGATGAAGAGAGAGAGATTGTCTCTAGAAACATCATTGAAACCAGGAGATGTCATTGCATGTGTGGGTGGTGGAACTAATAGGTTGGATAAGGTATAGTGAGCAGGACTAGAGGCTCTACAGTGAAATAAGCCAATAAACACTAACCAGAACAGCAATGGACAAGGCATATTGACATTAAGGAGAGGCATGCTTAGTCAAGTGATCAAAAGGGTCCGGTGAGTGGAGATGTTGGTAGCAAGCTAGCATAGGATGGAGGTCTGTTATTAGCCACCTCTTGGACTGACCTCGCATCACGTTACCTTGGACTGACCTCACATCACGTTACCCTGGACTGACCTCGCATCACGTTACCCTGGACTGACCTCGCATCACGTTACCCTGGACTGACCTCGCATCACGTTACCCTGGACTGACCTCGCATCACGTTACCCTGGACTGACCTCGCATCACGTTACCCTGGACTGACCTCGCATCACGTTACCCTGGACTGACCTCGCATCACGTTACCCTGGACTGACCTCGCATCACGTTACCCTGGACTGACCTCGCATCACGTTACCCTGGACTGACCTCGCATCACGTTACCCTGGACTGACCTCGCATCACGTTACCCTGGACTGACCTCGCATCACGTTACCCTGGACTGACCTCGCATCACGTTACCCTGGACTGACCTCACGTTACCCTGGACTGACCTCACGTTACCCTGGACTGACCTCACGTTACCCTGGACTGACCTCACGTTACCCTGGACTGACCTCACGTTACCCTGGACTGACCTCACGTTACCCTGGACTGACCCCGCATCACGTTACCCTGGACTGGGAAATGACAAGTACTGTATTATAGACACGCCCCTTTATGAGAGTCTAGAGATTAAAACAACATGTTTTGTCACACACATCGGATTGGTGCAGTGAAATGTGTGTTGTTGTTTTACAGGGTCAGTCATAGTTGTACTGCGCCCCTGGAGCAAATTAGAGCACATCGGTAGATTTTCATCCGGTCGGCTCAGGTTTTCTAACCAGCAACCTTAAGGTTTCTGGCCCAACGCTTTAACCGCTAGGCTACCTGCGACCTATCAATACTTTGTATGTTCATAAATGACCTACAGTAGCTGTACTGAAACCGAACTGTGACCCCAAAACCGCAACACCTACTGAACCGTGCCCCCAAAACCGCAACACCTACTGAACCGTGCCCCCAAAACCGCAACACCTACTGAACCGTGCCCCCAAAACCGCAACACCTACTGAACCGTGACCCCAAAACCGCAACACCTACTGAACCGTGGCCCCAAAACCGCAACACCTACTGAACCGTGCCCCCAAAACCGCAACACCTACTGAACCGTGCCCCCAAAACCGCAACACCTACTGAACCGTGCCCCCAAAACCGCAACACCTACTGAACCGTGGCCCCAAAACCGCAACACCTACTGAACCGTGGCCTCAAAACCGCAACACCTACTGAACAGTGGCCCCAAAACCGCAACACCTACTGAACCGTGGCCCCAAAACCGCAACACCTACTGAACCGTGGCCCCAAAACCGCAACACCTACTGAACCGTGGCCCCAAAACCGCAACACCTACTGAACCGTGGCCCCAAAACCGCAACACCTACTGAACCGTGGCCCCAAAACCGCAACTCCTACCAAACCGTGACCGCAATACCGAACCGTGGGTATGGTGAATGGTGAACCTTTAATAACCCTAATATAGGGAGTAGGGTGTGATTTGAGGCGCAGCCTAAGAGACAAACGTTGTTTTGGCTGGGGTCCTGGGGACATTTTTATTTGGACGGCCAAACAGCTCAGTTAGTTTGTTTATTGCGCTGTTCATCAGGTAAATGCAGACCCAAATGGCACGCTATTCCCTATTTAGTACACTACTTTTGACCAGGGCTAATAGGGATCTGGTCAAATGTAGTGCCCTATATAGGGAATAGGGTGCCATTTGGGATAAATCCTAGTAGAGAGTAGAGACAGTAGAGTGGTGTTTTGGCCGGGTCCCTTTGTTGTTTTGGATGGTCACTTTGTTTAACTACTACACTTTACTGTGATGTCACAGGACAGATGGAGTAGCTTCCAAGAAAGCAATCAAACAGATTAATCCGTTTGTATAGAGAATTCTGTGATTCATCGAGCACGTTTTGGGGAGTAGAGCATCGTGCACATTTTGGGGAGTTGAGCATCGTGCACATTTTGGGGAGTTGAGCATCGCGCACATTTTGGGGAGTTGAGCATCGCGCACATTTTGGGGAGTTGAGCATCGCGCACATTTTGGGGAGTTGAGCATCGCGCACATTTTGGGGAGTTGAGCATCGCGCACATTTTGGGGAGTTGAGCGTCGCGCACATTTTGGGGAGTTGAGCGTCGCGCACATTTTGGGGAGTTGAGCGTCGCGCACATTTTGGGGAGTTGAGCGTCGCGCACATTTTGGGGAGTTGAGCGTCGCACATTTTGGGGAGTTGAGCGTCGCGCACATTTTGGGGAGTTGAGCGTCGCGCACATTTTGGGGAGTTGAGCGTCGTGCACATTTTGGGGAGTTGAGCGTCGCGCACATTTTGGGGAGTTGAGCGTCGTGCACATTTTGGGGAGTTGAGCGTCGTGCACATTTTGGGGAGTTGAGCGTCGTGCACATTTTGGGGAGTTGAGCGTCGTGCACATTTTGGGGAGTTGAGCGTCGCGCACATTTTGGGGAGTTGAGCGTCGCGCACATTTTGGGGAGTTGAGCGTCGCGCACATTTTGGGGAGTTGAGCGTCGCGCACATTTTGGGGAGTTGAGCGTCGCGCACATTTTGGGGAGTTGAGCGTCGCGCACATTTTGGGGAGTTGAGCGTCGCGCACATTTTGGGGAGTTGAGCGTCGCGCACATTTTGGGGAGTTGAGCGTCGCGCACATTTTGGGGAGTTGAGCGTCGCGCACATTTTGGGGAGTTGAGCGTCGCGCACATTTTGGGGAGTTGAGCGTCGCGCACATTTTGGGGAGTTGAGCGTCGCGCACATTTTGGGGAGTTGAGCGTCGCGCACATTTTGGGGAGTTGAGCGTCGCGCACATTTTGGGGAGTTGAGCGTCGCACATTTTGGGGAGTTGAGCGTCGCGCACATTTTGGGAGTTGAGCGTCGCATACATTTTGGGGAGTTGAGCGTCAGCACATTTTGGGGAGTTGAGCGTCGCACATTTTGGGGCGTTGAGCGCGCGCACATTTTGGGGATTGAGCGTCGCGCACATTTTGGGGCGTTGAGCGAGAAACATTTTGGGGCGTTGAGCGTCGCGCACATTTTGGGGCGTTGAGCGTCGCGCACATTTTGGGGCGTTGAGCGTCGCGCACATTTTGGGGCGTTGAGCGTCGCGCACATTTTGGGGCGTTGAGCGTCGCGCACATTTTGGGGCGTTGAGCGTCGCGCACATTTTGGGAGTTGAGCGTCGATTTTGGGGCGTTGAGCGGAGCACATTTTGGGGCGTTGAGCGTCGCGCACATTTTGGGGAGTTGAGCGTTGCACATTTTGGGGAGTTGAGCGTCGCGCACATTTTGGGGAGTTGAGCGTCGCGCACATTTTGGGGAGTGGGTTGGTTAGCGGTGGCCGTCTGCGGCTCTGAAACCCATCATTGCGCTGTTGAATTGCCGCCTTTTCCTGGAGACCATGTTGCTATGTGCATAATAGTAAAGTTAATCAGCATATTGGTGTTGAACAATGTGGTGGAGGCAGCAGCAGAGTCAGGAGACGAGAAAACAGAGTCAGGAGACGAGAAAACAGAGTCAGGAGACGAGAAAACAGAGTCAGGAGACGAGAAAACAGAGTCAGGAGACGAGAAAACAGAGTCAGGAGACGAGAAAACAGAGTCAGGAGACGAGAAAACAGAGTCAGGAGACGAGAAAACAGAGTCAGGAGACGATTAAACAGAGTCAGGAGACGAGAAAACAGAGTCAGGAGACGATTAAACAGAGTCAGGAGACGAGAAAACAGAGTCAGGAGACGAGAAAACAGAGTCAGGAGACGAGAAAACAGAGTCAGGAGACGAGAAAACCCCAACTTCATTAGGTCTATAATCAACAGCCTAACTGTTAAATCAGCCATATATATCTACAGAAATAAGACAGAACCTGCTACTGTTGCCTGTTTTGAGTGTTTGTTTAATAGCCTCCTGATTCCAGCTTCACGTAACGACATGTCAAGTAAACAATTTCCCAAATTCACCTGTTTTTTTATATTTGCTTTGCTGTAGTAGTTTACACTTTGTTTTGTTAGAACAGCCTCTCTGGTATTATTTAGAATTGATTTAGTGTTGTCTACACTGCTCCAAATTGTCCCGGAAAATTATATTTATAATAATAACGCTGATCATCCGCTCAACAAAAAAATTGTCCCGCAGCTGAATCTAGTTGATGATACCAGGTGTACAGTGTAAACCTCAGGGTATCACGTTTCAGGAGAAGACCCAGATGCAGACAGTGTCAAAGTAACAAAGTGTATTACTAGAACAGGGGGCAGGCAGAATGACATGTCAAGGTTAGGCAGAGGCTTGTAATCCAGATTAGAGTCCATAAGGTACAGAATCACAGGCTCAGGGTCAGGGCAGGCAGAGGTCAATAATCCAGAGTGGTGTGACAAGGTACAGAACGACAGGCTCAGGGTCAGGGCAGGCAGAGGTCAATAATCCAGGGTGGTGTGACAAGGTACAGAACGGCAGGCTCAGGGTCAGGGCAGGCAGAATGGTCAAAACCAGGAAAACCAGAAAACAGGAACTAGAAAAAGACAGGAGCAGGGAGAAACGCTGGTAGGCTGAACGAACAAAACGAACTGGCAAAGTACAAACAGAGAACACAGGTATAAATACACCGGGGATAATGAGGGGAGATGGGCGACACCTTGAGGGGGGTGGAGACAATCACACAGAGGTGAAACAGATGGGCGGTAGGTAGCCTAGTGGTTAGAGCATTGGACTAGTAACCAGTAGGTAGCCTTGTGGTTAGAGCATTGGACTAGTAACCAGCAGGTAGCCTAGTGGTTAGAGCATTGGACCAGTAACTAGCAGGTAGCCTAGTGGTTAGAGCTTTGGGCCAGTAATCACCAGGTAGCCTAGTGGTTAGAGCGTTGGACTAGTATCCAGCAGGTAGCCTAGTGGTTAGAGCGTTGGATTAGTAACCAGCAGGTAGCCTAGTGGTTAGAGCGTTGTGCCAGTAACCGAAAGGTTGCTAGATCGAATTCCCGAGCTGACAAGGTAAACATCTGTCGTTTTGCCCCTGAACAAGGCAGTTCACCCACTGTTCCTAGGCCGTCATTGTAAATAAGAATTTGTTCATAAATGACTTAAGAAATACATTTTTAAAAAGATCAGGGTGTGACACAGGGCCTTCCTCCTGTAGATGATCCCAGGTGTACAGTGTAAACCTCAGGGCCTTCCTCCTACAGAGACTGATGTACAGTGTAAACCTCAGGGCCTTCCTCCTGTAGATGATCCCAGGTGTACAGTGTAAACCTCAGGGCCTTCCTCCTACAGAGACTGATGTACAGTGTAAACCTCAGGGCCTTCCTCCTACAGAGACTGATGTACAGTGTAAACCTCAGGGCCTTCCTCCTGTAGATGATCCCAGGTGTACAGTGTAAACCTCAGGGCCTTCCTCCTACAGAGACTGATGTACAGTGTAAACCTCAGGGCCTTCCTCCTACAGAGACTGATGTACAGTGTAAACCTCAGGGCCTTCCTCCTACAGAGACTGATGTACAGATGTCGCCCAGAGAAACAGTTCTAAAAACAAAGCATTTATGCTTCTGATTGTTGTTGTTTTAAGCTTGGGGGAGAAAAGGGAAGATATTAAATATGTTCATATAGGTCTAGACTAATAAAAACAACAACAACGCTGTAATAAAAAGCTCTCTGTGCTAATCTGTGGTTAAGTTAAAATCACTTTGCTGCCGCTGGCTGGGATGGGCCTGTGTGTGTGTGTGTCTCTGTGCCTGCGTGTGTGCTTCTTCTCGGTGTGTGCTTCTTCTCTCTCTCTCTGTGTGCTTCTTCTCTCTCTCTCTCTGTGTGCTCTCTCTCTCTGTGTGTGTGTGTGTGTGTGTGTGTGTGTGTGTGTGTGTGTGTGTGTGTGTGTGTGTGTGTGTGTGTGTGTGTGTGTGTGTGTGTGTGTGTGTGTGTGTGTGTGTGTGTGTGTGTGTGTGTGTGTGTGTGTGTGTGTGTGTGTGTGTGTGTGTGTGTGTGTGTGCTTCTTCTCTCTCTCTCTGTGTGTGCTTCTTCTCTGTGTGTGCTTCTCTCTCTCTGTGTGTGTCTCTGTGCCTGCGTGTGTGCTTCTTCTCTGTGTGTGCTTCTTCTCTCTCTCTCTGTGTGTGCTTCTTCTCTGTGTGTGCTTCTCTCTCGCTGTGTGTGTGTGTGTGCTTCTTCCGCTGTGTGTGCTTCTCTCTCTCTGTGTGTGTGTGTGTGTTCTTCCGCTGTGTGTGCTTCTTCTCTCCCTGTGTGTGTGTGTGTGTGTGTTGTGTGTGTGTGTGTGTGTGTGTGTGTGTTTGAGCCCTACTGTCCAGTGTCCAGCTGTGTCCTCATTCCCTAATGGGTACTTGCGTCTGTCATAGAACACACTTCCCCAACCCACCATCAAATAAATATGTTTTTATTAATAACACTATTCCTCTCTGGTCTGTACTGGTTTGACAACCAAATCATGTGATTGGCAGATGAAGAGAGAGTGTGATGGGTAGAGGAACTGAATCCAATAGTTGCACCATCCAGATAAGAGAGATCATAGTCCATCTGCTTTCACAGAACTAAAGCATCAGTGGAATGTTGGACCAGAGACGGGAGGAATGGGGTGTGTGTCACTCACTGACTGACTGACTGACTGACTGTCACTCACTCACTCACTGACTGACACTCACTCACTGACTGACACTCACTCACTGACTGACACTCACTGACACTCACTCACTGACTGACACTGACTGACTGACTGACTGACTGACTGACTGACTGACTGACTGACTGACTGACTGACTGACTGACTGACTGACTGACACTCACTGAATCACTCACTGAATCACTCACTCACTCACCACTCACTCACTCACTCACTCACTCACTCACTCACTCACTCACTCACTCACTCACTGACTCACTCACTCACTCACTGAATCACTCACTGACTGACTGACTGAATCACTCACTGAATCACTCACTGACTGACTGACTGACACTCACTCACTCACTCACTCACTCACTCACTCACTCACAATCTGAACATGTGCTCTTCTCTGCTCTGCGTTACCCTGATTAGCCCAGATGGGGTTTGTAACATTCTTTACCCTGATTAGCCCAGATGGGGTTTGTAACATTCTTTACCCTGATTAGCCCAGATGGGGTTTGCAACATTCTTTACCCTGATTAGCCCAGATGGGGTTTGTAACATTCTTTACCCTGATTAGCCCAGATGGGGTTTGTAACATTCTTTACCCTGATTAGCCCAGATGGGGTTTGTAACATTCTTTACCCTGATTAGCCCAGATGGGGTTTGTAACATTCTTTACCCTGATTAGCCCAGATGGGGTTTGTAACATTCTTTACCCTGATTAGCCCAGATGGGGTTTGTAACATTCTTTACCCTGAATAGCCCAGATGGGGTTTGAATTGAACTAAACTTAACCGTCCAATCAACATCATTGTGTGGGTTTCCTGTCTGAAATGTCCTTGTGGAACAGAGAGGCACAAATAACACTGTATATATTACTGTCAGCACACACACTGGACGAACTCCGGGATGCTGTCCAGTGTCTGTGTTCTTTTGCCCATCTTAATCTTTTCTTTTTATTGGCCAGTCTGAGATATGGCTTTTTCTTTGCAACTCTGCCTAGGCTGCCAGCATCCCAGACGCGCCTCTTCACTGTTGATGTTGAATGGCCGATTTTAATTAGGACCGATTTCAGATTTCAAGTTTTCACAATAATCGGAAATCGGTATTTTTGTGCCGCAGTTTTGCCATTTTTATTTTATTTTTTATTTTTGTATTTATTTTTTGTATTAATTTTTTTATACCTTTATTTAACTAGGCAAGTCAGTAAAGAACACATTCTTATTTTCAATGACTGCCTTGTTCAGGGGCAGAACGACAGATTTTCACCTTGTCAGCTCGGGGGATCCAATCTTGCAAACTTACAGTTAACTAGTCCAACGCTATAACCACCTGCCTCTCGTTGCACTCCACAAGGAGACTGCCTGTTATGCGAATGCAGTAGAAGCCAAGGTAAGTTTCTAGCTAGCATTAAACTTACCTTGTAAAAACAATCAATCAATCAATCATAATCACTAGTTATAACTACACATGGTTGATGATATTACTAGTTTATCTAGCGTGTCCTGCGTTGCATATAATCGATGCAGCGCTGGGGGATGATTTAACAAAATTGCATTTGCTAAAAAAGCACAATCGTTGGACGACTGTACCTAACCATATACACCAATGCCTTTCTTAAAATCAATACACAGAAGTAAATCAAATCAAATCCAATTTTATTTGTTATTACACATGGTTAGCAGATGTTAATGCGAGTGTAGCGAAATGCTTGTGCTTCTAGTTCCGACAATGCAGTGATAACCAACAAGTAATCTAACTAACAATTCTAAAACTACTGTCTTATACACAGTGTAAGGGGATAAGGAATATGTACATAAGGATATATGAATGAGTGATGGTACAGAGCAGCATACAGTAGATGGTATCGAGTACAGTATATACATATGAGATGAGTGTGTAGACAAAGTAAACAAAGTGGCATAGTTAAAGTGGCTAGTGATACATGTATTACATAAGGATGCAGTCGATGATGTAGAGTACAGTATATACATATGCATATGAGATGAATAATGTAGGGTAAGTAACATTATATAAGGTAGCATTGTTTAAAGTGGCTAGTGATATATTTACATCATTTCCCATCAATCCCATTATTAAAATGGCTGGAGTTGGGTCAGTGTCAATGACAGTGTGTTGGCAGCAGCCACTCAATGTTAGTGGTGGCTGTTTAACAGTCTGATGGCCTTGAGATAGAAGCTGTTTTTCAGTCTCTCGGTCCCAGCTTTGATGCACCTGTACTGACCTCGCCTTCTGGATGATAGCGGGGTGAACAGGCAGTGGTTCGGGTGGTTGATGTCCTTGATGATCTTTATGGCCTTCCTGTAACATCGGGTGGTGTAGGTGTCCTGGAGGGCAGGTAGTTTGCCCCCGGTGATGCGTTGTGCAATCCTCACTACCCTCTGGAGAGCTTTACGGTTGAGGGCGGAGCAGTTGCCGTACCAGGCGGTGATACAGCCTGCCAGGATGCTCTCGATTGTGCATCTGTAGAAGTTTGTGAGTGCTTTTGGTGACAAGCCGAATTTCTTCAGCCTCCTGAGGTTGAAGAGGCGCTGCTGCGCCTTCTTCACGACGCCGTCAGTGTGAGTGGACCAATTCAGTTTGTCTGTGATGTGTATGCCGAGGAACTTAAAACTAGCTACCCTCTCCACTACTGTTCCATCGATGTGGATAGGGGGGTGTTCCCTCTGCTGTTTCCTGAAGTCCACAATCATCTCCTTAGTTTTGTTGACGTTGAGTGTGAGGTTATTTTCCTGACACCACACTCCGAGGGCCCTCACCTCCTCCCTGTAGGCCGTCTCGTCGTTGTTGGTAATCAAGCCTACCACTGTTGTGTCGTCAGCAAACTTGATGATTGAGTTGGAGGCGTGCATGGCCACGCAGTCGTGGGTGAACAGGGAGTACAGGAGAGGGCTCAGAACGCACCCTGTGGGGCCCCGTGTTGAGGATCAGCGGGGAGGAGATGTTGTTGCCTACCCTCACCACCTGGGGGCGGCCCGTCAGGAAGTCCAGTACCCAGTTGCACAGGGCGGGGTCGAGACCCAGGGTCTCGAGCTTGATGACGAGCTTGGAGGGTACTATGGTGTTGAATGCCGAGCTGTAGTCGATGAACAGCATTCTCACATAGGTATTCCTCTTGTCCAGGTGGGTTAGGGCAGTGTGCAGTGTGGTTGAGATTGCATCGTCTGTGGACCTATTTGAGCGGTAAGCATATTGGAGTGGGTCTAGGGTGTCAGGTAGGGTGGAGGTGATATGGTCCTTGACTAGTCTCTCAAAGCACTTCATGATGACTGAAGTGAGTGCTACGGGGCGGTAGTCGTTTAGCTCAGTTACCTTAGCTTTCTTGGGAACAGGAAAAATGGTGGCCCTCTTGAAGCATGTGGGAACAGCAGACTGGTATAGGGATTGATTGAATATGTCCGTAAACACACCGGCCAGCTGGTCTGCGCATGCTCTTGAGGGCGCGGCTGGGGATGCCGTCTGGGCCTCCAGCCTTGCGAGGGTTAACACGTTTAAATGTCTTACTCACCTCGGCTGCAGTGAAGGAGAGACCGCATGTTTTCGTTGCAGGCCGTGTCAGTGGCACTGTATTGTCCTCAAAGCGGGCAAAAAAGTTATTTAGTCTGCCTGGGAGCAAGACATCCTGGTCCGTGACTGGGCTGGGTTTCTTCTTGTAGTCCGTGATTGACTGTAGACCCTGCCACATGCCTCTTGTGTCTGAGCCATTGAATTGAGATTCCACTTTGTCTCTGTACTGACGCTTAGCTTGTTTAATAGCATTGCGGAGGGAATAGCTGCATTGTTTATATTCGGACATGTTACCAGACACCTTGCCCTGATTAAAAGCAGTGGTTCGCGCTTTCAGTTTCACGCGACTGCTGCCATCAATCCACGGTTTTTGTTTTGGGAATGCTTTTATCGTTGCTATGGGAACGACATCTTCGACGCACGTTCTAATGAACTCGCACACCGAATCAGCGTATTCGTCAATATTTCCATCTGACGCAATACGAAACATATATATGCCATGTCCCAGTCCACGTGATGGAAGCAGTCATGGAGTGTAGAGTCAGCTTGGTCTGACCAGCGTTGGACAGACCTCAGCGTGGGAGCCTCTTGTTTTAGTTTCTGCCTGTAGGCAGGGATCAGCAAAATGGAGTCGTGGTCAGCTTTCCCGAAAGGGGGGCTGGGTAGGGCCTTATATGCGTCGTGGAAGTTAGAGTAACAATGATCCAAGGTTTTACCACCCCTGGTTGCGCAATCGATATGCTGATAAAATTTAGGGAGTCTTGTTTTCAGATTAGCTTTGTTAAAATCCCCAGCTACAATGAATGCAGCCTCCGGATAAATGGTTTCCAGTTTGCAAAGAGTTAAATAAAGTTCGTTCAGAGCCATCGATGTGTCTGCTTGGGGGGGATATATACGGCTGTGATTATAATCGAAGAGAATTCTCTTGGAAGATAATGCAGTCTACATTTGATTGTGAGGAATTCTAAATCAGGTGAACAGAAGGATTTGAGTTCCTGTATGTTTCCTTCATCACACCATGTCCCGTTAGTCATGAGGCATACGCCCCCGCCACTCTTCTTACCAGAGAGATGTATGTTTCTGTCGGCGCGATGCGTGGAGAAACCCGTTGGCTGCACCGCCCTGGATAGCGTCTTCCCAGTAAGCCATGTTTCCGTGAAGCAGAGAACGTTGCAGTCTCTGATGTCCCTCTGGAATGCCACCCTTGCTCGGATTTCGTCAACCTTGTTGTCGAGAGACTGGACATTGGCAAGAAGAATGCTGGGAAGTGGTGCACGATGTGCCCCTTTTCGGAGTCTGACCAGAACACCGCCGCGTTTCCCTCTTTTTCGGAGTCGTTTCCTTGGGCCGCTGCATGTGATCCATTCCGTTGTCCTGTTTGTAAGGCAGAACACAGGATCCGCGTCGCGGAAAACATATTCTTGGTCATACTGATGGTGAGTTGACGCTGATCTTATATTCAGTAGTTCTTCTCGACTGTATGTAATGAAACCTAAGATGACCTGGGGTACTAATGTAAGAAATAACACGTAAAAAAACAAAAAACTGCATAGTTTCCTAGGAACGCGAAGCGGCCATCTCAGTTGGCGCCGGAAGTGGCGTATATATTTTTAAACCTGCATATTTAGCTAAAATAAATCTAGGTTAGCAGGCAATATTAACCAGGTGAAATTGTCACTTCTCTTGTGTTCATTACAAGCAGAGTCAGGGTATATGCAACTGTTTGGGCAGCCTGGCTTGTTACGAACTAATTTGCCAGAATTTTACGTAATCATGACATAACATTGAAGGTTGTGCAATGTAACAAGAATATTTAGACTTAGGGATGCCACCCGTTAGATAAAATACGGAACGGTTCACTATTTCACTGAAATAATAAATGTTTTTTTTTCTAAATGATAGTTTCTGGATTCGACCATATTAATGACCTAAGGCTCGCATTTCTGTGTGTTATGTTATAACTAAGTCTATGATTTCATAGAGCAGTCTGACTGAGCGATGGTAGGCAGCAGCAGGCTCGTAAGCATTCATTCAAGCAGCACTTTCATGCGTTTTGCCAGCAACTCTTCGCAAGCACAGTGCTGTTTATGACTTCAAGCCTATCAGCCTAATGAATGGTGTAACCGATGTGAAATGGCTAGCTAGTTAGCGTGGTGCGCGCTAATAGCGTTTCAAACTTCACTTGCTCTGAGACTTGGAGTAGTTGTTCCCCTTGCCCTGCAAGGGCCGCGGCTTTTATGAAGTGATGGGTAACGCTGCTTCGAGGGTGGCTATTGTCGTTTTGTTCCTGGTTCAAGCCCAGGTAGGGGCGAGGAGAGGGCCGGAATCTATACTGTTACACTGGCAATACTAAAGTGCCTATAAGAACATCCAATAGTCAAAGGTATATGAAATACAAATGGTATAGAGAGAAATAGTCCTATATTTTCTATAATAACTACAACCTTTAACCTCTTACTTTGGAATATTGAAGTCTCATGTTAAAAGGAACCACCAACTTTCATATGTTCTCATGTTCTGAGCAAGGAACTAAAACGTTAGCTTTTTTTACATGGCACATATTGCACTTTTACTTCTCCAACACTTTGTTTTTGCATTATTTAAACCAAATTGAACATGTTTCATTATTTACTTGAGGCTAAATGGATTTTTATTGATGCATTATATAAAGTTAAAATAAGTGTTCGTTCAGTATTGTTGTAATTGTCATTATTACAAATATATATATTTTTAAATCGTCCGATTAGTCGGTATTGGCATCGGCGTTGAAAAATCATAATCGGTCGACCTCTAGTCTGTTTCTCAAACTAGACACTCTAATGTACTTGACCTCTTGCTCAGTTGTGCACCAGAGCCTCCCACTTCTCTTTTTATTCAGGTTAGAGGCAGTATGAGCTGTTCTGTGAAGGGAGTAGTACACAGCGTTGTATGAGATCTTCAGTTTCTTGGCAATTTCTCGCATGAAATAGCCTTAATTTCTCAGAACAAGAATAGACTGATGAGTTTTGGTCATTTTGAGCCTGTAATCGAACCCACAAATGCTGATGCTCCAGATACTCATCTAGTCTAATGAATGCCAGTTTTACTGCTTCTTTAATCAGAACAACAGTTTCCAGCTGTGCTGACATAATTGCAAAAGGTTTTTCTAATGATCAATTAGCCTTCTAAAATTATAAACTTGGTTTAGCTATCACAACGTGCCATTGGAACACAGGAGTGATGGTTGCTGATAATGGGCCTCTACACCTATGTAGATGTTCCATTAAAAATCAGCCGTTTCCAGCTAGAATAGTCATTTACAACATTAATAATGTCTACACTGTATTTCTGATCAATATGATGTTTATTTTAATGGGCAAATTATTATTTTTCTTTCAACAACAAGGATATTTCTAAGTGACCTCAAACTTTTGAGCGGTATGTGTATATGTTTTCAAAAAGCATACTGCCTCCAGCTCAAAGTGGTGTGTGATGCGCTGAAGCCTGCCTAGTTGCGTACGCATTTGAATAGCGAATGGGAAGTGCAATTCAATTACCAATTTAGAAGTAAAAATAGTAGCTCTTTTTAATCGTGGCCCTCAATCAGTTTTTAACACACGATTGCATTGAATTGTTGCGCAATGATTTGGGCTCATGAAAGCCCATTTCACTCCAGCAGCAAGGAAAGAGCTTGATGAGCTGTAGTAGCAGCTCTCACGCTACATCGACTGCTATTTCAATCAATCAATAGGCTACAATGCATTTTCACAATGGGAGTTTTTTTTCCTCTGGGACAATTGGGGGCTTTTCATTTACAGTGGGGCAAAAAAACTATTTTAGTCAGCCACCAATTGTGCAAGTTTTCTCGCTTAAGATGAGAGGCCTGTAATTTTCATCATAGGTACACTTCAATTATGACAGACAAAATGAGAAAAAAAATCCAGAAAATCACATTGTAGGATTTTTAATGAATTTATTTGCAAATTATGGTAGAAAATAACTATTTGGTCACCTACAAACAAGCAAGATTTCATGCTCTCACAGACCTGTATCTTCTTCTTTAAGAGGCTCCTCTGTCCTCCACTCGTTACCTGTATTAATGGCACCTATTTGAACTTGTTATCAGTATAAAAGACACCTGTCCACAACCTCAAACAGTCACACTCCAAACTCCACTATGGCTAAGACCAAAGAACTGTCAAAGGACATCAGAAACAAAATTGTAGACCTGCACCAGGCTGGGAAGACTGAATCTGCAATAGGTAAGCAGCTTGGTTTGGAGAAATCAACTGTGGGAGCAATTATTAGGAAATGGAAGACATACAAGAACACTGATAATCTCCCTCAATCTGGGGCTCCACGCAAGATCTCACCCCGTGGGGTCAAAATGATCACAAGAACGGTGAGCAAAAATCCCAGAACCACACGGGAGGACCTAGTGAATGACCTGCAGAGAGCTGGGACCAGAGTAACAAAGCCTACCATCAGTAACACACTACACCACCAGGGACTCAAATCCTGCAGTGCCAGACGTGTCACCCTGCTTAAGCCAGTACATGTCCAGGCCCGTCTGAAGTTTGCTAGAGAGCATTTGGATGATCCAGAAGAAGATTGGGAGAATGTCATATGGTCAGATGAAACCAAAATATTACTTTTTGGTAAAAACTCAACTCGTTGTGTTTGGAGGACAAAGAATGCTGAGTTGCATCCAAAGAACACCATACCTACTGTGAAGCATGGGGGTGGAAACATCATTGACGACTGATCCGTGTAAAGGAAAGAATGAATGAGGCCATGTATTGTGAGATTTTGAGTGAAAAGGGCATTGAAGATGAAACGTGGTTGGGTCTTTCAGCATGACAATGATCCCAAACATATCGCCCGGGAAACGAAGGGGTGGCTTCGTAAGAAGCATTTCAAGGTCCTGGAGTGGCCTAGCCAGTCTCCAGATCTCAACCCCATAGAATATCTTTGGAGGGAGTTGAAAGTCCGTGTTGCCCAGCAACAGCCCCAAAACATCACTGCTCTAGAGGAGATCTGCATGGAGGAATGGGCCAAAATACCAGCAACAGTGTGTGAAAACCTTGTGATGGCTTACAGAAAAGGTTTGACCTCTGTCATTGCCAACAAAGGGTATATAACAAAGTATTGAGAAACTTTTGTTATTGACCAAATACTTATTTTCCACCATAATTTGCAAATAAATTAATTAAAAATCCTACAATGTGATTTTCTGGATTTTTTTTCCCTCATTTTGTCTGTCATAGTTGAAGTGTACCTATGATGAAAATTACAGGCCTCTCATCTTTTTAAGTGGGGGAACTTGCACACGAAATACTTTTTTGCCCCACTGTATATTTTTGGGCCAGAATTCGGCTGTTACCGGCTAACAGAAACCTTGACACACACACACACACACACACACACACACACACACACACACACACACACACACACACACACACACACACACACACACACACACACACACACACACACACACACACACACACACACACAAGCTGATACCCCTCTGATATGTCATGCATTTCCTGTCCCTCCAAACACACCATCAGCAGTCTCCACACACCATCAATGCTGTCTATCTGACCTATGTGTCATTGTCAGAGTCTAAAGCAGAGCTCCACTAGGCTTTATGTCTATACTGTCTGCTGACACTTCATTTTTTATTTTATTTTACTAGGCAAGTCAGTTTAGAACAAATTCTTATTTTCAATGACGGCCCTAGGAACACAGTTCATACACCATGGGTTGTTGCCTTGTTGTTTTCATCTTTATTGTCAATGTTGTTCATGATTGTTGTTCATGCAGAGTGGTAAAACAGTTCAATTTATGACTATGCTTTAGCATAGACTACCCAGAGTAGGAGGCATAGCACAGAGATGTCAGGCTGATTTCCAGAACCTGTCTACTATACTGTATAAACTGGGCAGGATAATGCAGTACCCACCTCCTGTGGCTCAGTATGACTGTCTGGCTGATGGCTCCATTCTACAGAGCAGCATCATGATGATCCTTCTATCCCCCTGGTGTCCTTCCTTTGTTCTATAGAACACAGCACTCCTCATGAACATACTGGTACATCTAGCTGCTGCATTCTGCTACCGCGTAGTACTGCTGCGTTCTGCTACCGCGTTCTACTGCTGCGTTCTGCTACCGCGTTCTACTGCTGCATTCTGCTACCGCGTTCTACTGCTGCGTTCTGCTGCGTTCTGCTACCGCGTAGTACTGCTGCGTTCTGCTACTGCGTAGTACTGCTGCGTTCTGCTACCGCGTAGTACTGCTGCGTTCTGCTACAGCGTAGTACTGCTGCGTTCTGCTACCGCGTAGTACTGCTGCTACCGCGTAGTACTGCTGCGTTCTGCTACCGCGTAGTACTGCTGCGTTCTACTACCGCGTAGTACTGCTGCGTTCTGCTACCGCGTTCTACTGCTGCATTCTGCTACCGCATTCTGCTACCGCGTAGTACTGCTGCATTCTGCTACCGCGTAGTACTGCTGCCGCGTAGTACTGCTGCGTTCTGCTACCACGTTGTACTGCTGCATTCTTCTACCGCGTTGTACTGCTGCATTCTGCTACCGCGTTGTACTGCTGCATTCTGCTACCGCGTTGTACTGCTGCATTCTGCTACCGCGTTGTACTGCTGCATTCTTCTACCGCGTAGTACTGCTGCATTCTGCTACCGCGTAGTACTGCTGCGTTCTGCTACCGCGTAGTACTGCTGCGTAGTACTGCTGCGTAGTACTGCTGCGTAGTGCTGCTGCGTAGTACTGCTGCGTAGTGCTGCTGCGTAGTACTGCTGCGTAGTGCTGCTGCGTAGTACTGCTGCGTAGTGCTGCTGCGTAGTGCTGCTGCTACCGCGTAGTGCTGCTGCTACCGCGTAGTGCTGCTGCGTTCTGCTGCTACCGCGTAGTACTGCTGCGTAGTACTGCTGCTACCGCGTAGTACTGCTGCGTTCTGCTACCGCGTAGTACTGCTGCGTTCTTCTACCGCGTAGTACTGCTGCGTTCTGCTACCGCGTTCTGCTGCTGCGTTCTGCTACCGCGTAGTGCTGCTGCGTTCTGCTACCGCGTAGTGCTGCTGCGTTCTGCTACCGCGTAGTGCTGCCGCGTTCTGCTACCGCGTAGTACTGCCGCGTTCTGCTGCCGCGTTCTGCTACCGCGTAGTACTGCCGCGTTCTGCTACCGCGTTCTACTGCCGCGTTCTGCTGCCGCGTTCTTCTACCGCGTTCTACTGCCGCATGCTGCTACCTCATTCTACTGCCGCATGCTGCTACCTCATTCTACTGCCGCATGCTGCTACCGCGTCTGCTACCGCGTTCTACTGCTTCATTCTGCTACCGCGTTCTACTGCTGCATTCTGCTACTGCGTTCTACTGCTGCATTCCGGAACCCTGCTGGGTTCTAATGAGAAGATCTTTGCTGAAAAGCCCTATAGGCATTGAACTTAAACAATGATATGTATTTCTGTTGTAGAGTAGGCCTAATTAGTCAAGCAATTCAGTAGCATTCAAAGTGGTTTAAGGTCTACTATACTTATTTTATGCAGATGTAGGAAGAGGGTGAAGTGCTCTGAAGTCTGCTTGCTTGGCCCTTCCACTGTTCTCTTTCTGCCTCTGGTCAACACACAAGTGTTGATGAGAGATAAGTTGTTTTAGCCATAGTGTGTGTGTGTGTGTGTGTGTGTGTGTGTGTGTGTGTGTGTGTGTGTGTGTGTGTGTGTGTGTGTGTGTGTGTGTGTGTGTGTGTGTGTGTGTGTGTGTGTGTGTGTGTGTGTGTGTGTGTGTGTGTGTGTGTGTGTGTGTGTGTGTGTGTGTGTGTGTGGAGCGTGCTGAAGACAGAAGTTGTTAGTTTCCTCTTTCTTTCTCCAGTGATTAAAACAATGTGAGCTTGTCATCTCTCTGCTGCAGCTCTGGGCTCAGGAGACTCTGTAATTACACACAGATTACCTCAAGTCCCTATAAACCCATGTTTAGACATTGTTGAAAGACTGTGAAAGGGGATGGCATTGTGTTTCAGCTGAAAGGCCTAAAAGCTTTTTTAGATAATTGAAGTGAAATGTTAAATAAATGAAAATGTATTTTTCCCAGAAATGATAAAGTATTTTGACAACCCTGTTTGTAAGCTTTTAAATGATTTAATTTCCAGTGATGAAGACATGGATGTCTCATGGTATGGTGGGGTAAGCATAATGGGGCAACTTTATCTCTTGAATGTTTTCTCTCTTCTACAATGAGCAATTTTTTATGGAAGGTTTCGTTCAAATCAAAAGGGGTGCTGTCAAAAAGAGCTTGAATTGAAAGGAATAGACCCCTACCTCTCTGTTCTCCATCAGGGAGAGGCGGTGCTGTGTCCACTCTCAGACAGATCCTTTGAGAGAGAGAAGCAGAAACACAGACCAGCCAGGCAGCAGTCCAATCAACTAGCAGATGTTTACATAAGAGAATGCATCTCGTCTTACATTTACATTTACATTTAAGTCATTTAGCAGACGCTCTTATCCAGAGCGACTTACAAGAGCAGGGCATGGATAGAATAGAATAGGTGGTGCATATACACACATGTGTACACACACACACACACACACACACACACACACACACACACACACACACACACACACACACACACACACACACACACACACACACACACACACACACACACACACACACACACACACACACACACACACACACACACACACACACACACACACACACACACACACACACACACACAACCGTGCACACATAGCAACAGCATCCGTTTTGAGAGATGGTTGGTGAGACCTAGATGTCAACACATGATGCCAGAAATAAAGTAGCATTAACATGAATTTCTAGACAGAGGTTAGGATTAATATGACCGGCACACACACAGACATTCAGGTGAGCTGCTACAGTATCTTAGCAGCATTGGCCTAGTGAACAAGAAATAGCATTGAAATATCGCACACACACACACGGACCTGGTTGGTTCCTCTATAATATCTTCCTCTTTTGCACTGATGGTTATCAGGGTCACGTTGAATTAAATTGGTGGCTTGGGGCATCCTCTCTAAATTACATTTAATTCCTTCCCCTCTTTCCATGTGTGCATCCTATATGTAGCCCTGTTCCCTTTATAATAGAGCTGGGAATGCCAAGGATCTCACGATACGATATTATCACGATACTAAGGTGCCGATTCGATATGTATTGGGATTCTATATGTATTGCGACGTCATCTGCAGAGGGACAAGAGAGAGCCATGTGAATTGTTGTTGATCAGTCATGGAAGTAAATGTGCTGAAAACAGATTGGCTCCCTATTTAAAAAGAAGATGGAGGACAAGCTATGAAGGAAAATACTGCAGGTACAGCCAACGAGTGCAAAAACGAGCACAAAAATAATACTGTTATATTTAACTTGATCCATTTCCCCCCCCATCACAACTGTATAGTGTTCTTCTTGTGACTAGGTCCCATAATGCACTAGTGCCATTTGGAACGCAAACTATCTAATGCTATTGTCCTCTACAGGGAAGTGTGTGTGTGTGTGTGTGTGTGTGTGTGTGTGTGTGTGTGTGTGTGTGTGTGTGTGTGTGTGTGTGTGTGTGTGTGTGTGTGTGTGTGTGTGTGTGTGTGTGTGTGTGTGTGTGTGTGTGTGTGTGTGTGTGTGTGTGTGTGTGTGTGTGTGTGTGTGTGTGTGTGTGTGTGTGTAAGTCTGCTGGCCCCGGGGCCCATGCTTGTCCTCCTGAGAGAACCACACGATTAGCTAGTAATGAGAAATCTCAACATTATTATGTTATGATGGAAAATAGAAAATGAGGGAAGAAGAAATGAAAGGGCCCCTTCATTGTGATCATTTAGACTAGAACCCCTTCATTGTGATCATTTAGACTAGAACCCCTTCATTGTGATCATTTAGACTAGAACCCCTTCATTGTGATCATTTAGACTAGAACCCCTTCATTGTGATCATTTAGACTAGAACCCCTTCATTGTGATCATTTAGACTAGAACCCCTTCGTGATCATTTCTGTTCTCTTGAACAATCAGTCATTAAACAGTATTAGGATGTAAAACTTTTCCCAAAAATATTTCCCAAAAAGTACCTATAATACCACATCTTTTCAAATACTTGTCCCAAAGTGCTTTGCCTGGCTACCCAGACTCCGGGCAAACGCTACATCCACACATGTTAGTTTCTTCCCTGGAATGAGTCTGGATCTGAGTACCTCTCTGACCCTTCCTCAATTGCAAACACATTCGGGGGTGTCTGATTGGTCTAGAATCTAATGGGTTGAACCAGACCCAGGACAGATGCAGGTAAAACGGCGGTTTGAAAGTCTACAAAGCTGTCATTTTTTAGTTAATTTATTTCACCTTTATTTAACCAGCTAGTTGAGAACATGTTCTCATCAAGGCAAAGGGTGGCTACTTTGAAGAATCTTTGAAGAATTTGTTAAACACTTTTTTGGTTACTACATGATTCTATATGTGGGAGGGCAGGGTAGCCTAGTGGTTAGAGCATTGGACTAGTAACCGGAAGGTTGCAAGTTCAAACCCCGAGCTGACAAGGTACAAATCTGTCGTTCTGCCCCTGAACAGGCAGTTAACCCACTGTTCCTAGGCTCTCATTATTTAGGTTGAATACCTAGTGTGCGGGCTTAGGTCTGCAGTGATTTAGGCTGCGGTGAGCTGGGCCGTGCTGGGATGCTGTAGTCTCTCATTATTTAGGTTGAATACCTAGCGTGTGAGTCTCGGTCTGCAGTTGTTTGTTTCCTATAAGGCTGCAGTGAGCTGGGCCGTGCTGGGATGCTGTAGTCTCTTGGTGGGGGAAGCAGGTCCTGGCTTCACTGTAGACCTAATGAGTGATTACCTCAGAGAGGACATCAGAACCACTGGCTGATGAAAGGAAGAGAGGTGTAGGAGGGATGGAGGAGAGAGGGTGGATGAGCAAGGGATAGAGGGGAAGTAGAGAGTGTTTGTAATTAGTCGCTTTGAGCCATGGGTAGCGAGGGACACTTGTGTATTCATGACACACAGACACATAGGAAGAAAAACACCTACGGTTTCCTTAGCTACTCTTCCTTATCACAGTGGGAGGATAAAATATGTCTTATATGACTTACACTGTAATACTAGATTACAGACAATCTAATACTAATACTTGATCATTTTGTAATGTTACTAATCCGTACTACTGGATCACGTTCTAATACTACCAGTAATATTATACTACCAGTAATATTATACTACCAGTAATATTATACTACCAGTAATACTATACTACAAGTAATATTATACTACCAGTAATATTATACTACCAGTAATACTATACTACCAGTAATACTATACTACCAGTACTACCAGTAATACTATACTACCAGTAATACTATACTACCAGTAATACTATACTACCAGTAATACTATACTACCAGTAATACTATACTACCAGTAATACTACCAGTAATACTACCAGTAATACTATACTACCAGTAATATTATACTACCAGTAATACCAGTAATACTATACTACCAGTAATACCAGTAATACTATACTACCAGTAATACTATTAATACTATACTACCAGTAATACTATACTACCAGTAATACTATACTACCAGTAATACTATACTACCAGTAATACCAGTAATACTATACTACCAGTAATACTATACAGTAATACTATACTACCAGTAATACTATACTACCAGTAATACTATACTACCAGTAATACTATACTACCAGTAATACTATACTACCAGTAATATTATACTACCAGTAATACCAGTAATACTATACTACCAGTAATACTATTAATACTATACTACCAGTAATACTATACTACCAGTAATACTATACTACCAGTAATACTATACTACCAGTAATACCAGTAATACTATACTACCAGTAATACCAGTAATACTATACTACCAGTAATACTATACTACCAGTAATACTATACTACCAGTAATATTATTACTACCAGTAATAGTATACTACCAGTAATAGTATACTACCAGTAATATTATTACTACCAGTAATAGTATACTACCAGTAATAGTATACTACCAGTAATAGTATACTACCAGTAATACTATACTACCAGTAATACTTTTCCCAACCTTTGTTTCCAGTCAAACAAAAAGTTGTTGTTTTTGTTTGTAATAAACCCTTGTCTGTAATGAGCTAATAAGGAAAATGTCTTGCCACGGTGCCAGTGATGACATTGTAACTGGCAATGAGAAGTGTGTGTGTGTGTGGCGCCAGTGATTACATTGTAACTGGCAATGAGAAGTGTGTGTGTGTGTGTGTGTGTGTGTGTGTGGCGCCAGTGATGACATTGTAACTGGCAATGAGAAGTGTGTGTGTGTGTGTGTGTGTGTGTGTGTGTGTGTGTGTGTGTGTGTGTGTGTGTGTGTGTGTGTGTGTGTGTGTGTGTGTGTGTGTGTGTGTGTGTGTGTGTGTGTGTGTGTGTGTGTGTGTGTGTGTGTGTGTGTGTGTGTGTGTGTGTGTGTGTGTGTGTGTGTGGCGCCAGTGATGACATTGTAACTGGCAATGAGAAGTGTGTGTGTGTGGCGCCAGTGATTACATTGTAACTGGCAATGAGAAGTGTGTGTGTGGCGCCAGTGATTACATTGTAACTGGCAATGAGAAGTGTGTGTGTGTGGCGCCAGTGATTACATTGTAACTGGCAATGAGAAGTGTGTGTGTGTGTGGCGCCAGTGATTACATTGTAACTGGCAATGAGAAGTGTGTGTGTGTGTGTGTGGCGCCAGTGATTACATTGTAACTGGCAATGAGAAGTGTGTGTGTGGCGCCAGTGATGACATTGTAACTGGCAATGAGAAGTGTGTGTGTGTGTGTGTGTGTGTGTGTGTGTGTGTGTGTGTGTGTGTGTGTGTGTGTGT
Source organism: Oncorhynchus gorbuscha (assembly GCF_021184085.1). Taxonomy (NCBI): domain Eukaryota; kingdom Metazoa; phylum Chordata; class Actinopteri; order Salmoniformes; family Salmonidae; genus Oncorhynchus; species Oncorhynchus gorbuscha. Next base: position 85,399,984 of record NC_060188.1, on the reverse strand, counting down.
GTGTGTGTGTGTGTGTGTGTGTGTGTGTGGCGCCAGTGATGACATTGTAACTGGCAATGAGAAGTGTGTGTGTGTGGCGCCAGTGATGACATTGTAACTGGCAATGAGAAGTGTGTGTGTGTGGCGCCAGTGATTACATTGTAACTGGCAATGAGAAGTGTGTGTGTGTGTGGCGCCAGTGATTACATTGTAACTGGCAATGAGAAGTGTGTGTGTGTGTGTGTGTGGCGCCAGTGATTACATTGTAACTGGCAATGAGAAGTGTGTGTGTGGCGCCAGTGATGACATTGTAACTGGCAATGAGAAGTGTGTGTGTGTGTGTGTGTGTGTGTGTGTGTGTGTGTGTGTGTGTGTGTGTGTGTGTGTGTGTGGCGCCAGTGATGACATTGTAACTGGCAATGAGAAGTGTGTGTGTGTGGCGCCAGTGATGACATTGTAACTGGCAATGAGAAGTGTGTGTGTGTGGCGCCAGTGATTACATTGTAACTGGCAATGAGAAGTGTGTGTGTGTGGCGCCAGTGATTACATTGTAACTGGCAATGAGAAGTGTGTGTGTGTGTGTGGCGCCAGTGATTACATTGTAACTGGCAATGAGAAGTGTGTGTGTGTGTGTGGCGCCAGTGATTACATTGTAACTGGCAATGAGAAGTGTGTGTGTGGCGCCAGTGATTACATTGTAACTGGCAGTGATTTACATTGTAACTGGCAATGAGAAGTGTGTGTGTGGCGCCAGTGATGACATTGTAACTGGCAATGAGAAGTGTGTGTGTGTGTGTGTGTGTGTGTGTGTGTGTGTGTGTGTGTGTGTGTGTGTGTGTGTGTGTGTGTGTGTGTGTGTGTGTGTGTGTGTGTGTGTGTGGCGCCAGTGATGACATTGTAACTGGCAATGAGAAGTGTGTGTGGTGTGGTGTGTGTGGTGTGGTGTGTGTGGTGCCCTGTTTACATTCTAAGTGGCAGTACCCTGTTAGTGAATGCGTATCCCCCTCCAGCTAGGTAGGACAATTGGCTGGCATGTTCCTCTCCGTGGCAGGTGAGGATGTAATTGTTTGCAGCGGTAGGACTGCAGCCTGAGGCGCTGTGCACAGAGCCAGCTTCTCTTTGACTGACAGATCCTATTCTTTCTCTCAAGCTCTCTCTCCTTTTACATTTACATGCGAGTCATTAATCAGGGGAGTGCTAGTTGGGAGCCGCACATCCACCACGTCTTCATTCCTTGTTAATGATCCTCTCGTGGAGGGCCAGAGAGGGGCTGAGGTAGGGAGAGGAGAGAGGAATAGATGGTCTGCTGTTGAGGTGTTGGCAGCAGTACCGCTCTGTGTTAAGACATAGGACGGATAAAGTGTAAACAGACGTGAAAGTGGAACTGAACTAAATTCTTTAAATGTTTGGGAAGGACGTATAGTAAGGCATTTGTGAAAATTCTATAGCAATATAGAGTGGGAAAGTAGCCGTGTGTTTGGACAATTACAAAACTCAGAAATAAAACATCTGTCTTGTCCAGGACCGTAGTCTATGCACACTGGTACACCATAGCCAATCAGAGTCACAGTAGGCCCTCATACAAACAAGCCTTTTGCCACAGAGGCTCACCATCATTTACTTTGAACTGGACTGTGTGTTTACAGGAAGTAACATCAGCGCAACTTTACATCATTAGAACGCATTTGCCAAAAGCCACAAAATACACCCAAATGGATTTCTGTAAATATTTAAATATCACAGGAGTCCTCTTACTTTTGGGAACTTTACAATCTTATTGATCAAACAACCATGAAAATGTATGCTCTCTCTCTTCCTCAGTTATGCACATCAAGAACAAAATCAACAACTAATGCTAGCCAGAGCAAGATGAGCTAAAATATGACGAAGGAACATTATATAAACCTTTTCCTCACAAATATTTTCAGCTAGTTGGCTGTCAAAATTGCACTGATAAACGATGGGGTAGTGTAGCCTACTTGTCCTTTTGCAGCTTGCCTGCCTGGCTAAAGTTGGCTAGGTTGCTAGCTACTGGCTTGCGAAAGTATTCACATCATCCCTATTTTGTTGCCTTAGCCTGGAATTTAAAAAAAAATGAGGGGGGGGGGGTTGTGTCATGCTTCACTGTGGGGATGGTGTTCTCTGGGTGAGGAGAGGTGTTGGGTTTGCGCCAGACATGTATAATTTTCCTTGATGGCCAAAAAGCTCAATTTTAGTCTCATCTGACCAGAGAACCTTGTTCCATATGTTTGGGGAGTCTCCCATATGCCTTTTGGCGAACACCAAATGTGTTTGCTTATTTTTTACTTTAAGCAATGGCTTTTTTTCTGGCCAGCTCCTTCAGGGTTATCTTTGGTCTCTTTGTTGCCTCTCTGATTTATGCCCTCCTTGCCTGGTCCGTGAGTTTTGGTGGGCAGCCCTCTCTTGGCAGGTTTGTTATTGTGCCATATTCTTTCATTTTTTTAAATAATGGATATAATGGTGCTCTGTGATATATTTATTTTATAACCCAACCGTGATCTGTACTTCTCCACAACTTTGTCCCTGACCTGTTTGGAGAGCTCCTTTGTCTTCATGGTGCCGCTTGCTTGGTGGTGCCCCTTGCTTAATGGTGTGGCAGTATTCAGACCCCTGGACTTTTTCCACATTTTGTTACGTTACAGCCTTATTCTAAAAATATGTATCTTTTTTTTATCCCTCAATCTACACACAGTACTCCATAATGACAAAGCAATGACATTTACTTAAGTTTTCAGACCCTTTACTCCGTACTTTGTTGAAGCACCTTTTGCAGCGATTACAGCATCAAGTCTTCTTGGGTAGGACGCTACAAGCCTGACACACCTGTATTTGGGGAGTTTCTCCAATTCTTCTCTGCAGATCTTCTCAAGCTCTGTCAGGTTGGATGTGGAGCGTTGCTGCACATCTATTTTCAGGTCTCTCCAGATATGTTCGATTGGGTTCATGTCCAGGCTCTGGCTGGGCCACTCAAGGACATTCAAAGACTTGTCCCCAAACCACTCCTGTGTTGTCTGGGTTGTGTGCTTCGAGCCACTGTCCCGTTGGAAGGTGAACCTGCGCCGACGTCTGAGATCCTGAGTATGGTGGAGCAGGTTTTCATCTCTCTACTTTGCGCTGTTTATTTTTCCCTCGGTCCTGACTAGTCTCCCCGTCCCTTCCTCTAAATAACATCCCCACAGCATGATGATGCCACTACCATGTTTCACCGTAGGGATGATGCCAGGTTTCCTCCAGACCTCAATCTTGGTTTCATCAGCCCTTTTGTTGCCTTTTGGCAAACTCCAAGCGGGCTGTCATGTGATTTTTACTGAGGAGTGGCTTCTGTCTGGCCACTCTAGCATAAAGGCCTGATTTGTGGAGTGCTGCAGAGATGGTTGTCCTTCTGGAAGGTTGTCCCATCTTCACAGAGGAACTCTGGAGCCAATCAATTAATCAAATGTATTTATAAAGCCCTTTTTACATCAGCCGATGTCACAAAGTGTTATACAGAAAACCAGCCTAAAACCCAAACAGCAAGCAATGCAGATGTAGAAGCACGGTGGCTAGGAAAAACTCCCTAGAAGGGCCAGAACCTAGGACGAAACCTAGAGAGGAACCAGGCTCTGAGTGGTGGCCAGTCCTCTTCTAGCTGTGCCAGGTGGAGTTTATAACAGTACATGGCCAAGATTTTCAAACGTTCATAGCAGGATCAAACAATAATAATCACAGTGGTTGTGGGTGCAACAGGTCAGCACCTCAGGAGTAAATGTCAGTTGGCCTTTCATAGCCGATCATTCAGAGTTGAAAACAGCAGGTCCGGTGAACAGGTCAGGGTTCCATAGCCGCAGGCAGAACAGTTGAAACTGCAGCAGCAGCAGGTGGACTGGGGACAGCAAGGAGTCATCAGGCCAGGTAGTCCTGGGGCTCAGGTCCTCCGAGGGAAGCGAGAAAAGGGAAAGAGGGAGCGAGAGAGAAAGTTAGATGGAGCATACTTAAATTCACACAGTACACTGGATGAGACGGGAGCAATACTCCAGATATAACAGACTGAACCTAGCCCCCCAACACAAACTATTGCAGCATAAATACTGGAGGCTGAGACAGGAGGGGTCGGGAGACACTGTGGCCCCATCCGATGATACCCCTGGAGAGGGCCAAACCGGCAGGATATAACCCCATCCACTTTGCCAAAGCACAGCCCCCACACCACTGGAGGGATATCTTCAACCACCAACTTACCATCCTGAGACAAGGCCAAGTATAGCCCACAAAGATCTACCACACGGGATGAACTTGAGGGGGGCGCCAACCCCTACAGGAAGATCAGTGACTCACTCAAGTGAAGCACCTCTCCTAAAGACGGCATAGAATAGCACCAGTAAGCCAGTGACTCAGCCCCTGCAATAGGGTTAGAGGCAGAGAATCCCAGTGGAGAGAGGGGAACTGGCCAGGCAGAGACAGCAAGGGCGGTTTGTCGCTCCAGCGCCTTTCCGTTCACCTTCACACCCCTGGGCCAAACTACACTCAATCATAGGACCTACTGAAGAGATGAGTCTTCAATAAAGACTTAAAGGTTAATACTCACATGGATAGGCAGACCATTCCATAAAAATGGAGCTCTATAGGAGAAAGCTCTGCTTCCAGCTGTTTGCTTAGAACTTCTAGCGACAATAAGGCCTGCATCTTGTGACCGTAGCGTACGTGTAGGCATGTACGGCAGGACCAAATCAAAAAGATGGGTAGGAGTAAGCCCATGTAATGCCTTGTAGGTTAGCAGTAAAACCTTGAAATCAGCCCTAGCCTTAACAGAGTGATCATCAGGTTCTTTGTCACCTCCCTGACCAAGGCCCTTCTCCCCTGATTGCTCAGTTTGGCCGGGTGGCCAGCTCTAAGAAGAGTCTTGGTGCTTCCAAACTTCTTCCATTGAAGAATTATGGAGGCCACTGTGTTCTTGGGGACCTTCAATGCTGCAGATAGTTTTTGGTACCCTTCCCCTGATCTGTGCCTCGACACAATCCTGTCTCAGAGCTCTACGTACAATTCCTTCAACCTCATGGCTTGGTTTTTGCTCTGACATGCACTGTCAACTGTGGGATATTATGTAGATAGGTGTGTACCTTTCCAAAATCATATCCAATCAGTTGAACCACAGGTGGGCTCCAATCAATTTGATCAATGAATGATCAATGAAAACAGGATGCACCTGAGATAAATTTCGAGTCTCATAGCAAAGGGTCTGAATACTTATGTACATAAGATATTCCTGTTTTTTATTTTTCATAAATTTGCTAAGGAGAGAATAAATAGGATGGCGGAGTGGAGAGAGGATGGAGAATGGAATGGAGAAGAAAGCATAAGTGAGTTGGGAGGTAGAACTAGGAGAGGAGAGGAGGATAGACGAGTGCTTGTCGGCCCCTTTTTAAACCCTGTCCTCTACACAACAAGACTTTACTGTGTACGTTTTCACAACCAGAAAGTGCTAGGTGAAATAGTCTCACATCTCACTGCTTATGTTAATGGTTCCACTCCACCCTTGCTCCTCTCCTCCTGTCCTCTCCTCTCCCAGCTAATCAAAGCCTACTCTGCTCTGCTCTACAATACTCTGCTCTACTCTACTTTACACTTCTCTGTCTCTATGATGCCTGGCCTTGTAAGATGATTAATGGGGAGTGAGGCCAAACAAATAATTGTTGTCTTATTTAGTTATCCTGACTGGTGTTGATGTGATTAAACCGAACCAACCCAACCACTGTGTGTGTGTGTGTGTGTGTGTGTGTGTGTGTGTGTGTGTGTGTGTGTGTGTGTGTGTGTGTGTGTGTGTGTGTGTGTGTGTGTGTGTGTGTGTGTGTGTGTGTGTGTGTGTGTGTGTGTGTGTACTGTTCTGAGGTGCTGCATTTGTTATCTCTCCTGTCTGTTGTGTGTTTAGTGAGGTGTTGATTGAGTTGTTTTAGATCACTGGGTGGGTGTCTTTCTGCCCTGTGGGTGTGTCCTTATCAGTAACGACTCATCCTATACAGTGCACTGTACATGATGGGTTCTATGGTTTCTAAATGTATTTATACATCAGGTGGGTCTAATCCTGAATGCTGATTGGTTAAAAGCACATTCTAGCCGGTGTCTAATCCACAAGTTACCACCGGCTAAATCTATGATGTTAAAACTGTCTCATCAGCCCAGGCAGGGAGGTTATAAACTTCATCTCCACTATAAAAAGCATCTAGATATTATCTTTAGACTAACATTTTGTTTTCAACAGTGGAGATTTGTATAAACGTACTGTCTGTCCCACCGTCATTTTCAACGTTGTTTCAATATTCAAATATGATTTTCAACTGTCCCGTAGTAATGAACATGTCGGGGTTGGGAGGAGAGAGGGAAGCAGGCAGCGGTTCTCAGACAGTCGAAATCATGAATCGGCTGGCATCATTTTTATGGATATATACAAAGGAATGAATTGAAAAAAGTGCAGCTCGTATACAGTCTTTCCAGCTTCAGTTTGAAGTGATTGTGTTAGCTGTGTTGTTGTCTAGCTCCTCTGAACAACAGTGTCCTGAAGAGAGAGCACATGTTCTATGCCAGGTGAAATCGTGCATCATGAGCTCATTGTTATGGATGTATCCAAATAAATGTCACTAGAAAACAGCTTAAACAAACGCAAATACAGCTACTTTGCTGTTATTTTGGCTGCACTGTTTGACTTGACTGTATGTTAGCCGTAGTTGGCTAGCTAGCAAAGAAGGGATAAGAATGCTGCCAGCCAGTAACGACTGGGTCGCGTCCACAGATACAGAACATTAAGACTGAAAGACTGGGTCGAGTCCATAGATACAGAACAATAAGACTGAACGACTGGGTCGAGTCCATAGATACAGAACAGTAAGACTGAAAGACTGGGTCGAGTCCACAGATACAGAACATTAAGACTGAAAGACTGGGTCGAGTCCATAGATACAGAACATTAAGACTGGGTCGAGTCCATAGATACAGAACAGTAAGACTGAAAGACTGGGTCGAGTCCATAGATACAGAACAGTAAGACTGAAAGACTGGGTCGAGTCCATAGATACAGAACAATAAGACTGAACGACTGGGTCGAGTCCATAGATACAGAACAATAAGACTGAACGACTGGGTCGAGTCCATAGATACAGAACAATAAGACTGAAAGACTGGGTCGAGTCCATAGATACAGAACAATAAGACTGAAAGACTGGGTCGAGTCCATAGATACAGAACAATAAGACTGAAAGACTGGGTCGAGTCCATAGATACAGAACAATAAGACTGAAAGACTGGGTCGAGTCCATAGATACAGAACAATAAGACTGAAAGACTGGGTCGAGTCCATAGATACAGAACAATAAGACTGAACGACTGGGTCAAGTCCATAGATACAGAACATTAAGACTGAACGACTGGGTCGAGTCCATAGATACAGAACAATAAGACTGAACGACTGGGTCGCGTCCATAGATACAGAACAATAAGACTGAAAGACTGGGTCGCGTCCATAGATACAGAACAATAAGACTGAACGACTGGGTCGTGTCCATAGATACAGAACATTAAGACTGAACGACTGGGTCGCGTCTCTGGCAACCAAACCATCAGAACGAATGACCAGTCTGCTTGGGAAGCAACCCTAGATTTTGTTTTAGAACTATATCTTGTGGAAGGATGAAATAGTGTGAATAAATTCATCAAAATAACGTTTTTAATGAAAATACGTCAATGATTATTTGAATATGTTGGTAACCCATTGTATAAAAGTGATAATGCCCTGGAAGCCGGTGTTTGGAGGTTATATTGGCTAGTCACAAACTCTCTAGATGACACGTAAACAGCTTAACAATACTCGTGCCAATATATCCTCCAAACCCCAGCTTCTCGGGGGTTATCGCTTAAAGAACAGACTGTCAGTGATCAACACTAGCCCCATGCTGCAAGGGCGTGCATGTGTGTGTTGTGGAACAGTGTCTGTTAAAGCAACTGTCCAGTGAAAATGTCACTTTTAAAAGTGAATATTATGTTAACTCATAGCCAAATAATGTTGTTGACTCTTCCTATACTCGTATTTGTGGCCAAAGCATAAATTGGAGTAAAAATAAAATACTTTAAAAAACTCAACCTCAAAGTTGTATCTCAAACAGACAGTTTAAAAAAACGGTATTTCCTCATAGATGATGATGTCATCCCTCCTAAGGAGGATATGCTGGCCAATCAGCGGTCTACTCGTATTAATATTTCTAGTGACCGGTATACACCCAAACCATTCTATTGTTGGGGTACGCCCATACCATTCCAACACAGAATAATAACTTAATTACAATTATCTGGAAGGAAAACAATTTCACTCATATTGCAATTAATTATAGGTCATATTTCATAGAAATCTGGAAACATTGGACATTTACTTGTAGATGATTAGCCTACAGTGGAGCAGCATGGATAGAGATGCTTACAAAGGACACAACTTGCAGTGTGTGTGAAAGGTCACTGCTGTCATACACAGAGCAGATGAAGGGATTCAGCTGTGGGATGATTTGTCAGTGGATGGTCGGGGGGGCTGGAACATCGTTATAATTATTTGTACAATGCAAATTGACCACAACTAAGTCCAAAAATAGATTGTATTTGAAAATTAAAATAATTTCATTACCTTGATTACATTGAAACGTCTGGCCAAACGTCTGGCCCAATGCTCTAACCACTAGGCTACCTGCTGGTTACTGGCCCAACGCTCTAACCACTAGGCTTCCTGCTGATTATTGGCCCAACGCTCTAACCACTAGGCTTCCTGCTGGTTATTGGCCCAACGCTCTAACCACTAGGCTACCTGCTGGTTACTGGCCCAACGCTCTAACCACTAGGCTACCTGCTGGTTACTGGCCCAACGCTCTAACCACTAGGCTACCTGCAGCCCCTAAACTGACTTACGGGTCGTCTGTTGCCGACCGCTGCCCTAAATGGTCCTTATCTTATTAACTGTTAGGAGTCAACCTTCACTGACATCCAACTGTTCTCCCTGTCTAGTGGCTTGATCTATCCAGGCGTAGCTCATGTTATCAAACACCCTGGAAACTAGACCAATCAAGTGTGTGTGTGTGTTTACAGTAGGTGTATGTGTGTATGTCTGTAAGAAAGAAAACAATTAGGAGCAGGGGAAAGGGAGTCAATACCACAATGTGACTTGTTCTCTTGACAGAGAGGCTAGCTACATACTGCAGTGTGGTTTCCATCTTGGTGGAGTCATTTCCATGGTTAAGTGCCCGTCGGACCCAGTTCATTTTCTTCCCCTCTGTAGGGCTAATGAGTTCACTACAGGCAGCGGAGGACAGGACAGACTGCATGGGGCTCAATGCTGCAAGAGAACCATTCAGAGGAAGACACACACACACACACACACACACACACTGGAGCTTTCTGAAATTTACATCACAGTTATAGGCAGGCAGGACTCAGTCACAGTGGTGTACAGCTCTACTCATTGCTGACTAGACGAAGGGTAGCTGCAGTCTAAATATTTAGCTTCTGACTTGGGGAAAAATGTTAGCGCGTTCTCTCTTTCAATCACAGTTTGAATGAATATGAGGCCTAGTCTTGTGTCGCTGCAAAGTCAGTTCCTCTCTGAAATGTAGAAATGTCATCATACTGGTTACAATGTCTCACTCTCTCTCTCCAGATGATTTGGTGTTTTGCCGTACTAGTAGGTTTCCTGTTTGGCAACTTCTGTTCTTTATATAACTACATTTCCCTTTATGAATACTGGTTCACTGTGTTTGAAATGACCAGGTAAAGATACCCAACCTCTCCATTCTCAACTGAAAGTTGTTACCACCCACTCACATCTCCCATCCCCCATTTTTGTTGACTTGCCAACTAGTTTACAACCTGGTTTGGTTTTGCATAATGGTTCCTGAGAGGGCAAGGTCACTTCCTGTTGTGAGACTGTGACATGTGACATGGCATATCTGCCCAGTATCACTGTGGGTTGAACGTAAACACTGTGAGATCTTTCCCAAATTAGAGCCATTCCAGCCTGGACCCAGATCTGTTTGTGCTGACTTACAAACTGCTATGGCCACAATGACTATTCACAACGACCATAGGAGTTGGCCATACAGCACAAACAGACCTGGGACTAGGCTAGAGCCATTACAGTTGATAGAAAACTGCACTTCCCATTTTGGGAACCAACCACCATGTGTGACTGTAAACCAATGATGTTTTGTGTTACAACAGTCTGGAAAGCTCCTCCATACAGCTCTCGGTGGTGTGGTGTTGTTTTAGTAGAGCTCTCAGTGGTGTTGTTTTAGTAGAGCTCTCAGTGGTGTGGCGTTTTAGTGGGGCTCTCGGTTGTGTCGTGTTGTTTTAGTAGAGCTCTCGGTGGTGTCGTGTTGTTTTAGTGGAGCTCTCATTGGTGTGGTGTTTTAGTGGGGCTCTCGGTGGTGTGGTGTTGTTTTAGTAGAGCTCTAGGTGGTGTCGTGTTTTAGTAAAGCTCTCGTTGGTGTCGTGTTGTTTTAGTAGAGCTCTCGACGGTGTGGTGTTGCTTTACTGTTCTGTTCCATGATAATGGGGTTGAGTTGTAGCGTTGCATGTGGCTGGTGGCTAGTTAAACCCAGAGTCATATATTTAAATACATGGCTCTTGTTAAACCCATAAAGTGTCCCTGTGGCCTCACTGGCATAGCAGTGGTATGTGGTGGTTTTATCTATAGCAAAGCAGCACTTCGTCAGTCAGTCGCACTGCAGTCAGAGCAGCTAGAGACCAGAGTAAGCTGGGAGGATATACTGCTGGTTGGGGTACCTCCTCCTCTACTGGGATGTGTCTGTAGCACCCAGTCAGTCACGCTGCAGTCAGAGAGGCCAGGTTCTGGTAGGGCAGCGACGACAGGTTCAGGGAGAGAGTGTCAGCCTCTTATTTGATACGTATGTTTTGAGAGGCGGGGGACCTTTACATTCCATACAGGACAGGGTGGGGAAGCTTAGCCTGGCTGATGAAAGTCTGTCACTTTAGCCAGGCAAGGAGAGGTACGGTTACATCACAGCTATACCGCTGCTGTTTGGGACAAGAGGTCCCGAATGTATGTGCTCTCTGCCCTCTGACACATGTTACTGGTGTTTGTGTTCCTGCCTGCGTCCTGTCCACCTCTGGTTCTTCTACCTGCCAGCCCATAGCTGCCCAGTTGACCTAATCCATGGGAATGGAGATTATTTTCCAGGGAAACCACAACTGCTCTCCTCATGGTTGGATTAATGCAGATGACCACCGGAATTAACAGGTCAAACTTTCCACCGATTGACACTCCCCTCGTTATTCTGTGATACATGATGAATGATGATTATGAGTTATTATTCTGCCAGGCTAATTCTCCCATTAACATCGTGAGAGGAGCAGACGAGGTGAGAGGGAAATGAGTTGAGGAGCAGATGAGTGAAAGAGAAATGAGTTGAGAGGAGCAGATGAGTGAAAGAGAAATGAGTTGAGAGGAGCAGATGAGTGAAAGAGAAATGAGTTGAGAGGAGCAGATGAGTGAAAGAGAAATGAGTTGAGAGGAGCAGATGAGTGAAAGAGAAATGAGTTGAGAGGAGCAGATGAGTGAAGGAGAAATGAGTTGAGAGGAGCAGATGAGTGAAGGAGAAATGAGTTGAGAGGAGCAGATGAGTGAAGGAGAAATGAGTTGAGCAGATGAGTGAAAGAGAAATGAGTTGAGAGGAGCAGATGAGTGAAGAAGAAATGAGTTGAGCAGATGAGTGAAAGAGAAATGAGTTGAGAGGAGCAGATGAGTGAAGGAGAAATGAGTTGAGCAGATGAGTGAAAGAGAAATGAGTTGAGAGGAGCAGATGAGTGAAGGAGAAATGAGTTGAGCAGATGAGTGAAAGAGAAATGAGTTGAGAGGAGCAGACAAGGTGAGAGGGAGACGAGGTGAGAGAGTGGTGAGTTACAGGGACAGCTGACAGACAGAGGCTAGACTCCAGTGGGCAGCAGAATCATTTAGGCTAGATAAATCACAGAAACTGGAGCAGGCCGTTTTTGAAAATGCATGTCTTTGTGTAAGTGTTGGAGTATCTGTCTGTCAGTATGTCTGTGTAACTGTCAGTTTGTGTGTGTGTGTGTGTGTGTGTGTGTGTGTGTGTGTGTGTGTGTGTGTGTGTGTGTGTGTGTGTGTGTGTGTGTGTGTGTGTGTGTGTGTGTGTGTGTGTGTGTGTGACAGCAGGTAAAAACAAGCTTCACATCAGTGGTTTTTCCACAGCGCTCCTCCCAGATCATGAAATGTGAATAAGGCTCAACTGTCTCGTCCTCAGCTTAGCAATGCGTTCTCCTCTCTCTACCTGCAAAGACTAGACCATAACCCTGCTGAGGTGTGTGTGCACTAAAGTAGGAAAGGGGGGGAGGAGCGGTCATGTATTGTAGCTGTAGGATCATTATTAAGGAGGGTTTTGGTAGATAATATACTATTGTCTGGTTACATTTTCCTGATCAGTATTTTCCTTTCTCACTCTCTCCCTGTCTCCCTCTCTCCGTCTCTCTCCCTGTCTCCCTCTCTCCGTCTCTCTCCCTGTCTCCCTCTCTCTCTGTCTCTCTCTCTCTTTTTTCTCTCTCCTTTTCTCTCTTTTTCTCTCTCTCTCTGTCTCTCTGTCTCTGTTTCTCTCTCTCTCTCTTTTTTCTCTCTCCTTTTCTCTCTTTTTCTCTCTCTCCCTGTCTCTCTGTCTCTGTTTCTCTCTCTCTCTCTTTTTTCTCTCTCCTTTTCTCTCTTTTTCTCTCTCTCCCTGTCTCTCTCTCTCCCTGTCTGTTTCTCTCTCTCGTTCTCTCTCCATTTCTCTCTCCCCATTTCTCTCTCCCCCTCCAGGTGAGACAGAGGAAGTCCGGTCTGTAGTCTGGGGGGCTCGGTCAGAGGGGAGCGTATGAGGAGTCAGAGAGCAGAGGATACCCCTGATCTGTCCTGATATCACAGAGCCACACCGGCAACGCACCCGAAAACTCACCCGGCAACGCACCCGAAAACTCACCCGGGTCACAAAAGGAGACAAACAAGGAGCCCCCACTCCTCCTGTAGGCATGGTAAGTAGTATGTGTGTGTTTCTGCCTGTGCAAGTGCTTCCTGTCAAAATGTGTATGATGAGTAAGGAGTATCAATATGTTAATCTATTCTGTTTCTACAGTAGACATACAGCTCAATACAGTTATTGAGTTATTGTTCAGTGGAGATACTTGTTTAACCTGGGAAGTCTGCAGCATCCATGCTTTTTATTTATTTAACATATTTTACTGGGCAGTTGAGTTGAAAACAAAGTCTTATTTACAACGATGGCCTGGAAAGAGGCAAAAGGCCAGCATAGATGGTCCCTAAATTGTTTTAGTAATGTCAGTGTGAAGACAGTTTTGTGCTTTATGTCAGAAGTAGGTGGATGGTGAGGTGTGTAATATTACTCTGATCAAACAACAGTGCACCTAGACTTGGGCCATGACTTGGTTTATCAACGGGGAGAAATAGAGATAGTAGAGGAAGTGAGTGAGAGAGGATTTCAGGAACATGTTGGAGAAAGGAGAGGAAGAACAAAATGGAGAGAACAAGAGAGGAGAAAATGAGTGAGGTAGGGAGAGAGAATGAGAAAGAGAGGAAGAACAAAATGGAGAGAACAAGAGAGGAGAAAATGAGTGAGGTAGGGAGAGAGAATGAGAAAGAGAGGAAGAGAACAAGGGATGGCGATTGGTGGAGGAAGAGCGAGAGAGAGTGGAGGAAGAGGGATAGGTGGAGGAAGAGGGATAGGTGGAGGAAGAGAGGGATAGGTGGAGGAAGAGAGGGATAGGTGGAGGAAGAGGGGGAGTGTGGTGGAGGAAGAGAGGGAGTGTGGTGGAGGAAGAGAGGGAGTGTGGTGGAGGAAGAGAGGGAGTGTGGTGGAGGAAGAGAGGGAGTGTGGTGGAGGAAGAGAGGGAGTGTGGTGGAGGAAGAGAGGGAGTGTGGTGGAGGAAGAGAGGGAGTGTGGTGGAGGAAGAGAGGGAGTGTGGTGGAGGAAGAGAGGGAGTGTGGTGGAGGAAGAGAGGGAGTGTGGTGGAGGAAGAGAGGGAGTGTGGTGGAGGAAGAGAGGGAGTGTGGTGGAGGAAGAGAGGGAGTGTGGTGGAGGAAGAGAGGGAGTGTGGTGGAGGAAGAGAGGGAGTGTGGTGGAGGAAGAGAGGGAGTGTGGTGGAGGAAGAGAGGGAGTGTGGTGGAGGAAGAGAGGGAGTGTGGTGGAGGAAGAGAGGGAGTGTGGTGGAGGAAGAGAGAGAGAGAGCGAGAGAGAGATTGATGGTTCTTACCCCTGACTCTGAAGTTGAGCCCAGGGGAGCACAGACAGCACCATTAATTATTAAAAGGGAGGAAGGGGTGGAGGTGTATAGGAGGCATTCATAAATAACCCTGGATAATGAGGGCTGTGCTCACCCTGAAACACACACACACACACACAACACCACGCCACACCATATAATAGGGTTGGGCAGTATCCAGAGTTCTATACCTTTTATACTGTGCCATCCCAGGATATACGGTATTACCAGTAGTGCACACAAGGAGCTGTATATATATTTTTATTACAAAAAAATACCCCCAAAAACGCCACCTACCAGAATGCTAACATAATGCTAACAAGTACTAAGGATTTATCATAGTCGATGCTAGGTAAATGCTAAAGATATGTATTACTAGGACAGACAACCCAGCTCAATAAGTTGTGCAAATATCTCAAAACGCAGTTTGTAGCACTCACAAACAAATGTTATCTTAATCCAGAAGGGGATTGTCTCTGATGCTGCTACCAAGACGCTTGATCTTGCAAACTAACGTAAGATATTAAGGTGTACTGTAGTACATATAGCACTACATTAGTAGTGAATGTCATACAAGTGTAACTTGATCACCTCACTTATTAAGTTCGCTGCATAGATGACTCACCTCACGAAGCTCCCATTTTGCTCTTTGTTGCTTCTTTGTAAACAAACACACGTGACTGGCTCAAACCGCTGTTTTGGGAAACTAGCACCTGTTTTATGGGGATGAGGTAGGTAGATTGGGTGGGCTATTTACAGATGGACTATGTACAGCTGCAGTGATCGGTTTGCTGCTCAGATAGCTGATGTTTAAAGTTAGTGAGGGAAATGTAAATATCCAGCTTCAGTGATTTTTGCAATTCATTCCACTCACTGGCAGCAGAGAACTGTAAGGAAAGGTGGCCAACGGAGGTGTTGGCTTTGGGGATGACCAGTGAGATATACCTGCTGTAGCGCGTGCTACGGGTGTGTGTTGTTATCTTGACCAGTGAGCTGAGATAAGGCGGAGCTTTACCTAGCATAGACTTATAGATGACCTGGAGGCAGTGGGTCTGGTGACGAATATGTAGCGAGGGCCAGACGACTAGAGCATACAGGTCGCAGTGGTGGGTGGTATAAGGGGCTTTGGTAACAAAACAGATGGCACTATGATAGACTGCATCCAGTTTGATGAGTAGAGTATTGGAAGCTATTTTGTAGATGACATCGCCAAAGTCGAGAATCTGTAGGAGAGTCAGTTTTACTTGGGTAAGTTTGGCGGCGTGAGTGAAGGAGGCTTTGTTACGAAATAGGAAGCCGATTCTAGATTTGATTTTGGATTGGAGATGTTTGATATGAGTCTGGAAGGAGAGTTTACAGTCTAGCCAGACACCTAGGTATTTATAGTTGTCCACTTATTCTAGGTCAGAACTGTCCAGAGTAGTGATGCTAGTCGGGCGGGCTGGTGCAGGCAGCAAACGGTTGAAGAGCATGCATTTGGTTTTACTAAGGGTTTAAGAGCAGTTGGAGGCCACGGAAGGAGTGTTGTATGGCATTGAAGCTTGTTTGGAGGTTAGATAGCACAGTGTCCAAAGAAGGGTCAGATGTATACAGAATGGTGTCGTCTGCGTAGAGGTGAATCAGGGAATCATACCACACCACTCCATACCACACACCAAAGCACATACATACCACACACCACAGCACATACATACCACAGCACATACCACACCACTCCATACCACACACCACAGCACATGACACCACAGCACATACCACACCACTCCATACCACACACCACAGCACATACATACCACAGCACATACCACACCACTCCATACCACACACCAAAGCACATACATACCACAGCACATAAATACCACAGCACATACCACAGCACTCCATACCACACACCACAGCACATACATACCACAGCACATACCACACCACAGCACATGACACCACAGCACATACCACACCACTCCATACCACACACCACAGCACATACATACCACAGCACATACCACACCACTCCATACCACACACCACAGCACATACATACCACAGCACATACCACACCACTCCATACCACACACCACAGCACATACATACCACAGCACATACCACACCACGCCATACCACACACCACAGCACATACCACACCACGCCATACCACACACCACAGCACATGACACCACAGCACATACCACACCACGCCATACCACACACCACAGCACATGACACCACAGCACATACCACACCACTCCATACCACACACCACAGCACATGACACCACAGCACATACCACACCACGCCATACCACACACCACAGCACATGACACCACAGCACACCACACTACAGAGACCTGAATCCTTATTGTTTTTTAATTTGATTTTATAATTTATGGAGACACACAGACACAATCCGTCTGGCATCTATATCTCTATTGACTTCTCAGAGAGAGTGTTGAGACCTTGTTATACTCCTCAGTTCCTCCTCAGCTCTGCTCGGGCCTGTGTGTGTGTGTGTGTGTGTGTGTGTGTGTGTGTGTGTGTGTGTGTGTTGTGTGTGTGTGTGTGTGTGTGTGTGTGTGTACACACACAGTATACTGGATCTCTCATTGTCTCTCTCTATACCAGATTTATAGTGGTTGACTGACCCCACTCGCTGAGACTAAGTAATTGGGAAAAGGATCCGTCTTTCTGTGTGTGTGTGTGTGTGTGCGTGCCTGCCCTGCGCGCGTGTGTGTGTGTGCGTGCCTGCCCTGCGCGCGTGTGCGTGCCTGCCCTGCGCGCGTGTGTGTGCGTGCCTGCCCTGCGCGCGTGTGTGTGCGTGCCTGCCCTGCGCGCGTGTGTGTGCGTGCCTGCCCTGCGCGCGTGTGTGTGCGTGCCTGCCCTGCGCGCGTGTGTGTGTGTGCCTGCCCTGCGCGCGTGTGTGTGTGTGCCTGCCCTGTGCGCGTGTGTGTGGTAATTTGAAAGGTTGTTAAAACCACAATAAAACGGGGCCATCTTTTGTGCAGGAGCTATCAAGCGTTGTGCTGATAAATCACAGGCTGAATTTTTTATGCAATCTGCCCTGGGCTGGTCCTATCCCTCTCCTCTCTCCTCCATGTCACTCTGCTGACCTGCCCTTCCATGACCCTTGATACACTCATCACACACAGCATCACTCTGTTCACACAACACTTACTATGGCCATGCGAAACACTGCACATGGCACACACACACACACACACAAAAAATCCACACACACGATACATACCTTTACATTTTACACTCACAATAGGAATGGTACACACACATCACTGAACAGTATGTGCATTGTTCCAGAGAGAACAACTCTCTCTCTCTCTCTCTCTCTCTGCACACTAGTTATTGTATACAAAACGTTAACATGATGTTATTTCCTTAACGTTAAGAAAATCCCTAATGGGACAATGTCTTTCATTTTATTTAATTTTTGTATTTTTTTTCACAATATTAAAATCACAGTGCAGCTGGCCTGCTTGCTCTTTCTCTTAGCTAATAATGCGAGAGTATGTTCAGTCTTCGGTCTATTGCATGTAGAATATCCGAGCCTATTAATGGCACTGATGTTTTATTGACTATTCATTGCTGATAGGCCCTGTTTTACAGAAGTTGCGAGACATTACACGGCAAAAATTGCGAAATACGTCTGCCTGTGTCCCTTCCTTCTACTGTGTCCCTTCTATTGTGTCCCTTCCTTCTCTGTGTCCCTTCCTTCTACTGTGTCCCTTCCTTCTACTGTGTCCCTTCCTTCTACTGTGTCCCTTCCTTCTACTGTGTCCCTTCCTTCTACTGTGTCCCTTCCTTCTACTGTGTCCCTTCCTTCTACTGTGTCCCTTCCTTCTACTGTGTCCCTTCCTTCTATTGTGTCCCTTCCTTCTACTGTGTCCCTTCCTTCTACTGTGTCCCTTCCTTCTACTGTGTCCCTTCCTCCTCTGTGTCCCTTCCTTCTACTGTGTCCCTTCCTTCTACTGTGTTCCTGCCTTCTACTGTGTCCCTTCCTTCTCTGTCCGTCCTTCGCTTGCTCACTATGAAAGGTGCATGTGTTTGCTCTCAGAAGTATTTCAAATAATCCGTCTTCTCCATTCCAAAAATCCTGAATCTTAGGAGTCGATTCCTGGCAGAAGATGTTTTCTTTCTAGTAAACCTCTTGGTAAGTCACGGTATTTAACAAACTTTAAAGTACTTTTTTTAGGAGAGAGTGGTCTCTAGATGATTTGATTGACAGTTCTGGTCCCCTGTTGATGGGACGGTAGTCCCACTGCAGAAGTGGCATTCCTTTACAGACAAGTAAAATGGTTTACTGATTTGATTTGAAGTAAAATGGCCGTTTAGTTGTGCTTCGAAATTATCTCCAAAGAAGGTTTTTGTCGGCATTTAAAAGCCGTAGTGTACCCTTCCAGACAGACACCCATGCCGTAGTGTACCCTTCCAGACAGACACACATGCCGTAGTGTACCCTTCCAGACAGACAGACAGACATGCCGTAGTGTACCCTTCCAGACAGACAGACAGACATGCCATAGTGTACCCTTCCAGACAGACAGACAGACATGCCGTAGTGTACCCTTCCAGACAGACAGACAGACATGCCGTAGTGTACCCTTCCAGACAGACAGACAGACATGCCGTAGTGTACCCTTCCAGACAGACAGACATGCCGTAGTGTACCCTTCCAGACAGACACACATGCCGTAGTGTACCCTTCCAGACAGACACACATGCCGTAGTGTACCCTTCCAGACAGACAGACAGACATGCCGTAGTGTACCCTTCCAGACAGACAGACAGACATGCCATAGTGTACCCTTCCAGACAGACAGACAGACATGCCGTAGTGTACCCTTCCAGACAGACAGACAGACATGCCGTAGTGTACCCTTCCAGACAGACAGACAGACATGCCGTAGTGTACCCTTCCAGACAGACAGACAGACATGCCGTAGTGTACCCTTCCAGACAGACAGACAGACATGCCGTAGTGTACCCTTCCAGACAGACAGACATGCCGTAGTGTACCCTTCCAGACAGACACACATGCCGTAGTGTACCCTTCCAGACAGACACACATGCCGTAGTGTACCCTTCCAGACAGACACACATGCCGTAGTGTACCCTTCCAGACAGACAGACAGACATGCCGTAGTGTACCCTTCCAGACAGACACCCATGCCGTAGTGTACCCTTCCAGACAGACAGACACACATGCCGTAGTGTACCCTTCCAGACAGACACACATGCCGTAGTGTACCCTTCTGTAGCTCAGTTGGTAGAGCATGGCGCTTGTAACGCCAGGGTAGTGGGTTCGATCCCCGGGACCACCCATACGTAGAATGTATGCACACATGACTGTAAGTCGCTTTGGATAAAAGCGTCTGCTAAATGGCATTTATTATTATTATATTAGACAGACACACATGCTGTAGTGTACCCTTCCAGACAGACAGACATGCCGTAGTGTACCCTTCCAGACAGACAGACATGCCGTAGTGTACCCTTCCAGACAGACAGACATGCCGTAGTGTACCCTTCCAGACAGACACCCATGCCGTAGTGTACCCTTCCAGACAGACACCCATGCCGTAGTGTACCCTTCCAGACAGACACCCATGCCGTAGTGTACCCTTCCAGACAGACAGACACCCATGCCGTAGTGTACCCTTCCAGACAGACAGACACCCATGCCATAGTGTACCCTTCCAGACAGACAGACACCCATGCCGTAGTGTACCCTTCCAGACAGACAGACACCCATGCCGTAGTGTACCCTTCCAGACAGACAGACACCCATGCCGTAGTGTACCCTTCCAGACAGACAGACACCCATGCCGTAGTGTACCCTTCCAGACAGACAGACACCCATGCCGTAGTGTACCCTTCCAGACAGACACCCATGCCGTAGTGTACCCTTCCAGACAGACACCCATGCCGTAGTGTACCCTTCCAGACAGACAGACATGCCGTAGTGTACCCTTCCAGACAGACAGACATGCCGTAGTGTACCCTTCCAGACAGACACGCGTGCCGTAGTGTACCCTTCCAGACAGACAGACAGACAGACATGCCGTAGTGTACCCTTCCAGACAGACACGCGTGCCGTAGTGTACCCTTCCAGACAGACAGACAGACATGCCGTAGTGTACCCTTCCAGACAGACACGCGTGCCGTAGTGTACCCTTCCAGACAGACAGACAGACATGCCGTTGTGTACCCTTCCAGACAGACAGACAGACATGCCGTACTGTACCCTTCCAGACAGACATGCCATAGTGTACCCTTCCAGACAGACAGACAGACATGCCGTAGTGTACCCTTCCAGACAGACACCCATGCCGTAGTGTACCCTTCCAGACAGACACCCATGCCGTAGTGTACCCTTCCAGACAGACAGACAGACATGCCGTAGTGTACCCTTCCAGACAGACAGACAGACATGCCGTAGTGTACCCTTCCAGACATACACACATGCCGTAGTGTACCCTTCCAGACAGACACACATGCCGTAGTGTACCCTTCCAGACAGACACACATGCCGTAGTGTACCCTTCCAGACAGACACGCATGCCGTAGTGTACCCTTCCAGACATACACGCATGCCGTAGTGTACCCTTCCAGACATACACGCATGCCGTAGTGTACCCTTCCAGACATACACGCATGCCGTAGTGTACCCTTCCAGACATACACGCATGCCGTAGTGTACCCTTCCAGACAGACAGACATGCCGTAGTGTACCCTTCCAGACGGACACACATGCCGTAGTGTACCCTTCCAGACAGACAGACATGCCGTAGTGTACCCTTCCAGACAGACACCCGTGCCGTAGTGTACCCTTCCAGACAGACAGACAGACATGCCGTAGTGTACCCTTCCAGACAGACACGCATGCCGTAGTGTACCCTTCCAGACAGACACGCATGCCGTAGTGTACCCTTCCAGACAGACAGACACGCATGCCGTAGTGTACCCTTCCAGACAGACAGACACGCATGCCGTAGTGTACCCTTCCAGACAGACAGACACGCATGCCGTAGTGTACCCTTCCAGACAGACAGACACGCATGCCGTAGTGTACCCTTCCAGACAGACAGACACGCATGCCGTAGTGTACCCTTCCAGACAGACAGACAGACACGCATGCCGTAGTGTACCCTTCCAGACAGACAGACAGACACGCATGCCGTAGTGTACCCTTCCAGACAGACAGACACGCATGCCGTAGTGTACCCTTCCAGACAGACAGACACGCATGCCGTAGTGTACCCTTCCAGACAGACAGACACGCATGCCGTAGTGTACCCTTCCAGACAGACAGACAGACAGACATGCCGTAGTGTACCCTTCCAGACAGACAGACACGCATGCCGTAGTGTACCCTTCCAGACAGACAGACAGACAGACATGCCGTAGTGTACCCTTCCAGACAGACAGACATGCCGTAGTGTACCCTTCCAGACAGACAGACACGCATGCCGTAGTGTACCCTTCCAGACAGACAGACATGCCGTAGTGTACCCTTCCAGACAGACAGACAGACAGACAGACATGCCGTAGTGTACCCTTCCAGACAGACAGACATGCCGTAGTGTACCCTTCCAGACAGACAGACATGCCGTAGTGTACCCTTCCAGACAGACAGACACGCATGCCGTAGTGTACCCTTCCAGACAGACAGACATGCCGTAGTGTACCCTTCCAGACAGACAGACAGACATGCCGTAGTGTACCCTTCCAGACAGACAGACATGCCGTAGTGTACCCTTCCAGACAGACAGACAGACAGACATGCCGTAGTGTACCCTTCCAGACAGACAGACATGCCGTAGTGTACCCTTCCAGACAGACAGACACGCATGCCGTAGTGTACCCTTCCAGACAGACAGACATGCCGTAGTGTACCCTTCCAGACAGACAGACAGACAGACATGCCGTAGTGTACCCTTCCAGACAGACAGACATGCCGTAGTGTACCCTTCCAGACAGACAGACATGCCGTAGTGTACCCTTCCAGACAGACAGACATGCCGTAGTGTACCCTTCCAGGGTAGCCGAGGTGCTTTCAAGGGTATATGACTGCGGTAGATAGAACTTCATTACCAGGCCCTAGCAGTCATACATACATAATAGGACCGTTCTGCATTGATGTGGAATTAGTCAGCCAGTTTATGGGAGAATAGCGAGGGTGTGTGTCTGTATGTGGTTAGCGTGCTACCAGACCAGTGAGTGGTTAGCGTGCTACCAGACCAGTGAGTGGTTAGCGTGCTACCAGACCAGTGAGTGGTTAGCGTGCTACCAGACCAGTGAGTGGTTAGCGTGCTACCAGACCAGTGAGTGGTTAGCGTGCTACCAGACCAGTGAGTGGTTAGCGTGCTACCAGACCAGTGAGTGGTTAGCGTGCTACCAGACCAGTGAGTGGTTAGCGTGCTACCAGACCAGTGAGTGGTTAGCGTGCTACCAGACCAGTGAGTGGTTAGCGTGCTACCAGACCCGTGAGTGGTTAGCGTGCTACCAGACCCGTGAGTGGTTAGCGTGCTACCAGACCCGTAAGTGGTTAGCGTGCTACCAGACCCGTAAGTGGTCATGTTAAAAGGAACCACCAGCTTTCATATGTTCTCATGTTCTGAGCAAGGAACTGAAATGTTAGCTTTCTTCCATAGCACATATTGCACTTTTACTTTCTTCTCCAACACTTTGTTTTTGCATTATTTAAATCAAATTGAACATGTTTCATTATTTATTTGAGGCTAAATTGATTTTATTGAGGTATTATATTAAGTGTTCATTCAGTATTGTTGTAATTGTCATTATTACAAATAAATTGCAAAAATCGGCCGATTTAATCAGTACTGGCCTTTTTTTGTCCTCCAATAATCAGTATCGGCGTTGAAAAATCATAATCGGTCGACCTCTAGTTTTGACAGCCCCCTCCTGACACACACACACACACACACACACACACACACACACACACACACACACACACACACACACACACACACACACACACACACACACACACACACACACACACACACTTATTATAATTTATAAGGTCGAGCCTTTGGTTTCGTGGCATGGCTGGCAAGTGGCAGTGAGTGTGGTGGTGTGAACTACTGTGTGCGTCTTGCTACAACAGAGGAGAGATCAGCTCTCAGACTCTCAAGGAAAAAGTTGTTTCCCTCATCTGTGAGATGCACGCCATCCCTGTGGGGGGGGAGATTGTGATTGCGAGGGTGTGTATGGGAGAATGTGCCTTGGACTTTATTGTGTTATTTTTGTGTGTGAGTTCATTGTGTTCTTTACTCTCCCCCTCCCCCACAGAGGTCCTTCCGTTCGTTCGGTAATGATGACCGTCACGTCATGGCCAAGCACTCCTCCGTCTACCCATCATCGTCTGAGCTGGAGGCGGTCCAGACCCTGGTGTCCACTGTGGAGGGTGCCCTCAAACACGTCTCTGATTGGATAGACCAGAGCAACGTTCAATCGGTGCAGAGCAACAACCAGACAGACGCAGCAGTCGGCCAGACAGACGGTCAGTCCGACGCAGCAGTCGGCCAGACAGACGGTCAGTCCGACGCAGCAGTCGGCCAGACAGACGGTCAGTCCGACGCAGCAGTCGGCCAGACAGACGGTCAGTCCGACGCAGCAGTCGGCCAGCCCAACCCCACAGACAGCCCGGTGCCAAAGGATGGTAGCTGTGACCATGACGATGACCTTAACCCTAACGACGACGCCAGTCTTAGTCCCAGAGCCAGCCCAGATGACTCCACAGACGGCGGTAGCAGGTGGGCATCTGGTTCTAACCGATGCATGATAGGATATAGGGGGCTGTCTGGTGACTGCTGGTTAGACTAACATTTTTGGTCTTCAGGTCCTGACATATTTTTATGATCTTGTTGATTTTATGAGGTTTTTGGGATGACCTGGGTTTAAATAATTGCAAACCCCAAATTTGACCTAGGTCTGATAGGTGGTTTAAATGTTTAGAGTGTAACCCGGCTATCTGTCTGTTATACTCAGAGAGCCCAGTGGAGGTGTTCTGTGTGGCGTGATGAGGATCGGCCTGGTGGCTAAAGGTCTGCTCATCAAACAGGACATGGACCTGGAGCTGGTGCTGATGTGTAGAGAGAAACCAACAGAGACACTGCTGTGTGCTGTCTGTGATAACCTGCCGCTGCAGATACAGGTAAGAGAGAGTGAGACACACACACACACACACACACACACACACACACACACACACACACACACACACACACACACACACACACACACACACACACACACGGTGGCATATTCGGCTCATGTATTCTCCCTCTGTTGGTAATAAACACTCAACACCTGTGTGCAAAAGGTAGATGGACTTTTGTAATGTAGTAAATACTGGCCCAACATCCTGCAAGAAGTCCTCCTTACCCCAGCATCATCCATCCTGTAAGAAGTCAGTCAGTCCTCCTTACCCCAGCATCATCCATCCTGTAAGAAGTCAGTCAGTCCTCCTTACCCCAGCATCATCCATCCTGTAAGAAGTCAGTCAGTCCTCCTTACCCCAGCATCATCCATCCTGTAAAAGTGTGTGCTCTGTAAAGTCACAATGGGCATGACAGAATCATAAAGTAGGCTGGGGGCAGAATCAGAAAGTAGGCTAGGGGCAGAATCAGAAAGTAGGCTAGGGGCAGAATCAGAGAGTAGGCTGGGGGCAGAATCAGAGAGTAGGCTGGGGGCAGAATCAGAAAGTAGGCTGGGGGCAGAATCAGAAAGTAGGCTGGGGGCAGAATCAGAGAGTAGGCTGGGGGCAGAATCAGAGAGTAGGCTGGGGGCAGAATCAGAGAGTAGGCTGGGGGCTAGAATCAGAGAGTAGGCTGGGGGCAGAATCAGAGAGTAGGCTGGGGGCAGAATCAGAGAGTAGGTTGGGGGTAGAATCAGAGAGTAGGCTGGGGGCAGAATCAGAGAGTAGGTTGGGGGCAGAATCAGAGAGTAGGCTGGGGGCAGAATCAGAGAGTAGGTTGGGGGCAGAATCAGAGAGTAGGCTGGGGGCAGAATCAGAGAGTAGGCTGGGGGCAGAATCAGAGAGTAGGCTGGGGGCAGAATCAGAGAGTAGGCTGGGGGCAGAATCAGAGAGTAGGCTGGGGGCAGAATCAGAGAGTAGGCTGGGGGCAGAATCAGAGAGTAGGCTGGGGGCAGAATCAGAGAGTAGGCTGGGGGCAGAATCAGAGAGTAGGCTGGGGGCAGAATCAGAGAGTAGGCTGGGGGCAGAATCAGAGAGTAGGCTGGGGGCAGAATCAGAGAGTAGGCTAGGGCAGAATCAGAGAGTAGGCTGGGGGCAGAATCAGAGAGTAGGCTGAGGGCAGAATCAGAGAGTAGGCTGGGGGCAGAATCAGAGAGTAGGCTAGGGCTAGAATCAGAGAGTAGGCTGGGGGCAGAATCAGAGAGTAGGCTGAGGGCAGAATCAGAGAGTAGGCTGGGGGCAGAATCAGAGAGTAGGCTGGGGGTAGAATCAGAGAGTAGGCTGGGGGCAGAATCAGAGAGTAGGCTGGGGGCAGAATCAGAGAGTAGGCTGGGGGCAGAATCAGAGAGTAGGCTGGGGGCAGAATCAGAGAGTAGGCTGGGGGCAGAATCAGAGAGTAGGCTGGGGGCAGAATCAGAGGCTGGGTAGGCTGGGGGCAGAATCAGAGAGTAGGCTGGGGGCAGAATCAGAGAGTAGGCTGGGGGTAGAATCAGAGAGTAGGTTGGGGGAAGACGTCGTGGAGAGGGCAGGAACAGAAGCAGAGAGAGGAGAAGATACTGTTGTATTAATACGCTGCTAGCATGTGTAATTAATATAGAAGTGTCAGCAAGGAGATTTACTAATTAGTAAAACACGTGCACGGCAGGAACAGAAAACACACGCTCGCATACGTGCACATATGTAGTTAAGGTTATACTTACTTAGCTACATAGACAGGTATACCTGTCGTATAGGAACTGTCTTATAGGAACTGTCTTATAGGAACTGTCTTATAGGCTCTGTCTTATAGGCACTGTCTTATAGGCTCTGTCTTATAGGCTATGTTTTTATAGGCTCTGTCTTATAGGCTCTGTCTTTATAGGCTCTGTCTTTATAGGCTCTGTCTTATAGGCTCTGTCTTATAGGCTCTGTCTTATAGGCTCTGTCTTATAGGCTCTGTCTTATAGGCTCTGTCTTATAGGCTCTGTCTTATAGGCTCTGTCTTATAGGCTCTGTCTTATAGGCTCTGTCTTATAGGCTCTGTCTTATAGGCTCTGTCTTATAGGCTCTGTCTTATAGGCTCTGTCTTATAGGCTCTGTCTTATAGGCTCTGTCTTATAGGCTCTGTCTTATAGGCTCTGTCTTATAGGCTCTGTCTTATAGGCTCTGTTTTATAGGCTCTGTCTTATAGGCTCTGTCTTATAGGCTCTGTCTTATAGGCTCTGTTTTATAGGCACTGTCTTATAGGCACTGTCTTATAGGCACTGTCTTATAGGCACTGTCTTATAGGCTCTGTCTTATAGGCTATGTTTTTATAGGCTCTGTCTTATAGGCTCTGTCTTTATAGGCTCTGTCTTATAGGCTCTGTCTTATAGGCTCTGTCTTATAGGCTCTGTCTTATAGGCTCTGTCTTATAGGCTCTGTCTTATAGGCTCTGTCTTATAGGCTCTGTTTTATAGGCTCTGTCTTATAGGCTCTGTCTTATAGGCTCTGTCTTATAGGCTCTGTCTTATAGGCTCTGTCTTATAGGCTCTGTCTTATAGGCACTGTCTGTGGCGTACTGCACTAGCTTTGAATAGTCCCCGCGATATGCAACTTTTCAGGGAAGTCAGGAACCAACCAATATACACAGTCAGTTAGGGAAGCTAAGGCTAGCTTTTCAAACAGAAATGTGCACCCTGTATCACTAATTCCAAAAAGTTTTGGGACACTGTAAAGTCCATAGAGAACAAGAGCAACAGCTCTGCACCTCCCGCAGCAACTGGCCCAAGCCTCCCCAGCTTCTCCTTCACCCAAATCCAGATTGCAGATGTTCTGAAAGAGTTGCAAAACCTGGACCCATACAAATCAGCTGGGCTAGACAATCCCTGGGCCTGTACAAATCAGCTGGGCTAGACAATCCGGACCCTCTCTTCCTAAAATTATCCACCGCCATTGTCGCAAGCCCTATTACCAGTCTGTTCAACCTCTCTTTTGTATCGTCTAAGATGCCTAAAGATTGGAAAGCGGCCACGGTCATCCCCCTCTTCAAAGGGGGAGACACTCTAGACCCAAACTGTTACAGACCTATATCCATCCTGCCCTGCCTTTCTAAAGTCTTCGAAAGCCAAGTCAACAAACAGATCACTGACCATCTCGAATCCCACCGTACCTTCTCAGCTATGCAACCTGGTTTCCGAGCTGGTCACGGGTGTACCTCTGCCATGCTCAAGGTCCTAAACGATATCATAACCACCATCGATTAAAAACAGTACTGTGCAGCCGTCTTCATCGACCTGGCCATCAACTCGGTCAATCACTGTATTCTTATCGTCAGACTCAACAGCCATGGTTTCTCTAATGACTGCCTCGCCTGGTTCACCAACTACTTCTCAGATAGAATTCAGTGTGTCAAATCGGAAGGCCTGTTGTCCGGACCTCTGGCAGTCTCTATGGGGGTGCCACAGGGTTCAATTCTCAGGCAGACTCTTTTCTCTGTATATATCAATGATATCGCTTTTGCTGCTGGTGATTCCCTGATCCACCTCTACGCAGACGACACCATTCTGTATACATCTGGCCCTTCTTTGGACACTGTCTTAACAAAACGCCAAACGAGCTTCGATGCCATACAACACTTCTTCCGTGGCCTCCAACTGCTCTTAAACGCTAGTAAAACTAAATGCATGCTCTTCAACCAATTGCTTTCCACACCCGCCTGCCTGCTTAGCATCACTACTCTGGACAGTTCTGACTTAGAATATGAGGACAACTATAAATACCTAGGTGTCTGGTTAGACTGTAAACTCTCCTTCCAGACTCCTATTAAGCATCTCCAATCCAAAATGAAATCTAGAATCGGCTTCCTATTTCGCAACAAAGCCTCCTTCACTCACGCCGTCAAACATACCCTAGTAAAACTGACTCTCCTACCGATCCTTGACTTCGGCGATGTCATTTACAAAATAGCCTCCAACACTCTACTCAGCAAATGGGATGCAGTCTATCACAGTGCCATCAGTTTTGTCACCAAAGCCCCATATACTACCCACCATTGCGACCTGTATGCCAAGTCAGCTGGCCCTCGCTTCATATTCGCCGACAAACCCACTGGCTCCAGCCAAGCGAGAAAGACTGAATACACTAGGATATAGCCTAGAGGGAGACTGAATACACTAGGATACAGCATAAAGAGAGAGACTGAATACACTAGGATACAGCCTAGAGAGAGACTGAATACACTAGGATACAGCCTAGAGGGGGACTGAATACACTAGGATACAGCATAAAGAGAGAGACTGAATACACTAGGATACAGCATAAAGAGAGAGACTGAATACACTAGGATACAGCCTAGAGAGAGACTGAATACACTAGGATACAGCCTAGAGAGAGAGACTGAATACACTAGGATACAGCATAAAAAGAGACTGAATACACTAGGATACAGCATAGAGAAAGACTGAATACACTAGGATACAGCATAGAGAAAGACTGAATACACTAGGATACAGCCTAGAGAGACTGAATACACTAGGATACAGCCTAGAGAGACTGAATACACTAGGATACAGCCTAGAGAGAGACTGAATACACTAGGATACAGCCTAGAGGGGGACTCAATACACTTGGATACAGCCTAGAGAGAGACTGAATACACTAGGATACAGCCTAGAGAGAGACTGAATACACTAGGATACAGCCTAGAGAGAGACTGAATACACTAGGATACAGCCTAGAGAGAGACTGAATACACTAGGATACAGCCTAGAGAGAGACTGAATACACTAGGATACAGCCTAGAGGGGGACTCAATACACTTGGATACAGCCTAGAGAGAGACTGAATACACTAGGATACAGCCTAGAGAGAGACTGAATACACTAGGATACAGCCTAGAGAGAGACTGAATACACTAGGATACAGCCTAGAGAGAGACTGAATACACTAGGATACAGCCTAGAGAGAGACTGAATACACTAGGATACAGCATAGAGAGAGACTGAATACACTAGGATACAGCCTAGAGAAAGACTGAATACACTAGGATACAGCCTATAGAGAGAGACTGAATACACTAGGATACAGCCTAGAGAGAGACTGAATACACTAGGATACAGCTGAATACACTAGATACAGAGAGACTGAATACACTAGGATACAGCCTAGAGAGAGACTACACTAGGATACAGCCTAGAGAGAGACTGAATACACTAGGATACAGCCTGAATACACTAGGATACAGCCTAGAGAGACTGAATACACTAGGATACAGCCTAGAGAGAGACTGAATACACTAGGATACAGCCTAGAGAGAGACTGAATACACTAGGATACAGCCTAGAGAGAGACTGAATACACTAGGATACAGCCTAGAATACACTAGGATACAGCCTAGAGAGAGACTGAATACACTAGGATACAGCCTAGAGAGAGACTGAATACACTAGGATACAGCCTAGAGAGAGACTGAATACACTAGGATACAGCACTAGGATACAGCCTAGAGAGACTGAATACACTAGGATACAGCCTAGAGAGAGACTGAATACACTAGGATACAGCCTAGAGAGAGAGACTGAATACACTAGGATACAGCCTAGAGAGAGACTGAATATACAGCCTAGAGAGAGACACTACACTAGGATACAGCCTAGAGAGAGACTGAATACACTAGGATACAGCCTAGAGAGAGACTGAATACACTAGGATACAGCCTAGAGAGAGACTGAATACACTAGGATACAGCCTAGAGAGAGACTGAATACACTAGGATACAGCCTAGAGAGAGACTGAATACACTAGGATACAGCCTACTTGGATACAGCCTAGAGAGAGACTGAATACACTAGGATACAGCCTAGAGAGAGACTGAATACACTAGGATACAGCCTAGAGAGAGACTGAATACACTAGGATACAGCCTAGAGACTGAATACACTAGGATACAGCCTAGAGAGAGACTGAATACACTAGGATACAGCCTAGAGATGAATACACTAGGATACAGCCTAGAGAGAGACTGAATACACTAGGATACAGCCTAGAGAGAGACTGAATACACTAGGATACAGCCTAGAGAGAGACTGAATACACTAGGATACAGCCTAGAGAGAGACTGAATACACTAGGATACAGCATAAAGAGAGACTGAATACACTAGGATACAGCATAAAGAGAGACTGAATACACTAGGATACAGCATAAAGAGAGAAAGACTGGCTGTGTATTCTTGTATGTGTTCTTTTTTATGTATTGTTGGTAGTGTGTGCGTGTGTTTAAGTCAGTGCACTCGTGCGCGTGCGTGTGTGTGTGTGTGTCTGTCTGAGTGCTGCTGACACTCTAATATTCATAATCTGATCTTAAGCCGGATCACTGGTGCCAGTGGTAATTTATTTCCTTTATATGAGGAGAGACTTAATATAAAGGACTGGCACACACATCTTAACTGTCTGTGTATTAGGGAAGATGCATAAGAAGGAGACACGCATCGTAACTGTGCTTGTGGAATTAATAGCGACAGAACTAGCTTTGAGCCTCCACACCAGAACTAGCTTTGAGCCTCCACACCAGAACTAGCTTTGAGCCTCCACACCAGAACTAGCTTTGAGCCTCCACACCAGAACTAGCTTTGAGCCTCCACACCAGAACTAGCTTTGATCCTCCACACCAGAACTAGCTTTCAGCCTCCACACCAGAACTAGCTTTCAGCCTCCATGTCAGAACTAGCTTTCAGCCTCCACACCAGAACTATCTTTGAGCCTCCACGCCAGAACTAGCTTTCAGCCTCCACGCCAGAACTAGCTTTCAGCCTCCACGTCAGAACTAGCTTTCAGCCTCCACACCAGAACTAGCTTTGAGCCTCCACACCAGAACTAGCTTTGAGCCTCCACACCAGAACTAGCTTTGAGCCTCCACGCCAGAACTAGCTTTGAGCCTCCACGCCAGAACTAGCTTTGAGCCTCCACGCCAGAACTAGCTTTCAGCCTCCACGTCAGAACTAGCTTTCAGCCTCCACGTCAGAACTAGCTTTCAGCCTCCACGTCAGAACTAGCTTTCAGCCTCCACGTCAGAACTAGCTTTCAGCCTCCACGCCAGAAATAGCTTTCAGCCTCCACGCCAGAAATAGCTTTCAGCCTCCACGCCAGAAATAGCTTTCAGCCTCCACGCCAGAACTAGCTTGCAGCCTCCACGCCAGAACTAGCTTGCAGCCTCCACGCCAGAACTAGCTTGCAGCCTCCACGCCAGAACTAGCTTGCAGCCTCCACGCCAGAACTAGCTTGCAGCCTCCACGCCAGAACTAGCTTGCAGCCTCCACGCCAGAACTAGCTTGCAGCCTCCACGCCAGAACTAGCTTGCAGCCTCCACGCCAGAACTAGCTTGCAGCCTCCACGCCAGAACTAGCTTGCAGCCTCCACGCCAGAACTAGCTTGCAGCCTCCACGCCAGAACTAGCTTGCAGCCTCCACGCCAGAACTAGCTTGCAGCCTCCACGCCAGAACTAGCTTGCAGCCTCCACGCCAGAACTAGCTTGCAGCCTCCACGCCAGAACTAGCTTGCAGCCTCCACGCCAGAACTAGCTTGCAGCCTCCACGCCAGAACTAGCTTGCAGCCTCCACGCCAGAACTAGCTTTCAGCCTCCACGCCAGAACTAGCTTTCAGCCTCCACGCCAGAACTAGCTTTCAGCCTCCACGCCAGAACTAGCTTTCAGCCTCCACGCCAGAACTAGCTTTCAGCCTCCACGCCAGAACTAGCTTTCAGCCTCCACGCCAGAACTAGCTTTCAGCCTCCACGCCAGAACTAGCTTTCAGCCTCCACGCCAGAACTAGCTTTCAGCCTCTACATCAATCACGTTTTTTTATTTATCTTTTGTTCTCCCCCTCTCTCTTCTTATAATCTGTTTTGTAAATGCATTGTCTGTGAGTGGATGTGTGTGTGTGTGCCTGTAAGTGTCTGCACGTAGTATGTGAGTGCACGCACAAGTGTTTGTGTAGTGTTGGTGAATGGGTTTGCTCTTAAAGGCTTTCACAGCCTGGACTGAGACCAGCTGAGATCGTAATGACCCAGTCAACGTTCAAGTACAGTTTATTCTGGCTATGACCTTTAACCCTTCACCTCTGTGATTGAACTCTGACCCCTAATAGAAGCTAACAGAGGAGAAGTACGAGGTGCACCGATGCGTGCCAGAGGCGGCCATCTTGGTGTGTTGCACGACAGAGCCCAAACTCACCCTGAAGGTCACCCTCAGCTCTCCACAGATGAGAGAAGACAGCGACACGGATGAACAAGGAACCAGGGATGAACAAGGTACCACACACACGTCTTTGTAAAACCTAGCTGCTGTTTTCCTGTTTATGTTTGTCTGTTGTCTCTTCCTCCCCCCTCCAACTGAGGTGGTGAAATGGGGGTAGGGGGAAGAGGAATACAAAGGGGGGGGGGGGGGGGTCGAGCAGCAGCAGTGTTGTTAGCAGCGATCCTCTGGGACACAGTAAGCTTGATCAGTGAATATATCCATGTTCCCTGCTCCTCCCTGTGCCTGTATTCCTCCACCTTGGGGAGACAATACATGCATAAGACACTAGTTCTTGTTCAAACCAAATAGACAGGTGCACGCACACAGTCTGGGCCATATAAGGCTCAGGGCTCATGTAGTCTCAAATCGGTATTAACATGTCTTCCTGCAAGCCAAAAGAAAAGTGGTAGATGTTTAGTGGCGGCCATAGTGATTCTTCACCCTACTATGCTGCCCTGTAGCTTGTAATGTTGTCAACAGCTTGGCTACATTGGCCTGTAAAACATCCTTGGGCCTCTTTGTCAGGACTAACTAAACACAGCTGCAGGGCTAACTAAACACAGCTGCAGGGCTAACTAAACACAGCTGCAGGGCTAACTAAACACAGCTGCAGGGCTAACTAAACACAGCTGCAGGGCTAACTAAACACAGCTGCATGGCTAACTAAACACAGCTGCAGGGCTAACTAAACACAGCTGCAGGGCTAACTAAACACAGCTAGAGGGCTAACTAAACACAGCTAGAGGGCTAACTAAACACAGCTAGAGGGCTAACTAAACACAGCTAGAGGGCTAACTAAACACAGCTAGAGGGCTAACTAAACACAGCTAGAGGGCTAACTAAACACAGCTAGAGGGCTAACTAAACACAGCTAGAGGGCTAACTAAACACAGCTAGAGGGCTAACTAAACACTGCTAGAGGGCTAACGAAACACTGCTAGAGGGCTAACGAAACACGGCTGCGGGGCTAACGAAACACGGCTGCGGGGCTAACGAAACACGGCTGCGGGGCTAACGAAACACGGCTGCGGGGCTAACGAAACACGGCTGCGGGGCTAACGAAACACGGCTGCGGGGCTAACGAAACACGGCTGCGGGGCTAACGAAACACGGCTGCGGGGCTAACGAAACACGGCTGCGGGGCTAACGCACGGCTGGGGCTAACGAAACACGGCTGCGGGGCTAACGAAACACGGCTGCGGGGCTAACGAAACACGGCTGCGGGGCTAACGAAACACGGCTGCGGGGCTAACGGCTGCGGGGCTAACGAACACGGCTGCGGGGCTAACGAAACACGGCTGCGGGGCTAACGAAACACGGCTGCGGGGCTAACGAAACACGGCTGCGGGGCTAACGAAACACGGCTGCGGGGCTAACGAAACACGGCTGCGGGGCTAACGAGACACGGCTGCGGGGCTAACGAGACAGCTAACGAAACACGGCTGCGGGGCTAACGAAACACGGCTGCGGGGCTAACGAAACACGGCTGCGGGGCTAACGAAACAGCTAACGAAACACGGCTGCGGGGCTAACGAAACAGCTAACGAAACACGGCTGCGGGGCTAACGAAACAGCTATCGAAACACGGCTGCGGGGCTATCGAAACACGGCTGCGGGGCTATCGAAACACGGCTGCGGGGCTATCGAAACACGGCTGCGGGGCTAACGAAACACGGCTGCAGGGCTAACGAAACACGGCTGTGGCTTTTCCAATGATCAATTATCCCTTTAAAATTATAATCTTGGATTAGCTGACACAACGTGCCATTGTAACACAGGAGTGATGGTTGCTGATAATGGGCCTCTGTACGCCTATGTAGATATTCAATTTCATGTTATTTTAATGGACAAATGTGCTTTTCTTTCAAAAACAAGGACATTTCTAAGTGACCCCAGACTTTTGAGCGGTACAGTGTGTGTGTGTGTGTATATATATATCCCATTCTTATTTCACCAGTGGAGGGTGTTGAGCTGTCTGACCCTGCAGACATGCTGGACAGGCACAGATGTCTGGTGGCCCTGGCGGCTCTACGACATGCCAAATGGTTCCAGGTTGGCTCTCAGTTCTACTTAACCTCGCCATTGTTATTGTAGCCTTATGATCATAGGAACATGAATGAGTCAAATTAATCAATGAAATGAATCAAAATATTTAATTTATTTGAAATGGCAGCTATCTGCAAACTATAATTGAAAACATTCTTATGATAAAATAATCAATTTCTCTCATACAAAAATGACTCATTCATTTTATCTCTCAATCATGCTCTGTGTAGTACAATAGCTGAGAGAGAGAGAGCGAGAGAATTGTAAGGCTACAAAAGCAATTGTTTCTTTTGGCTGTTCTGAAACCTTCCCGACTGACAAAATATGACCAAACAATACTTTTCTCTCATACAAAAATGACTCATTCATTTCATCTCTCAATCGTGCTCTGTCAATGCTTACCTTTCTTTTGGCTGTTCTGAAACCTGCCTGACTGTCATAATTGTCAATGCTTACCTTTCTTTTGGCTGTTCTGAAACCTGCCTGACTGTCATAATTGTCAACCTTTTTTCTACCACTCTCAACTCAACAATGCAACAAAAACCACAACTTAGTTCTGGACTATTCAGCTCCATTTACTAACGTTTCATTTACTGACATTGTACAGTAGTACTCCTCTTGTACTCATATCGTTGTTACCTCCTCTCCCTCTCCTCTCAGGCCAGAGTAAACGGCTTGAAGTCGTGTGTCATCATCCTCAGGATCCTAAGAGACATGAGCAATAGACTGCCAGCCTGGGAGCCACTCAAAGGATGGGTGAGTCTGTCTGTAGAAAGTCTGCACAGTTGAAAGGGGGTACAACCCATCCACAGGCCTGCACCCGACCCTAACTAGCCAATATAGAAAATGTGCTGTAGGGCTAGTCGGAGACGGCGGAACGATTTCTTGAGGGGGGACGCAGGATTTTCTTTTGTCTGATTTCGATATGTTTCTGCTTATAGTGTGTAGGCTATTTGGTGATTGGCGTGTAGGCTATTTGGTGATTGGCGTGTAGGCTATTTGGTGATTGGCGTGTAGGCTATTTGGTGATTGGCGTGTAGGCTATTTGGTGATTGGCGTGTAGGCTATTTGGTGATTGGCGTGTAGGCTATTTGGTGATTGGCGTGTAGGCTATTTGGTGATTGGCGTGTAGGCTATTTGGTGATTAGCGTGTAGGCTATTTGGTGATTGGCGGTAGGCTATTTGGTGATTGGCGTGTAGGCTATTTGGTGATTGGCGTGTAGGCTATTTGGGATTGGCTATTTTGGTGATTGGCGTGTAGGCTATTTGGTGATTGGCGTGTAGGCTATTTGGTGATTGGCGTAGGCTTTTGGTGATTGGCGTGTAGGCTATTTGGTGATTGGCGTGTAGGCTATTTGGTGATTGGCGTGTAGGCTATTTGGTGATTGGCGTGTAGGCTATTTGGTGATTGGCGTGTAGGCTATTTGGTGATTGGCGTGTAGGCTATTTGGTGATTGGCGTGTAGGCTATTTGGTGATTGGCGTGTAGGCTATTTGGTGAATGTACAGTGAGGCCCTATATTTTAGGCTTTTTTAGGCCCACTAATGACAGATAACTAATGACAGATTTTAGGCCCACTAATGACAGATTTTAGGCCCACTAATGACAGATTTTAGGCCCACTAATGACAGATAACCTAAAATAATGAAAGAAAAACCTCAATGTAGCCTACAGATATCAATTAACACAAAGGCATTGTTTTCTCTTTATTCAACCCGCCACCCACCCGCCCTCCATCCACACAATATTTCATGACCCTAAACCCACCTGCCCCGTGGATATAACCGTGGAGACTGTGGGTTATGAGTCAACCCGCCTGCCCCATGAATATAACCGTGGGGACTGGGGGTTATGAGTAAACCAGCCTATATAACCGTAGGGACTGCGGGTTATGAGTAAACCCGATGATATAACCGTGGGGACTGCGGGTAATGAGTCAACCCGCCTATATAACCGTGGGGACTGCGGGTCATGAGTCAACCCGATGATATAATCGTGAGGACTGTGGGTTATGAGTCAGCCCGATGATATAATCGTGGGGACTGCGGGTTATGAGTCAGCCCGATGATATAATCGTGGGGACTGCGGGTTATGAGTCAACCCGATGATATAATCGTGGGGACTGCGGGTTATGAGTCAGCCCGATGATATAATCGTGGGGACTGCGGGTTATGAGTCAGCCCGATGATATAATCGTGGGGACTGCGGGTTATGAGTCAGCCCGATGATATAACCGTAGGGACTGTGGGTTATGAGTCAGCCCGATGATATAATCGTGGGGACTGCGGGTTATGAGTCAACCCGATGATATAACCGTAGGGACTGTGGGTTATGAGTCAACCCGATGATATAACCGTAGGGACTGTGGGTTAGGAGTCAACCCGATGATATAACCGTAGGGACTGTGGGTTAGGAGTCAACCCGATGATATAACCGTAGGGACTGTGGGTTAGGAGTCAACCCGATGATATAACCGTAGGGACTGTGGGTTAGGAGTCAACCCGATGATATAACCGTAGGGACTGTGGGTTATGAGTCAACCCGATGATATAACCGTAGGGACTGTGGGTTATGAGTCAACCCGATGATATAACCGTAGGGACTGTGGGTTAGGAGTCAACCCGATGATATAACCGTAGGGACTGCGGGTTAGGAGTCAACCCGATGATATAACCGTGGAGACTGCGGGTTATGAGTCAACCCGATGATATAACCGTAGGGACTGTGGGTTATGAGTCAGCCCGATGATATAATCGTGGGGACTGCGGGTTATGATATAACCGTAGGGACTGTGGGTTATGAGTCAACCCGATGTCAACCCGAGGGACTGATTATAAACCGATATAACCGGGACTGTGGGTTATGAGTCAACCCGATGATATAACCGTAGGGACTGTGGGTTATGAGTCAACCCGATGATATAACCGTAGGGACTGTGGGTTAGGAGTCAACCCGATGATATAACCGTAGGGACTGCGGGTTATGAGTCAACCCGATGATATAACCGTGGAGACTGCGGGTTATGAGTCAACCCGATGATATAACCATAGGGACTGTGGGTTATGAGTCAACCCGATGATATAACCGTGGAGACTGTGGGTTATGGGTCAACCCGATGATATAACCGTGGAGACTGTGGGTTATGAGTCAACCCGCCTATATAACCGTGGAGACTGTGGGTTATGAGTCAACCCGATGATATAATCGTGGGGAATGCGGGTTATGAGTCAACCCGATGATATAACCGTGGGGACTGCGGGTTATGAGTCAACCCGATGATATAACCGTAGGGACTGTGGGTTATGAGTCAACCCGATGATATAACCGTAGGGACTGTGGGTTATGAGTCAACCCGATGATATAACCGTGGAGACTGTGGGTTATGAGTCAACCCGATGATATAACCGTAGGGACTGCGGGTTATGAGTCAACCCGATGATATAACCGTGGGGACTGCGGGTTATGAGTCAACCCGATGATATAACCGTGGGGACTGCGGGTTATGAGTCAACCCGCTCATCACTAGTGTACAGGTGTAGTTTTCACATCCAGCATATTTCCAGTCGCAAGGAGAAAATAATAAACTGCATTTGAAAAATAAACTCCAGCATATAGGTATTCTTCAATGTTTCCATTAACAATCTCTCCGAACAAAAGTGGGTTGTGTGCCACTAACAGCTGCTCTGATCTCTCTGTCCTTACTTGAACTTAATCTTGAACTTAATCTTGATCTCTCTCCTTCTCATCCCAAGCCCCTGGAGCTGATTTGTGAGAAGGCCATAGCCACGTGTAACCGGCCGCTGGGTGCAGGGGAAGCACTACGTAGAGTCATGGAGTGTCTCGCCTCGGGAATCCTGCTTCCAGGTACAGTACCTACCAGTCTCTCTCTCTCTCCCTCTCGCTGTCTCTCTTCTAGGTTTTCTGTCTCTCTCTTTTCTTGTTCTTTCTCTCGCTCGCTCTGTCTGTCTGTCTCTACTCACTCTCTCTTCCCAGAAATGGGAAAACAACAATCCTGTTAATGCTTTCTGATGATCAGGTTGATTTTACGTTATTGATATTTTAATACGAACTCATTAGTATTGAATGATGTAACAATGAGAGGCTCATTCAGTTCACCTGAGCGAACAGTCAATAAGGAGAAGGATTGGGAGGTCTGTATGAAATAAGGAGGAGGGGGAGGTCTGTATGAAATAAGGAGGAGGGGGAGGTCTGTATGAAATAAGGAGGAGGGGGAGGTCTGTATGAAATAAGGAGGAGGGGGAGGTCTGTATGAAATAAGGAGGAGGGGGAGGTCTGTATGAAATAAGGAGGAGGGGGAGGTCTGTATGAAATAAGGAGGAGGGGGAGGTCTGTATGAAATAAGGAGGAGGGGGAGGTCTGTATGAAATAAGGAGGAGGTGGAGGTCTGTATGAAATAAGGAGGAGGGGGAGGTCTGTATGAAATAAGGAGGAGGGGGAGGTCTGTATGAAATAAGGAGGAGGGGGAGGTCTGTATGAAATAAGGAGGAGGGGGAGGTCTGTATGAAATAAGGAGGAGGGGGAGGTCTGTATGAAATAAGGAGGAGGGGGAGGTCTGTATGAAATAAGGAGGAGGGGGAGGTCTGTATGAAATAAGGAGGAGGGGGAGGTCTGTATGAAATAAGGAGGAGGGGGAGGTCTGTATGAAATAAGGAGGAGGGGGAGGTCTGTATGAAATAAGGAGGAGGGGGAGGTCTGTATGAAATAAGGAGGAGGGGAGGTCTGTATGAAATAAGGAGGAGGGGGAGGTCTGTATGAAATGAGGAGGAGGGGGAGGTCTGTATGAAATGAGGAGGAGGGGGAGGTCTGTATGAAATGAGGAGGAGGGGGAGGTCTGTATGAAATGAGGAGGAGGGGGAGGTCTGTATGAAATGAGGAGGTCTGTATGAAACGGGGAGGTCTGTATGAAATGAGGAGGAGGGGGAGGTCTGTATGAAATGAGGAGGAGGGGGAGGTCTGTATGAAACGAGGAGGAGGGGGAGGTCTGTATGAAACGAGGAGGAGGGGGAGGTCTGTATGAAGGGGGGGAGGTCTGTAGGGAGGGGGGAGGTCTGTATGAAACGAGGAGGGGGGAGGTCTGTATGAAACGAGGAGGGGGAGGTCTGTATGAAACGAGGAGGGGGAGGTCTGTATGAAACGAGGAGGGGGAGGTCTGTATGAAACGAGGAGGGGGAGGTCTGTATGAAACGAGGAGGGGGAGGTCTGTATGAAACGAGGAGGGGGAGGTCTGTATGAAACGACGACGGGGGGGGTCTGTATGAAACGACGACGGGGGGAGGTCTGTATGAAACGACGACGGGGGGGAGGTCTGTATGAAACGACGAGGGGGGAGGTCTGTATGAAACGACGAGGGGGGAGGTCTGTATGAAACGACGACGGGAGGGGAGGTCTGTATGAAACGACGACGAGGAGGGGGAGGTCTGTATGAAACGAGGAGGAGGGGGAGGTCTGTATGAATCGAGGAGGAGGGGGAGGTCTGGTCTGTATGAAACGAGGAGGGGGATGTCTATGAAATGAGGGGGAGACCTGTAGGAAATGAGGAGGAGGGGGAAGTTTTGTAGGAAATGAGGGGGAGGTCTGTGTGAAATAAGGAGGAGGGGGAGGTCTGTATGAAATAAGAAGTAGGAGGGGGAGGTCTGTATGAAATAAGGAGAAGGGGGAGGTCTGTATGAAATAAGGAGAAGGGGGAGGTCTGTATGAAATAAGAAGGGGGAGGTCTGTATGAAATAAGGAGAAGGGGGAGGTCTGTATGAAATAAGGAGAAGGGGGAGGTCTGTATGAAATAAGGAGAAGGGGGAGGTCTGTATGAAATAAGGAGAAGGGGGAGGTCTGTATGAAATGAGGGGGAGGTCTGTATGAAATGAGGAGGAGGGGGAGGTCTGTATGAAATGAGGAGGAGGGGGAGGTCTGTATGAAATGAGGAGGAGGGGGAGGTCTGTAGTAAATGAGGAGGGGGAGGACTGTATGCCATAAGGAGGAGGAGGGGGAGGACTGTATGAAATGAGGAGGAGGGGAAATGAGGACTGTATGAAATGAGGAGGAGGGGGAGGACTGTATGAAATGAGGAGGAGGTCTGTATGAAATGAGGGGGAGGTCTGTATGAAATGAGGGGGAGGTCTGTATGAAATGAGGGGGAGGTCTGTATGAAATGAGGTCTGTATGAAATGAGGTCTGTATGAAATGAGGTTTGTATGAAATGAGGTCTGTATGAAATGAGGTTTGTATGAAATGAGGGGGAGGTCTGTAGGAAATGAGGGGGAGGTCTGTAGGAAATGAGGGGGAGGTCTGTAGGAAATGAGGGGGAGAGGACTATGAAATGAGGGGGAAGGGGGAGGACTGTAGGAAATGAGGAGGAGGAGGGGGAAGGGGGAGGACTGTAGGAAATGAGGAGGAGGAGGGGGAAGGGGGAGGACTGTAGGAAATGAGGAGGGGGAAGGGGGAGGACTGTAGGAAATGAGGAGGAGGAGGGGGAAGGGGGAGGACTGTAGGAAATGAGGAGGAGGAGGGGGAAGGGGGAGGACTGTAGGAAATGAGGAGGAGGGGAGGTCTGTATGAAATAAGGAGGAGGGGGAGGTCTGTAGGAAATAAGGAGGAGGGGAGGTCTGTATGAAATAAGGGAGGTCTGTATGAAACGAGGAGGAGGAGGTCTGTCTGAAATAAGGAGGAGGAGGACTGTATAAAATAAGGAAGTGGGGGGAAGGGGGAGGACTGTAGGAAATAAGTAGGAGGTGGACTGTATGAAATTAGGAGGAGGAGGGGGAGGACTGTATGAAATAAGGAGGTGGGGGGAAGGGGGAGGACTGTAGGAAATATGGAGGAGGAGGAGGAGGGGGTCTGTAGGAAATAAGGAGGAGGAGGGGGAGGACTGTATGAAATAAGGAGGAGGGGGAGGTCTGTATGAAATAAGGAGGAGGGGGAGGTCTGTAGGAAATAAGGAGGAGGGGGAGGTCTGTAGGAAATAAGGAGGAGGAGGGGGAGGACTGTATGAAATAAGGAGGAGGGGGAGGACTGTATGAAATAAGGAGGAGGGGGAGGTCTGTATGAAATGAGGAGGAGGGGAGGTCTGTATGAAATGAGGGGAGGTCTGTATGAAATGAGGGGAGGTCTGTATGAAATGAGGGGAGGTCTGTATGAAATGAGGAGGAGGTCTGTATGAAATGAGGAGGAGGAGGGGAGGTCTGTATGAAATGAGGAGGAGGAGGTGTAGAAAAGGCCCATGGAGTTGGTGGAATACTCCTTTAATTAATTGCCATTTACTCAGCTGGGCCAGGGGCGCTTTAATTAGGTCAGGTGGAAATGTCCTACAGATCTCAACTCCATAAAAGGAGGTAATTGCCATCGCCTGATCTCGCTGCTTTCTCTTCCCTAAATCCATCTGATCCAGAAGTTCTGTGCGTCCATGAATCCACACTACCAGTAAATATACCACTTTATGGTTAAAGGAATTCCTGCCTCAGTCTCATACATTCCTCTGTCACCTGACACGTGACCACCTGTTCACCTTCACTGTCAGTCATCCTACCTGTCCAGCAACCCACACAGATTCCACTAATCTTTCAATGGTCCTTTGAGCCGGATGATGACTGAACCAAAGACAGGTGAAAAGGAGATGGAGGCGGAGAGGGAAGAATTGTCTCCACTGGAAGGAAGAAGAGAGGAGGAGAGAGCAGCTGAGGGAAAGGTCTTAGAACAAAGGAAATATCCAGGAGCTAAGCCTAAAGCAACAAAGGCTTCATCCTCAACTACCAGGAGCACCAGAAGAACCAGGCAAGCACCTGGTTATCTTAAGGACTATGTGGTCGAGGTTCCGACATCAAAGGGCAAGCCCACCAGAGCTCAAAGAGTTGATGGATCAACTATATGTTTCATCCATCAATCATCCCCTCTGAGCCAAGGACCGGAAACTGCTTTGGAGCAGGAAAGTGGTCTACGTGAGGAACCTATGGAAGAGGTAACTCCCACTGCACAGGTCGACCAGCTTCCAGAGGCAGGCTCCACTCACCCCTTAACTAATGGGAAATCGTCGAAGCACTCTAGACTGAGTGGGAGTTCGACCAGTGGATACCCCTTTGGAAGTGGCCATGGCAGCCGCCATTCACTAGCCCTCAGCAATTCACAGACCGCTGTCCTACAAGAGAGGATGAAACTATTAGCTTTGGAGGAAATTGAGCGTCAGATTGAGGAGGAACGACAGGCTGACTAACGATGTCACCAATTGGATGTGCAGGCCCGTAGAGCTCTACAGGAAAGGGAATCCATTGCCAAGGACCTGGCACAGCAGCGACGGCACCGTCAAGCCAGAAGGGAATTAGAAGAGGCACGGATGGTCTCATCCTTCCTGGAGAGGAACGAACAGGGAGTTGACCTGACCACCCCTCCACATGGACCTGAACTGTCTGCCTTTCTTTCCCAATCTGCCCCTCTGGTACAGCATGGCACACAGTCCTCGGAGGCTCCGGGGTCAACAGCCAACACGGAGCACGGGAGACGGGCCGCTCCGCCAACGCCCTCTATGCCAGTGACACAAGTTAGCATTCCTCCATCTGGACAAAGCATCACTCCTTCGCCTTTCCGCCAATTACCAACCAAGGCAAATCGTTCCTTTCATCCAGGGCCAGGCCAGTCCTCAAACAACAGGTCGGAGGGCTCTCGCCCAATTCCGGCTGCCACAAATGGTGGGTCTGGGACAGTAGGTGACCGGCCCAATGAGGCCACAGTGGGCTCATCAGAAGTCCCGGGTTTATCCTTCACGCAACCAGAAGAGGGAGCCAACATTATGAAACTTCTAGTAGCCTCAGCCTATGGAATTCCCAAACTGCCATACTTTGAAAACGGAAAGGAGAGTGAATTTGTCCTTTTGGAAATGGCATTGGAGAGTCTACTGGGTATTCACGGTCATCTGTCAGAACGCTACAAATACCAAGTACTAATGGATCATTTGTGGTTTCCAAGTGCATACAGGCTGGCCCAATCCTTTATGCACTCCGCAACACCATACACGACAGCTCTCCAGGCCCTGAAGGCGAGATATGGTGAGCCACGTCAGCTAGTCCAGAATGAACTAAACAACATCCTGAACACGTCTCCAATTAAAATGGGAGACCATGCTGCCTTCCAAGAATTCTCCCTGGCTGTCCAATCCCTGACCGCGATGCTCCAATCCGTTGAAGGAGAAGACGGGAACGAGCTTAAATGTGGCTCCCACGTGGACAGGCTTCTCAAAAAACTTCCAGTGTACCTCAGAGACAGTTTCATTGAACATTGTTTGAATAAGGGCATCCTGAAAGAGGGCTCGAGAAGCACCTATGCTCTCAGAGACCTGGCCACATGGTTGGAGGTGAAGGCAAAGGCGAAGAGCATCGCTCACCAGGCCACAATCTCCGCCATAGCCATAGGGGGAAGGAAGGAGTTTGAACGCCAGCAGGGACAGAAAAGACCAAATCCCACTACCATGTACTTAAATAGTGAGGCTGGGGAGGAACCCGGGAAGAAGACCCCTCTCAAGAGCAAGAACATCAAATTCCAGCCTTACTGCCCATATTGCAATAGTAAGGGGCACTTCCTTGGCTCATGCCCCAGAGTAAAAAAGCTCACTCAAACTCAATTGAAGGCCTGGATCACTTCAGGCGAGCGATGCTACAA
Source organism: Oncorhynchus gorbuscha (assembly GCF_021184085.1). Lineage (NCBI taxonomy): Eukaryota > Metazoa > Chordata > Actinopteri > Salmoniformes > Salmonidae > Oncorhynchus > Oncorhynchus gorbuscha. The sequence goes on along the minus strand of NC_060188.1, from coordinate 85,355,507 downwards.
GTGTGCCCGTAGCCATAAGGTGGAGACCTGCACATTGAGGAAACCCTGCAACCGCTGTAAAGAAATCCATCTCACCGTGTTGCATGATCTATTTCCCCAAGCAAAGAAGGAGCAGAGTATGCTCATGGTAGGAGCTGCAAAGGAGCTGTATCTCGACCAGCAGAACCGATCTCCAAGGGTCATGTTGAAGGTGGTCAAGGTCACTCTGCAAAGTGAAGGGAGAAGCATTGATACATTCGCCGTTCTAGATGATGGGTCAGAAAGAACAATCATTCTCACAGCGGCCACCCGTCAGCTTAACCTGGAAGGGACCCCCGAGACCCTTAATCTCAGAACGGTGCGACATGATGTTATCCAAATGAAAGGCTCTGCTGTAACCTTCAGCATTTCACCTTCAGGAAACAGGGGCGTGGCCTATAACATCACCAATGCCTTCACGGCAGATGGCTTGAATCTCGCAGAGCACTCCTGCCCGGTAAGTGTTCTACAGAAACAATATCCTCATCTACGAGGATTGCCTCTTCCTAACCTGGCAAGAGTAGCACCACTTATCCTGATTGGGTCAGACCACCCACATCTCGTCACCCCGACTGAGCCTATACGAGCTGGACCAGAAGGAGGACCCATTGCTGTCCATACATCCTTGGGTTGGGCTGTGCAAGGTCCATCCCATCTACTTCTCTCCACCCAAGCTGTACAGTCACAGCAAGTCCTCTTCACCAGAAGCAATCCAGATGCAGCCACTGACCTCCTTCGGAATGTTGAGATGCTATGGAAGATGGACACCTTCTCCAACCGGAAGCTACAGGAGGTCACTCGCTCGAAAAATGACTCCTATGCATTAGACCTCCTGGAGAAGAGCACCACCACCACTGAAATGGATGGCGTTCGCAGGTATGCAACCCCACTGCTACGGGTGCCCAACCATCCTCCTCTGGCAACCACGACACGGGCTGTACTCCCACTACTGCGTGGAACAGAGCGACGCCTGGTGAAGAATCCTGAGCTTGCAGAAGTTCATAACCGAGAGATTCATAACCTTGTGAAGGCAGGCTACGTCACTGAAGTGACAGCTCATGAAGAGGGAAACGCACTCCGTGAATCCTGGTATCTCCCTCACCATGTTATCCAGCAACATGGTGGGAAGTATAGACTTGTCTTCAACTGTTCATTCCAAGCAGCTGGTCAAAGCCTGAATGACTGTCTACTCCCGGACCAACCTTAGGTCCTTCCTTGCTCGGTGTCCTTCTCCGGTTCCGGCAGCACTCTACAGCCATCAGTGGAGACATCAAAGCCATGTTTCATCAGATTCGTTTACTGCCTTCCGACACCACACTGCTCCGGTTCATATGGCGAAATATGGAACGAGATGCAGAGCCCACAATCTATGAATGGCAGGTACTCCCATTCGGCACCACCTGCAGTCCTTGCTGTGCCATATACGCTCTGCAGAGACACGCACGGGAGCATCCAGACAGTGACCCAGAAGTATTGGATTCAGTGGAAAATGCCTTCTATGTGGATAACTGCTTACAAAGCATCCCATCCACGGCTGAAGCGAAATCACTCCTTGATAAAGTGCGGAATCTCCTGTCCAAAGGGGGATTTGAGGTCCGACAGTGGTCTAGTAACAGAGCGGAGGTTATCCAGCACCTCCCGCCACAAGCTAGGTCCAGTAGCAGTGAACTATGGCTAACGCAGTCTGGTGCTAACCCAGAAGAGCCCACTCTAGGACTGAGGTGGAGCTGCCTACCGGATACCCTGGGGTATAAGCACCGCTCATCCCCGAGTACCGAAACCCCCACTCTGCGCACCATCTATCGGACCCTGGCCAGTCAATACGATCCCCTTGGGTATATCCTGCCATACACAACACGGGCCAAAGTCTTAGTCCAGGACCTGTGGCAGACCAAGAGGGACTGGGATGAACCAATCCACCCAGCTGACCTAGTGGAACGATGGATCTGTTGGGAAACTGAGTTAACGGAGCTCTCTGATGTCCAAATGCCAAGATGTTATGTACCATCCTGTGTTGACCAACTGGGATCATGCCTGGAACTGCATGTGTTCTGTGACGCTTCGGAGCGAGCTTATGGGGCGGTTTCCTATCTTAGAGTGGAGGATAAGGCAGGCCACACCCATGTCTCCTTTGTCATGGCCAGGTCCAGGGTCGCACCCAAGAAGCAGTTGTCAATGCCTAGGCTGGAACTCAGTGCTGCCCTTTCCGGAGCCCAGTTGGCCTCTACCTTGCGAGCCGAGCTCACCTTGCCAATCCAAAGGATCATCTACTGGAGTGATTCGACCACTGTATTGACATGGCTCAAGTCGGAGTCCTGCAGGTATAAGGTGTTTGTCGGGACTCGCATTGCGGAAATCCAAGACCTAACAGAAGTCCAGGACTGGAGGTATGTTGATAGCATAAACAATCCTGCTGATGACATTACTAGAGGTAAAACCCTTAAGGAATTGGCTAAACCCCATCGCTGGAGCTTGGGACCACCATTCTTGTCCCAACCAGAGAACGAGTGGCCGACAGCCCCCAGGCGTGCGGCCCCTCCGCGACCGACTGAAGCTCATGAGTTAAGGAAGTCTGCCCAATGCTACAGCATTTCTACGGAACCAACAACGGCTCTCCCTGACCTAACACAATCCCAAACACTGCCGGATCTGATCACAGCCACAAACCAGACCTCAGATGGGGTGGCTTCTATACCTACCTCCCTCGCGGCAGAGACACTACTCCTCCAGCAAGCACAAGCCGTTAGCTTCCCTGAGGAGTTCAAAGCTCTGAAAGCCGGTAGGAAAGTGACTAAGGGCAGCCGTCTTCTCTCTCTTGCCCCAGAATATGATCCAATCCTTGGAGTGATCAGAGTCGGAGGGAGGCTGCGCCAAGCGGAGGTTTTGGACCCAGATGCTATCCACCCAATTATCCTCGACTCCAGACACCCTCTTACCAGGCTCCTCATCAAGAGTTATGATGAGCGGCTTCTCCACCCAGGGCCAGAGAGGATCTATGGGGAGATGAGGCGGAAGTACTGGATAATTGGAGGACCAGGAGCCATTCGTAAGCACCAATACGCCTGCGTAGAATGTCAGAGATGGCGGGCCGGAGCTACAGTGCCCAAAATGGCAGATTTACCCCCTGCTCGCTTGCGCCTCCTTAAACCACCCTTCTGGTCAACAGGAGTAGATTGCTTCGGCCCCTTGATGATCAAGTTAGGTCGTCGTGTGGAAAAGCGCTGGGGCATTCTATTCAAGTGTATGACAACCAGATGTGTCCACCTGGACCTACTGGAGAGTTTGGATACGGAAGCCTTCCTCATGGCCCTACGGCGGTTTATCTCCCGAAGGGGGAAACCCTACGAGATCCTGGCTGACAGAGGTACGAACTTCAAGGCAGGAGAAGCCAGGTTGGAGGAAGCCTTCCAAGCCATGGAACCCAGCCTCCAGGATCAGCTGATGGACCAACAAATCTCATTCAAATTTAACCCTCCAGGCGCTCCTCATGTTGGAGGAACATGGGAGCGAGAGATCAAATCTGTAAAGACGGCCTTACGAGTCGTACTAGGGGACCAAACTGTCACTGAAACTGTCTTGAGGACTGTCCTGATAGAGGTGGAAGGGATTCTGAACTCCAAACCCTTGGGATATCTCTCTGCAGACATCGCTGACCCCGATCCGGTTACACCGAATATGCTCTTGATGGGACGCCGAGATGCGTCACTTCCTCAAGCCATGTGTGCTGATACCAACCTCGTAGGCAGACGCCGGTGGCGACACAGCCAAATCTTAGCTGACCATTTTTGGGCCCGATTCATTCGGGATTACCTACCAAGTCTACAGCACAGAGGGAAATGGCGGAGAGAAATGGCCAGCCTGGAAACTGGCCAAGTAGTAATGATGGTGGACCCTCAGCTGCCTCGAGCCTCCTGGCCGGTGGGCCGTATAACTAAGACCATGCCTGGGACCGATGGTCGTGTTAGATCAGTGGAAATCCAGGTGAAGAACCGGACATATATCCGGCCAGTTGCCCGACTGATTCCTCTCCCTGAGATGACAGAGGACGGGGAGCAATGAGCCTTTTTGAGGAATGTGGAAATTAACAAATTTCCGGGGTGGCTGTAGAAAAGGCCCATGGAGTTGGTGGAATACTCCTTTAATTAATTGCCATTTACTCAGCTGGGCCAGGGGCGCTTTAATTAGGTCAGGTGGAAATGTCCTACAGATCTCAACTCCATAAAAGGAGGTAATTGCCATCGCCTGATCTCGCTGCTTTCTTTCCCTAAATCCATCTGATCCAGAAGTTCTGTGCGTCCATGAATCCACACTACCAGTAAATATACCACTTTATGGTTAAAGGAATTCCTGCCTCAGTCTCATACATTCCTCTGTCACCTGACACGTGACCACCTGTTCACCTTCACTGTCAGTCATCCTACCTGTCCAGCAACCCACACAGATTCCACTAATCTTT
>NC_060188.1:85255323-85350533 GCF_021184085.1 Oncorhynchus gorbuscha | reverse complement strand
TTCTGTAGGAAATAAGGAGGAGGAGGGGAGTTCTGTATGAAATGAGGAGGGGAGTTCTGTATGAAATGAGGAGGGGAGTTCTGTATGAAATGAGGAGGAGGGGAGTTCTGTATGAAATGAGGAGGAGGGGAGTTCTGTATGAAATGAGGAGGAGGGGAGTTCTGTATGAAATGAGGAGGAGGGGAGTTCTGTATGAAATGAGGAGGAGGGGAGTTCTGTATGAAATGAGGAGGAGGGGAGTTCTGTATGAAATGAGGAGGAGGGGAGTTCTGTATGAAATGAGGAGGAGGGGAGTTCTGTATGAAATGAGGAGGAGGGGAGTTCTGTATGAAATGAGGAGGAGGGGAGTTCTGTATGAAATGAGGAGGAGGGGAGTTCTGTATGAAATGAGGAGGAGGGGAGTTCTGTATGAAATGAGGAGGAGGGGAGTTCTGTATGAAATGAGGAGGAGGGGAGTTCTGTATGAAATGAGGAGGAGGGGAGTTCTGTATGAAATGAGGAGGAGGGGAGTTCTGTATGAAATGAGGAGGAGGGGAGTTCTGTATGAAATGAGGAGGAGGGGAGTTCTGTATGAAATGAGGAGGAGGGGAGTTCTGTATGAAATGAGGAGGAGGGGAGTTCTGTATGAAATGAGGAGGAGGGGAGTTCTGTATGAAATGAGGAGGAGGGGAGTTCTGTATGAAATGAGGAGGAGGGGAGTTCTGTATGAAATGAGGAGGAGGGGAGTTCTGTATGAAATGAGGAGGAGGGGAGTTCTGTATGAAATGAGGAGGAGGGGAGTTCTGTATGAAATGAGGAGGAGGGGAGTTCTGTATGAAATGAGGAGGAGGGGAGTTCTGTATGAAATGAGGAGGAGGGGAGTTCTGTATGAAATGAGGAGGAGGGGAGTTCTGTATGAAATGAGGAGGAGGGGAGTTCTGTATGAAATGAGGAGGAGGGGAGTTCTGTATGAAATGAGGAGGAGGGGAGTTCTGTATGAAATGAGGAGGAGGGGAGTTCTGTATGAAATGAGGAGGAGGGGAGTTCTGTATGAAATGAGGAGGAGGGGAGTTCTGTATGAAATGAGGAGGAGGGGAGTTCTGTATGAAATGAGGAGGAGGGGAGTTCTGTATGAAATGAGGAGGAGGGGAGGTCTGTATGAAATGAGGAGGAGGAGGATGAGGTCTGTCTGAAATGAGGAGGAGGAGGATGAGGTCTGTCTGAAATAAGGAGGAGGAGGACTGTATAAAATAAGGAGGTGGGGGGAAGGGAGAGGACTGTAGGAAATAAGGAGGGGGAGGACTGTATGAAATAAGGGGGGAAGGGGGAGGACTGTAGGAAATGAGGAGGGCGGAGATCTGTAGTTTTGAAAGCACAGGAAAGGATGGAACGTTATGATACTGTATTGATATTGTAAGGAAAGACCAGAATATGATGATGTCTCATTGACGATGCCACCTTTGAATAAAGTCTCTTTCCGACCCCCAGGAGGACCAGGGTTACACGACCCATGTGAGAAGAAGCTGACCAACACCCTGACGGCCATGACAGACGAGGAGGCTGAGGCCATCACCTACAATGCACAGGTAACACCTCACTTCACACCTGTCACTTATAACTCGTGGGATATATAACCTTGTTTTAGCTCAGTGGGCTAACACAGTCTTGTGGCATGCAGGAGACCTAGGTTTCAACCCAGTCGGTCATTCCTGGAGGCCATTACCTACAGCATCCAGGTAGTCCTTGGTGTAGTTGTCTGCAGTGAGTGTTTCGTGTTGACAGCAGCTGGCCAGGGGGACTCCATCCTCTTATCTCTTCTGTAGCCTGGAGATTAGACTCATGTCAGACAGGGGAGAGCCCTTAAAGATGCTCTGCTCAGCTACCTACTCTTATCTGGAGTGGGAGTGGAGTGGGACCGCATCGATACACACCTTATCAATCCAGCCTCACCGCCTCCCACCCAGGATCTGAACCTTCATGATGTGCATGGAAAAGCACTGCCTCATTACCCCTGAGACGTGTGTGTGTGTGAGCCTGTATTTATGTGTATTTACATTCGGAAAGTGTTCAGAACAATCTACACACAATACCCCATAATGACAAACAAAAATTGTTTTTTAGAAATTGCTGCGAATTTATATCAAATTAAAACTGAAATATCACATTTATATAAGTATTCAGACCCTTTACTCAATACTTTGTTGAAGCACCTTTGGCAGTGATTACAGCCTCGAGTCTACTTGGGTATGACGCTACAAGCTTGGCAAACCTGTATTACTGCAACACCTGTATATATCTTCTCTGCAGATCCTCTCAAGCTCTGTCAGGTTGGATGGGGAGCATCGCTGCACAGCTATTTTCAGGTCTCTCCAGAGATGTTAGATCTCTGTGTGTCTGTGCCAATGTTTGTGTTGCTTCACAGTCCCCGCTGTTCCATAAGGTGATTTTAAAAATCTGTTTTCTAAATGTCATTTTACTGCTGTCATGTGCTTATTACTGAGGAGTGACTTCCGTCTGGCCACTCTACCATAAAGGCCTTGGTGGAGTGTTGCAGAGATGGTTGTCTTTCTAGATGGTTCTCCCATATCCACAGAGAAACTCTGGAGCTCTGTCAGAGAGACCATCGTGTTCTTGGTCACCTCCCTGACCAAGGTCCTTCTCCCCCGATTGCTCAGTTTGGCCGGGCAGACAGCTCTAGGAAGAGTCTTGGTGGTTCAAAACTTCTTCCATTTAAGAACGATGGAGGCCACTGTGTTTTTGAGAACCTTCAATGCTGCAGAATTGTTTGGTACCCTTCCCCAGATCTGTGCCTTAACACAATCCTGTCTCTGAGCTCTACGGAAAATTCCTTCGACCTCATAGTGGTTTTTGCTCTGACATTCACTGTCAACTGTGGGATGTTATATTGACAGTTTTTTGAGAGAGAGGATAGAGAGAAGAAGGATGGAGAGAGAGAATGGAGGTGTGTGTGTGCGTGCGCGTGTGAGTGCGTGCGTGCAGCCCCAAAGGCATCTATTTTATCTTAGGTAAGTCTGTGCTGCTTCTCCTTTCATCATTCTCTCAGTGACGAACAGGTGGTGTTAAACTGCCAATCACGATATCCACAATATATTTCCCTGCAGACAGTCATAGAAACAGTGAACCATGAAGACCCAATAGCTTCTCTATGTCACTAGTCTCAGCCACAGCAAAGTGCTGCTCAAATGATATTATTGTATTGTTTACCTGGAGTTAGTACTGGAGCCACTGTTGCTAAGTAAACCCATTGACATCTGGCAACTGATGGCATAAAAACAAACAACAGTAAAAACATTAGTTTTATTTAAATGTATTTGTACTGTCTGTTTTAGACAGTGTCTAAAACTGTCTTTTTCAACACTCACTCACTCACTCACTCACTCACTCACTCACTCACTCACTCTCTCTCTCAGCACGCCCTGAGACTGATGGCGTTTGGTCAGATCTACAAGGTGCTGGAGATGGACCCTCTACCCTCTAGTAAACCCCAGAAGTACCCCTGGTCAGACAGGGATGGTTCTGGGCTAAAGAGGCCTTATGAGGACGGGCCCACGGACGACAAAGACCTCATCAAGAAAATGAAGAGGAACCTGAGGAAAGGTCAGCTCTGCTCCCCTGACCTTGCTCAGTCATTTGACTTGGGCCATGTGATAATATAAGATAAACTTACTTACAATTACGGCCAGTAGTTTCTCTAGTTGGCTATACAGAATAAACAGATCTAGGACCAGGCTATAATAAACCTATCAGAAGGAATTGGTTAGAAGGAAACCGATTTAGCAATGAGCTTCTGGAATAGAATAGTGCACACAACCACACATCACAGTCAAAATGTGAAGCTGTTGTCTGAGGATTCGATCAAACTGTTTCTGTGTTTTGAGATGGTGGTTGGGTAGTGCTACTATGTTAGAATTAGGCAGAAATGATGGTCTTTGGAAAAGGGCTGGGCGATATGGCCAAAATATCATATCATATATATGTTATTTTTCACATTTTTGATGGTATTTTATGCTTTTGACTAATACTAAGTTCTAAATTTGCTTTATTAGTGAGTGATCCCAGGGTGCTTTATGAGTAGTGAGTGATCCCAGGGTGCTTTATGAGTAGTGAGTGATCCCAGGGTGGCAACACATACATTCTCAGTGATTTCAATGGGTCTTTCTCCATTCTGATTGTTTTATACTGTTCAATTCAACTTCAACCAAAAATAATTTCCTGCATTTCCTGCACTCATTTGAGATCATTTCCACACTGCCACGATATGGGCAAAATACTAGGCCTTATATTTAACCAAATGTTGCAATTGGGAATTAAATTAAAACACTTGGGAGAACTGTTGGAATCATGGAAATATAATGTTTATTATAATTCTATAGTTAGAATATAATAGTGGGCACTTTGAATACAGTGTTGTTTGACATGACAACAAATGAAAATGCCATGGATGAGTTATTGTGACATGGTAGGATCCAAAGTGATGTTCCGAAGTTCCGTGTAGCCAACATATTCATGCTTCGCCGATTCCTCTTTGATTTAGAAGATACTGTTGCACAAACAACATGCTGATTTAGGCCTCCACCAATACTGGTATCAGGCTGTATTAGCGAGCTACGTTTGCTCTGACTCACCACTTGTATTAGCTAGTTAGCCAGCTAACTAGCGATTAGCATTAGTGACTAACACGATTTAGCTTAACTTGCTAAGAAAATACAAACTAGCTGTTTGCAGATGTAAGAAACACAAACTAATATTGTAATTATAGAACGCTTGTGGATGTATATTAAAATCAAATTGGAAACAACATTGTTGTCATCAACATTGTTGCATGTGCTGCATTGACCATGCAGACTGAGTGAAAGTGTCTCGTGGGCAAGCAACAACAAATGCGCTCCTTGAGTGACGGGGGCAGGGCTAGGACTATGTGGAAAGGGGCAATGAGAGAGTGAGAGGGATGACTCCGGTAGCGGAGTAAACTATAACAATAGACGTTACACACAGCTTATCACATTTAACAAACCAAACATTCAAGTACCGTTAGAGAAGGTGAAGTAAAAACCCAAACCGGTCAGTGCATCAATACCGTTATATAGTAAAATAAGGAATTACCACCCAGCTCTACTTTGGAAGCAAGGGTCCCCTTTTGTAACATCAAAAGGGGACCCACAATCAAAATCTCCAAGGCAACTTCTCAGGTACAGTGTTCTGTGAATAAGCATTTATAATATCACCATGTATTTAAGACATTTGTTGATTGAACAACAATCACTGTTATTTTGTTTACCCTCTCTTGTATCTCTCCCTGTCTCCCTTTCTCTCTCTATCACTCTCTGTCTCCCTTTCTCTCTCTATCACTCTCTGTCTTCCTTTCTCTCTCTATCACTCTCTGTCTTCCTTTCTCTCTCTATCACTCTCTGTCTTCCTTTCTCTCTCTATCACTCTCTGTCTTCCTTTCTCTCTCTATCACTCTCTGTCTTCCTTTCTCTCTCTATCACTCTCTGTCTTCCTTTCTCTCTCTATCACTCTCTGTCTTCCTTTCTCTCTCTATCACTCTCTGTCTTCCTTTCTCTCTCTATCACTCTCTGTCTTCCTTTCTCTCTCTATCACTCTGTCTTCCTTTCTCTCTCTATCACTCTCTGTCTTCCTTTCTCTCGCTGTCTCCCTTTCTCTTTCGCTCCCTTTCTCTCTCTCTCTCGTTGTCTCTCCTTTACTCTTTCTCTACTCCACCTATCCTCCAGTCCTCGACAGCAAAGCAATAGACACCAACCAACCAATGAATGCTCTGATGCGTCTGAATCAGATACGTCCAGGTCTGCAGTACAAGCTGCTGTCCCAGTCCGGCCCGGTCCACGCTCCTGTCTTTACCATGTCTGTAGACGTAGACAGCACTGTGCACGAAGCCTCAGGCTCCTCCAAGAAAACCGCCAAGCTGCATGTTGCTGTGAAGGTAAAAGATCCCTATATGCCAGGTGACTGAGAGAAGAGGTGGATACATGTTGGGAAGGGGAGGTAAATAAAACGTGTGGTCGGAGGGGGAAGGGGCTAAATAGAGGGCCCTGGTCAACTGAGATGGCACTGCAATGGATCGCAGCCGTTTGACAGGCTCCTGATCAATTCTACTATATATATTTTTAAATTACGCTGGTCTTAACTTTTTTTTGTACATAATGTCTCCGACATTAATTTCCTATGACTGAAAATCACTTCTGAAGATCAGAAGAGAGATCAATAACCTCGGATTACAATTTCTACTTCCAGTCGGCAACTCTGGACATTCTTCTTTCTCCAGACCAGGCCCTAATGCCCAGGATTTTAAAGAGAAATCGACCGTGCAAAAGAGGCAGACGAGCCGGCATCCTGACCAAAATACGTTGGCGAGCTAATAAACCACCTCTACCCTCTGTTCTGTTGGCGAGATAATAAACCGCCTCTACCCTCTGTTCTGTTGGCGAGATAATAAACCGCCTCTACCCTCTGTTCTGTTGGCGAGATAATAAACCGCCTCTACCCTCTGTTCTGTTGGCGAGATAATAAACCGCCTCTACCCTCTGTTCCGTTGGCAAGATAATTAACCGCCTCTACCCTCTGTTCTGTTGGCAAGATAATAAACCTCCTCTACCCTCTGTTCCGTTGGCGAGATAATAAACCTCTACCCTCTGTTCCGTTGGCGAGATAATAAACCTCCTCTACCCTCTGTTCTGTTGGTGAGATAATAAACCTCCTCTACCCTCTGTTCCGTTGGCGAGATAATAAACCTCCTCTACCGTCTGATCGGTTGGCAAGATAATTAACCGCTTCTACCCTCTGTCCTGTTAGCAAACTTAGTCACTAGAGAACAAACTTGACGTTCTGTTCAACATTATCCTACCAACAGGACCTGAAGAAATTTAATATTCTATGTTTGACGGCGTCGTGGCTGAACAAGGACATGGATAATATACATCTCGCTGGCTTTTCCATGCATCGTCAAGAACAGTCGGCAGCCTTGGATAAGATGAGGGGGAGGAGTGTGTCTCTGTGTTAACAACAGCTGGTGCACAATCTCTAATATTATGGAAGTCTTGAGTTTTTGCTTGCCGGAGTTAGAGTACCTCATGATAAGCTGTAGGCCATACTATATATCAAGAGTTTCCATCCATTTTTCATATCTGTCTATTTACATTTACATTTACATTTAAGTCATTTAGCAGACGCTCTTATCCAGAGCGACTTACAAATTGGTGCATTCACCTTATGACATCCAGTGGAACAACCACTTTACAATAGTGCATCTAAATATTTTAAGGGGGGTGAGAAGGATTATTTTATCCTATCCTAGGTATTCCTTAAAGAGGTGGGGTTTCAGGTGTCTCCGGAAGGTGGTGATTGACTCCGCTGTCCTGGCGTCGTGAGGGAGTTTGTTCCACCATTGGGGAGCCAGAGCAGCGAACAGTTTTGACTGAGCTGAGTGGGAACTGTACTTCCTCAGTGGTAGGGAGGCGAGCAGGCCAGAGGTGGATGAACGCAGTGCCCTTATTTGGGTGTAGGGCCTGATCAGAGCCTGGAGGTACTGAGGTGCCGTTCCCCTCACAGCTCCGTAGGCAAGCACCATGGTCTTTACCACCACAAACTGATGCTGGAACTAAAACCACACTCAACGAGCTGCATAGGGCCGTAATCAAACAAAATAATCCACACCCAGAGGCGGCGCTTCTCGTGGCCAGTGATTTTAATGTAGGAAACATTTTTTACCATGACCTTTACTCCACTCACAGAAACACATACAAGGCTCTCCCTTGCCCTCTGACCATAACTCTATCCTCCTGATTCCACCTTACAAGCAAAAACTCTAACTGGAAGTACCAGTGGTCCGATGAAGCGGATTCTAAGATACAGTACTGTTTCGCTTGTACAGACTGGAATATGTTCTGGGATTTATACGAAGGCATTGAGGAGTTTACCACATCATTCACCGGCTTCATTAATAAGTGCATCGACGACGCCTTCCCCACAGTGACCGGACGTACATACGTATCCCAACAACCTGCCCCTCAACGTCAGCAATAGATAGGTGCTGATCCTGTACTACAGGAAACAGAATGCCAAGCTCGCCCCCATCCACATCGACAGGGCTGTAGTGGAGCAGGTCGAGAGCTTCAAGTTCCTCTGTGTCCACATCACCAAGGAATTGACATGGTCCAGACACACAAAGACAGTCGTGAAGAAGTCAAGACACTGCCTCTTCCCAATCAGGAGGCTGAAAAGTTTTGGCATGGGTCCTCAGATCCTCAAAAGGTTCTACAGCTGCACCATTGAGAGCATCTTGACTGCATCACCACTTGGTATGGCAACTGCTTGGAATCCGACCGCAAGGCACTACAGAGGGTGGAGCATACGACCGAGTACATCACTGAGGCTGAGCTCCCTACCATCCAGGTCCTCTATACCAGGCAGTGTCAGAGGAAGGCCTGAACATTTCTCAAAGATTCCAGCCACCCAAGTCATAGACTGTTCTCTCAGCTACCGCACGGCAGGTAGTACCGATGCACCAAGTCTAGAACCAACAGGACCCTGAACAGCTTCTACCCCCAAGCCATAAGACTGCTAAACAGTTAGTCAGAGTAGATATTGGTTAACTATTTAACTATCTGTATTGACCCGTTTTGCACTAACTCTTCTGTCTCATCAAACGCTGCTGCTAATATTTATTATCTATCCTGTTGCCTAGTCATTTGACCCCTACTGTACCTATATGTACATTTCTACCTCAATGACCTTGTACCCCTGCACATTGACTCAGTACTGGTCCCCAGTGTATATAACTAAGTTATCATTACTCATCGTGTTATTATTATTCTACCTTTCTCTGTAATGTCGGGAAGGTCCCGTATGGAAGCATTTCACTATTGGTCCACACCTGTTGTTTTTGAAGAATGTGACAAATAACATTTGATATTGATTTGTGAGTGTGTTTTACAATGCAGTGTACAGTGTGGGAGTGTTGCAGGCTGTTCAGACTACTGAGCTTGAGCTGTACTTCGCCGGCCTGCTTACACATTCACCATAGTAGATGGAGCGGTGTTAGAAAGGACTGTGAAGCTAAACATCTGGTTCAGGTCGGGTCGGTGTGATAGAACTACCAGATAGTACTAATAGTTGTATAGTAGCAACAGCATTGAGGCATTAGTGTTTGTACACAGGGTCACAGTCTAGACAGACAGATAGGTAATATGATTGTATAAGATAAGTAAGTTAGTAGGCCAGAGACACATCTGTTGCGTTGTGTGAGGAGAGAAGTATGCGATTCAGACTAGAGGTCGACTGATTATGATTTTTCAACAGCGATACCGATAAAAAAAAAAATGTATTTGGAATAATGACAATTACTACAATATTGAATGAACACTTATTTTAACTTATATAATACATCAATAAAAATCTATTTAGCCTCAAGTAAATAATGACACATGTTCAATTTGGTTTAAATAATGCAAAAACAAAGTGTTGGAGAATAATATATGCCATTTAGCAGACGCTTTTATCCAAAGCGACTTACAGTCATGTGTGCATACATTCTACGTATGGGTGGTCCCGGGGATCGAACCCACTACCCTGGCGTTACAAGCGCCATGCTCTACCAACTGAGCTACAGAAGGACCACAAGAAAGTAGAAAGAAGAAAGTAAAAGTGCAATATGTACCATGTAAGAAAGCTAACGTTTAAGTTCCTTGCTCAGAACATGAGAACATATGAAAGCTGGTGGTTCCTTTTAACATGAGTCTTCAATATTCCAAGGTAAGAGGTTTTAGGTTGTTTTTTATATAGTATTCATAGGACTATTTATCTCTATACCATTTGTATTTCATATACCTTTGACTATTGGATGTTCTTATAGGCACTTTAGTATTGCCAGTGTAACAGTATAACTTCCGTCCCTCTCCTCACCACTACCTGGGCTCGAACCAGGAACAAAACAACAATAGCCAACCTCGAAGCAGCGTTACCCATCGCTTCATAAAAGCTGCGGCCCTTGCAGGGCAAGGGGAACAACTACTCCAAGTCTCAGAGCAAGTGATGTTTGAAACAGTATTAGCGCACACCCAGCTAACTAGCTAGACATTTCACATTGGTTACACCAGCCATAAGGCTGAAAGGCTTGAAGTCATAAACAGCACTGTGCTTGCGAAGAGCTGCTGGCATAAAACACACGAAAGTGTTGTTTGAATGAATGCTTACGGGCCTGCTGCTGCTTACCATCGCTCAGTCAGACTGCTCTTTCAAATCATAGACTTAGTTATAACATAGTAACACACGGAAATACGAGCCTTTGGGTCATTTAATATGGTCGAATCCAGAAACTATCATTTTGAAAACAAAACGTTTTGGATCCCCCGAACTGACATGGTGAAAATCTGTCGTTCTGCCCCTGAACAAGGCAGTTAACCCACCGTTCCTAGGCCGTCATTGAAAGTAAGAATGTGTTCTTAACTGACTTGCCTAGTTAAATAAAGGTGCCCAAAAATACCGATTTCCGATTGTTATGAAAACTTGAAATCGGCCCTAATTAATCGGCCGACCTCTAATTCAGACACATCTATTGTATTGTGTTGTGTGAGGAGAGGAGAGGAGTCCAATTGTCGGTCATGCAGTGTTGTGTTGTTGGGCTCCAGTTGTGGTCACACAGGGATGACTCTAACCCCCCCTCCTCGCCCCGCCCCACTACTGGATACTGTGGGATAAGGCGGCCAAATCCGTGTAATCCCAAAGTCGATGTGAACAAAGACTCTCCCAAGCATAGAGCTGGGATGATCCTCTATCCTCCAACGATTGCCATAAATGGTCCTGTGCTGCTTTGATCTGGGACGCACGCGCAGGGACGCACGCGCAGGGACGCACGCGCAGGGACGAATTTGCAGGGACGTAGCTGAGGACACCGAGGTCCGGACCTCTGTAATGTTTCCGAAAAACTGTTGAGAGTTAAAATGTTTTGAAACTTGGTTGTGCATCAGCAGTTTTCCTCTTGTAACATGTCACTCAGTTAGGAGGCAGGTAGCCTCGTGGTTAGAGCGTTGGGACAGTAACTGAAAGATTGCTGTTTCGAATCCCGGAGCCCACAAAGCTCTGACGATGTGCCCTTGAGCCAGGAACTTAACCCTAAGTGGTCCTGTAAGTGGCTCTGGATAAGAGGACTGCTAATGACTAGTATAAATCAGCCCATGTCAGTACTACTTTGTTTTTTGGGGTAAATTAGTCTAGTTAGTCTAGCCAGCTATCTAAACTTGTAATAATCATGGCCGAATTACCGACCTAGCACGCAGGGCACCTCAAGGCCCCACATTGATTTGTCACTCAAATACAATATTAACATGGAATAAGTCATGCAAAATGTTTAGAATTGCAGGAAATTAGCTCTAAAACTGCAACAACAAGAAAGTTCCGTAAAGCAAACATATGGTTCCTCTGAGTTAATGAGGCTAAGTGTTTGTAGATGGACTAAACTCAGACTCTGGTAATGGCCCTGCGCGCGCGACTGTGTGTGTATGCATGTTTACGTGCGCACGTGTGTGCGTGTGTCCAGCTGCAGCACAATCACCAATTTGGGTCAGACACAAAGGGTGTTCCTGTTCCATCCACACAGAGAAAGGTACCGGTCCACTGACTACAGAAGCCCCAACTGTACTGTGCTTCTGCTGGTGAATTAGCCTGTAGGGAACCTGCTATTATAGTAATACAGTGTTGGAGATTAAACTCAGTCACTCAGATCCGGAATTCAGGACCGACAGTAGTATTGTTAAGAAGTGAATGAACATTGGGACAGTTTTAGAGGAAGGAATCAGAAGTGGTTGAATATGGAGTTGTACCTGACTTGCATTCATTCCTCTTCATCTCCTCTTCCTCCATCTATTCCTCCCGACTTTCTCATTCCTCCTCTCCTCTTTCTCTTCTAATCCTCCTCCACTTCCCTCTATCGCTCTTCCTCCTCTCCTCTGTCTAGGTCCTTCAGGCGATGGGTTACCCTACAGGGTTTGATACGGACCTGGACTGCAGTGCAGACGAGAAGTCAGACGGAGAGGGGAGGAGTGAATCGTCCACACACAGCAATAACACAACACACTCAGACAGCTCAAATACACTGGAGGTACACTACACACACACACACACACACACACACACACACACACACACACACACACACACACACACACACACACACACACACACACACACACACACACACACACACACACACACACTCTACATACTTTATTTGAATCCACCAATCAAATGTACAAGAAAAGGATCTAAACATTTCAAAGGTCCCTGTATGCGTGGCACTCAAGGGTACAGAAAGAATCTCCTTGTCCAAACAGCTAGGCTGCCCACGACAGCTGAAACAGAGCAGTACCTAGACAATTGCTTTGCCCTAGTTTTTTTGTCAAGCCCGCATACCGGAGGCCACGCCCTGCAAGCCTGTATACCTGGCCGAGACTGCCAAATATCAGCGCCACCAGCTTGCACCTACACCCGAGGCATCCCAGCGTGCCACGAGGGGCTGGTATTTAAGCAGCTTCTTGGCATCCTTCTATGAACAGCAGCCATTTACAACATGGGCAATGGACTCCATTGCATTTGAATCATGTAGAATACAAAATGGATCATGGTCTGCAGGGTACCAGAGTGCTAGATCATATTTTGTTGATAGAGCTTGCAGCCTTAACAGTAAAGGTGAGAATGTTGTTACCAACGGCAGCATTCTGGTTGTTACCAACGGCAGCATTCTGGTTGTTACCAACGGCAGCATTCTGGTTGTTACCAACGGCAGCATTCTGGTTGTTACCAACGGCAGCATTCTGGTTGTTACCAACGGCAGCATTCTGGTTGTTACCAATTCTGGCAGCATTCTGGTTGTTACCAACGGCAGCATTCTGGTTGTTACCAGCATTCTGGTTGTTACAGCATTCTGGTTGTTACCAACGGCAGCATTCTGGTTGTTACCAACGGCAGCATTCTGGTTGTTACCAACGGCAGCATTCTGGTTGTTACCAACGGCAGCATTCTGGTTGTTACCAACGGCAGCATTCTGGTTGTTACCAACGGCAGCATTCTGGTTGTTACCAACGGCAGCATTCTGGTTGTTACCAACGGCAGCATTCTGGTTGTTACCAACGGCAGCATTCTGGTTGTTACCAACGGCAGCATTGTTTTTGTTGAGCATAACATACCTACATGTATGTGGGTATCCATAATAAATGAACAATGAAAATGTCCCAGTCTCGTAACGAGCACGCGCACACACACATACGCGCACGCAAGGCCACCAGAAGCAATATACACTACATGACCAAAAGTATGTGGACGCCTGCTCGTGGAACATCTCATTCCTAAATCATGGGCATTAATATGGAGTTGGTCCACCCTTTGCTGCTATAACAGCCTCTGCTCTTCTGGAAAGGCTTTCCACTAGATGTTGGAACATTGCTGCTGGGACTTGCTTCCATTCAGCCACAAGAGTATTAGTGAGGTCGGGCACTGAGTTTGGGTGGTTAGGCCTGGCTCTTAGTCGACATACCAATTCATCCCATAGGTGTTCAATGGGGTTGAGGGCAGGTCTCTATGTAGGCCAGTCAAGTTCTTCCACACCGATCTAGTCAAACCATTTCTGTATGGACCTCACTTTGTGCCTTCCCACTGGAAGCACAGAAATGTCATTGTATGCTGTAGTGTTAAGATTTCCCTTCACAGGAACTAAGGGGCTTAGCCCAAACCATGAAAACCAGTGCCAGACCATTACTCCTCCTCCACCAAACTTTACTGTTGGCACAATGCATTCGGGCAAGTAGCGTTCTCCTGGCATCCGCCAAACCCAGATTCGTCCATCGGACTGCCAGATGGTAAAGCATGATTCATCGGTCCAGAGGACACGTTTCCACTGATCCAGAGTCCAATGGCGGCGAGCTTTACACCCCTCCAGCCAACGCTTGGCATTGCGCATTGTGATCTTAGGCTTGTGTGCGGCTGCTCGGCCATGGAAACCCATTGTTTGTCTATGGAGAATGCATGGCTGTGTGCTCAATTTTAAACACCTGTCAGCAACTGGTATGGCTGCAATAGCCATATCCACTCATTTGAAGGGGTGTCCACATACTTTTGTATATATAGTGTAGATTCTCTGTTGATCCAGTGTTGCTGGTTATGTTATCTGTCTGTAATGATATTTTTATTCTGTTCTTGTGGTCTCGCAGGTCCGAACTCAGGGTCCTATTCTGACGGCCAGCGGAAAGAACCCCGTCATGGAGCTCAATGAGAAACGCAGAGGTCTGAAGTACGAGCTCATATCAGAGAGCGGGGGCAGCCATGACAAACGCTTCGCCATGGAGGTGAGGAATGCACCGGCCGTTTCTCCACTGGAACAGTATATAACACACACACACACACACACACACACACACACACACACACACACACACACACACACACACACACACACACACACACACACACACACACACACACACACACACACACACACACACACACACACACACACACACACACACACACTGACTGTCTAAGAACTTTGATACAACTCAATGGAGGTTGAGGCATACTACCTGGCTAGCTCATCAGATACTACATCAGTCTTTCCCAGAGCAGTGTAGTGTTGTCTCATCCAGTCATTCCTCCCTCCAGACCAGTGTAGTGTTGTCCCATCCAGTCATTCCTCCCTCCAGACCAGTGTAGTGTTGTCTCATCCAGTCATGTCTCCCTCCAGACCAGTGTAGTGTTGTCCCATCCAGTCATGTCTCCCTCCAGACCAGTGTAGTGTTGTCCCATCCAGTCATTCCTCCCTCCAGACCAGTGTAGTGTTGTCCCATCCAGTCATTCCTCCCTCCAGACCAGTGTAGTGTTGTCCCATCCAGTCATTCCTCCCTCCAGACTAGTGTAGTGTTGTCCCATCCAGTCATTCCTCCCTCCAGACCAGTGTAGTGTTGTCCCATCCAGTCATGTCTCCCTCCAGACCAGTGTAGTGTTGTCCCATCCAGTCATTCCTCCCTCCAGACCAGTGTAGTGTTGTCCCATCCAGTCATTCCTCCCTCCAGACCAGTGTAGTGTTGTCCCATCCAGTCATTCCTCCCTCCAGACCAGTGTAGTGTTGTCCCATCCAGTCATTCCTCCCTCCAGACCAGTGTAGTGTTGTCCCATCCAGTCATTCTTCCCTCTGCTCAGCTGTGATGTTTTCTGTCACGCCTCAGTGACTCAGTGATAGATCCACATCACTTTGCGAAGGTCCAGTCTGTCACACCTGTCATGTAGTGTTTCTCCTGATGGATGCAGGTGTTGAAGCTACAGACCCTTCCTCTGGCTGGTGTCATTAGTCAGCACCAGTAGCAATACAATACCAGCAGACGTACAGGATATCTCTATACTATACCACCAGATATACAGGATATCACTATACCACCAGACATACAGGATATCTCTATACTATACCACCAGACATACAGGATATCTCTATACTATACCACTAGACATACAGGATATCTCTATACTATACCACCAGATAAACAGGATATCTCTATACTATACCACCAGACATACAGGATATCTCTATACTATACCACCAGACATACAGGATATCTCTATACCACCAGACATACAGGATATCTCTATACTATACCACCAGACATACAGGATATCTCTATACTATACCACCAGACATACAGGATATCTCTATACCACCAGACATACAGGATATCTCTATACTATACCACTAGACATACAGGATATCTCTATACTATACCACCAGACATACAGGATATCTCTATACTATACCACCAGACATACAGGATATCTCTATACTATACCACCAGACATACAGGATATCTCTATACCACCAGACATACAGGATATCTCTATACCACCAGACATACAGGATATCTCTATATACCACCAGACATACAGGATATCACTATACCACCAGACATACAGGATATCTCTATACTATACCACCAGACATACAGGATATCTCTATACTATACCACCAGATATACAGGATATCTCTATACTATACCACCAGATATACAGGATATCTCTATACTATACCACCAGATATACAGGATATCTCTATACTATACCACCAGACATACAGGGTATCTCAATACTATACCACCAGACATACAGGATATCACTATACCACCAGACATACAGGATATCTCTATACTATACCACTAGACATACAGGATATCTCTATACTATACCACCAGACATACAGGATATCTCTATACTATACCACCAGACATACAGGATATCTCTATACTATACCACCAGATATACAGGATATCTCAATACTATACCACCAGATATACAGGATATCTCTATACTATACCACTAGACATACAGGATATCTCTATACTATACCACCAGACATACAGGATATCCTGTAGTAAAACAGAAGTACAAATAAAATCAGATCCAATTTTATTGGTCACATACACATGGTTAGCAGATGTTATTGCGAGTGTAGTGAAATGCTTGTGCTTCTAGATCCGACCGTGCAGCAGTACCTAACAGGTAATATTTAACAATTACACAACAAAACCTAATATCTAACAATTACACAACCAAACCTAATAGACACAATCTAGTAAAGGAATGGGATGAGAGAATATATAAGTATAAAATATATGGATGGGCAGTGACAGAGTGGCTAAGATGCAATAGATAGTGAAGAATAGATAGTGAAGTATACAGTATACATTATATATATATATATATTAGATGAGTAAATAAAATAAAAATCCTTGTCAGCATTGTCAACATCTGATCAGCTCCTCTTTATCCAACGCATGCTTACTGTGTGTGTGTGTGTGCGTGCGTGTGCGTGCGTGTGTGTGTGTGTGTGTGTGTCTCTCCAGGTGGAGGTGGATGGTCAGAAGTTCCGGGGGGCGGGGCCTAATAAGAAGGTAGCGAAGGCATCCGCTGCGTTGGCTGCTCTGGAGAAACTGTTCTCTGGTCCCAACGCCACCGCTATCAAGAAGAAGAAGATCATCCCTCAACACTCTGTACGTTAGCAGTACTGTCTCTCTGATCAGCTATCAACACTTTCTGTTTACAGGAGTCTGAGTGGTCAGTTAGCAATATACATTTTTTAGAGCATTTTTTAGAGCTCTCCAGGCCTGTTCCTGGAGAGTTACTGTCCTGTAGTGATTTACTCCAACCCTGTTCCTGGAGAGTTACTGTCCTGTAGTGTTTCACTCCAACCCTGTTCCTGGAGAGTTACTGTCCTGTAGTGATTTACTCCAACCCTGTTCCTGGAGAGTTACTGTCCTGTAGGGATTCACTCCAACCCTGTTCCTGGAGAGTTACTGTCCTGTAGGGATTCACTCCAACCCTGTTCCTGGAGAGTTACTGTCCTGTAGGGTTTCACTCCAACCCTGTTCCTGGAGAGTTACTGTCCTGTAGTGTTTTACTCCAACCCTGTTCCTGGAGAGTTACTGTCCTGTAGGGTTTCACTCCAACCCTGTTCCTGGAGAGTTACTGTCCTGTAGTGTTTTACTCCAACCCTGTTCCTGGAGAGTTACTGTCCTGTAGGGTTTCACTCCAACCCTGTTCCTGGAGAGTTACTGTCCTGTAGTGTTTTACTCCAACCCTGTTCCTGGAGAGTTACTGTCCTGTAGTGTTTTACTCCAACCCTGTTCCTGGAGAGTTACTGTCCTGTAGGGATTCACTCCAACCCTGTTCCTGGAGAGTTACTGTCCTGTAGGGATTCACTCCAACCCTGTTCCTGGAGAGTTACTGTCCTGTAGGGATTCACTCCAACCCTGTTCCTGGAGAGTTACTGTCCTGTAGGGATTCACTCCAACCCTGTTCCTGGAGAGTTACTGTCCTGTAGGGATTCACTCCAACCCTGTTCCTGGAGAGTTACTGTCCTGTAGGGATTCACTCCAACCCTGTTCCTGGAGAGTTACTGTCCTGTAGGGATTCACTCCAACCCTGTTCCTGGAGAGTTACTGTCCTGTAGTGTTTCACTCCAACCCTGTTCCTGGAGAGTTACTGTCCTGTAGGGTTTCACTCCAACCCTGTTCCTGGAGAGTTACTGTCCTGTAGGGATTCACTCCAACCCTGTTCCTGGAGAGTTACTGTCCTGTAGTGTTTCACTCCAACCCTGTTCCTGGAGAGTTACCGTCCTGTAGGGTTTCACTCCAACCCTGTTCCTGGAGAGTTACTGTCCTGTACGGTATCACTCCAACCCTGTTCCTGGAGAGTTACTGTCCTGTAGGGATTCACTCCAACCCTGTTCCTGGAGAGTTACTGTCCTGTAGGGATTCACTCCAACCCTGTTCCTGGAGAGTTACTGTCCTGTAGGGTTTCACTCCAACCCTGTTCCTGGAGAGTTCACCTCCAACCCTGTTCCTGGAGAGTTACTGTCCTGTAGGGATTCACTCCAACCCTGTTCCTGGAGAGTTACTGTCCTGTAGTGTTTCACTCCAACCCTGTTCCTGGAGAGTTACTGTCCTGTAGGGTTTCACTCCAACCCTGTTCCTGGAGAGTTACTGTCCTGTAGGGATTCACTCCAACCCTGTTCCTGGAGAGTTACTGTCCTGTAGTGTTTCACTCCAACCCTGTTCCTGGAGAGTTACCCTGTCCTGTTCCTGGAGGTTACTGTCCTGTTTCACTCCAACCCTGTTCCTGGAGAGTTACTGTCCTGTAACCCTGTTCCTGGAGAGTTACTCACTCCAACCCTGTTCCTGGAGAGTTACTGTCCTGTAGGGATTCACTCCAACCCTGTTCCTGGAGAGTTACTGTCCTGTAGGGTTATCACTCCAACCCTGTTCCTGGAGAGTTACTGTCCTGTAGGGTTTCACTCCAACCCTGTTCCTGGAGAGTTACTGTCCTGTAGTGTTTCCTGGACTGTCCAACCCTGTTCCTGGAGAGTTACTGTCCTGTAGGGTTTCACTCCAACCCTGTTCCTGGAGAGTTACTGTCCTGTAGAGAGTTACTGTCCTGTAGTGTTTCACTCCAACCCTGTTCCTGGAGAGTTACTGTCCTGTAGGGATTCACTCCAACCCTGTTCCTGGAGAGTTACTGTCCTGTAGGGTTTCAACCCTGTTCCTGGAGAGTTACAACCCTGTTCCTGGAGAGTTACTGTCCTGTAGGGTTTCACTCCAACCCTGTTCCTGGAGAGTTACTGTCCTGTAGTGTTTCACTCCAACCCTGTTCCTGGAGAGTTACTGTCCTGTAGGGTTTCACTCCAACCCTGTTCCTGGAGAGTTACTGTCCTGTAGTTCCTGGAGAGTTTCCTGTAGGGTTTCACTCCAACCCTGTTCCTGGAGAGTTACTGTCCTGTAGGGTTTCACTCCAACCCTGTTCCTGGAGAGTTACTGTCCTGTAGGGTTTCACTCCAACCCTGTTCCTGGAGAGTTACTGTCCTGTAGTGTTTCACTCCAACCCTGTTCCTGGAGAGTTACTGTCCTGTAGTGTTTCACTCCAACCCTGTTCCTGGAGAGCTACCTTCCTGTAGGGTATCACTCCAACCCTGTTCCTGGAGAGTTACCGTCCTGATCAGTCATCAATACTGCCTTGTTTACATTTACATTTAGCATACGCTCTTATCCAGAGCAATTTACAGGAGCAATTAGGTAGTGGTTTCACTTAAGTACCCTTGCTCAAGGGTTCCTGGAGATTACTGTCTTAACCCTGTTCCTAGGCTACCTGAAGAATCTTATCAGGTATCAATACTTCCTCTCTTACCTTCTCAACCTGAGAAGTCTCTAATATAGATTCTTTCCAAACTATCAATACTGCCTGTTTACAGGGTAGTCTGATCAGTCATCAACACAGCCAGTTTACAGGGTAGTCTGATCAGTCATCAATACTGCCTGTTTACAGGGTAGTCTGATCAGTCATCAACACAGCCTGTTTACAGGGTAGTCTGATCAGTCATCAACACAGCCAGTTTACAGGGTAGTCTGATCAGTCATCAATACTGCCTGTTTACAGGGTAGTCTGATCAGTCATCAATACTGCCTGTTTACAGGGTAGTCTGATCAGTCATCAATACTGCCTGTTTACAGGGTAGTCTGATCAGTCATCAACACAGCCACTTTACAGGGTAGTCTGATCAGTCATCAACACAGCCTGTTTACAGGGTAGTCTGATCAGTCATCAATACAGCCTGTTTACAGGGTAGTCTGATCAGTCATCAATACAGCCAGTTTACAGGGTAGTCTGATCAGTCATCAACACAGCCACTTTACAGGGTAGTCTGATCAGTCATCAATACAGCCTGTTTACAGGGTAGTCTGATCAGTCATCAATGCTACTTGTTTACTACTGTTTCTGTGTCCCTGTAGACAAAATGTTCCCTAGCTGCAGCAGTGGCAGCCTCAGCAGTAGCAGCCCAGGTGGCCAGAGGGAGAGGTAGAGCGGCAGCCCTGACCAGTGGAGCCTTCATTACCACAGCCACTGCACCAGGATACACACAGATACCAGGTACATGGAAATATATGGGTCATCTTTTGTGTGTGTTTTGTCTCTGTCTGACCTGTCCAGTTCCCTGCCATAACAGTGTGTGTGTGTTATCATTATGTCCAGTCAACCAGCGATACTAATAGTCTACATGGCTTTAAAATGTGTGACAGGCTTCGGGACCCCATATGGATACAGTGCTGCAGCCGCCCCAGCCTATGGTAAGTCTATAGGGTTAACTTCTACCTCACTATTCTTTTCCTTCCTACACCTGTTGGAGGCCCTACTGGAAAACAACACTGCATATTCCCATTGAGTCGGGAGTTACATATAGAGGTCGAAATTGAAACTGAAGAATCGGGTGAATTTAAGAGCTAAATAAAAAATGGAACTGATCATAACCTTTTGGTTCTTACTGTGGTTGGAGCAAGCCTTGTTGCGCTTCTTCACCCGCCTGAGTGTCCAGACTGCTGCTTGTTCTGCCCTTCTGCTTGTCTGTCTGTCTGTCCGTCAGTCTGCCCACCCTGACTCTCTGGACATCTCTCTCCTCAGTGTAAACCCCCCAGGCTCTCTATCCACAGCCAGATAGCCCATTCAAAGCTGCCCAGGCCAGGCATGGACCGATGCCACCAACACACACAAAGACCGTCTATATGGATTATACCCACTAACAATACCTCTGTAGACTACCTTCTAACCAAAGCTAGCTCTACTGTAATGCAGTACACACACACACACACACACACACACACACACACACACACACACACACACACACACACACACACACACACACACACACACACACACACACACACACACACACACACACACACACACACACACACACACACACACACACACACAACCTCTTCCAACCAATTGTATCTCAAAGCTCTACTAAATCCTTATAAACAAGGGATACATTAACAGTGGACTGTTTAATTCACTCTACACTAGGGCTGTCCCAGACGTTTATGTCGACCGAGAGTATCGTCGCAAATGTTCCCTCAAATTATTTGTGGCACTGAGCAAATTTCAGGTCTGCTGGGCGCAAACTTGAAAATTGTGAAAATTCTGTGCAACTTCCAGCGCGTGTTTACTGTGAATACTGAGGTTGTACCCGCTTTAAGTTACAGTTTTAACAGTGGCCAAGTAGGCTACTGTGGCTATTTGATCATAATGTAGACCTACCATCAAAAACTATGGTGAAAATGCATCCCCTTACATGCTGACCAGACCGGACACGTCGCGTGCGAGAGCGTCACAAAATACATTTAGAAATGTTGTCGCGCGCCAACGAGCATCTGCGATCAATTAGGCCTATTTTCCACCAGATAAGAGCAGGACATTTTTTTCCCCTTTCACACCGAGTGGTCAAAAGAGTTTTTTTCCAATAGACTACGTTGAGGAACTTATTGTCCTTCTCAATGGATGGAAAATCAGACTTCGTTTACTTGCTGTTAGAGATTAAGAAAAAATAACTTTGTGAAGCTGTGGTGGTGGTGAGTTAAGACAATTAGAAATACTATCAGATCCCCAGATGGGCACATCTGATGATGGGCCTAGACCCACTTCTATGGATAATCAGGTGCACGTGTGCTCTCACTCAACCAGAGCACTTACAAATGGAGGAATACTGGTGGTACTGGTGTGCCATCCCGCAGCCTACGCAATGGATTAGTCTACTGAGGCATGCGTGAATCAGACAGGTGTCTCGTGTGCCATACATTTGATATATATTTGCTACTGCTCGACTAAAAAAATATTGGTCGACCAACAGCCTATCGACCAAACAATCGACCAGTCAACTAAATGAGATCAGCCCTACTGTCCACATATTGTAGGTTTCCCACTTCTAGATTAGACTGGCTGGTCCTCTGGCTAGACTTGCTGGTCGGTCAGTCAGCTGTGGCCTGCTCAGTCTCTGCCAGGCAGCCAGTAGCTTGTCTAAGATCTCTGGAGGGTTTGAATATCTCCCATAGTCTCTTTCATCGCTACAAAACTAGATCAGATTCAATGTGCTCTGCTCTCCTCCACTTCCCCCACTCCACCCCCTTCCCCTTTCACTCTCAGCATAATTCAATATAGCACTTAGCGGTTTGAGGACAGCAACACTCACGATGCTCAATCACTCACACCCACTTTGTCTTACAGATTTATACACTCAAAAACATATGATAATGCAAAAAAATATATACATACTCTCTCGCTCTTTTCCCCTCCCTCTCGCTCTTTTCCCCTCCCTCTCTCTCTTTTCCCCTCCCTCTCTCTCTTTTCCCCCTCCCTCTCTCTCTTTTCCCCTCCCTCTCTCTTTTCCCCTCCCTCCCTCTCTTTTCCCCTCCCTCTCTCTCTTTTCCCCTCCCTCTCTCTCTTTTCCCCTCCCTCTCTCTCTTTTCCCCTCCCTCTCTCTCTCTTTTCCCCTCCCTCTCTCTCTTTTCCCCTCCCTCTCTCTCTTTTCCCCTCCCTCTCTCTCTTTTCCCCTCCCTCTCTCTCTTTTCCCCTCCCTCTCTCTCTTTTCCCCTCCCTCTCTCTCTTTTCCCCTCCCTCTCTCTCTTTTCCCCTCCCTCTCTCTCTTTTCCCCTCCCTCTCTCTCTTTCCCCTCCCTCTCTCTCTTTTCCCCTCCCTCTCTCTCTTTTCCCCTCCCTCTCTCTCTTTTCCCCTCCCTCTCTCTCTTTTCCCCTCCCTCTCTCTCTTTTCCCCTCCCTCCCTCCACCTCTCCCTCTCTCTCGATCACACAAACCCTAATCTTCGAACAAACTGGTCCTTGTGTGTTGTTGCGTGGCATTGGGAGGCCCCTCCCCTCTTTCACAGAGAGAGCTGCCTGTTTCTGGTTCTGGGTGCTTTGAATGAGTCTTATGTTCAGGATGGGAGACTGGACCGGGCTGGTTACAGGGTGGACACAACATATTCATAAAGGAACCGCCAGAGAACCATGGGTTTGTATTCACAAAGAGTCTCAGTGTAGGAGTGCTGATATAGGATCAGTTTTGTCTTTGAATAAGATTATATGAACAGATGGGACCTGTCCGTATAGAGCCCAGCACTCCTGCTCTGATATACTTTCTGAATATGGGCCTTAACCTTGCATGGGGCTGGACTCCAGGCTCCATACTCCTTTATTTACTCTGAAGTGGAGTGCTGTACGTTTGGTATTATCCAGTTATACAGTGGGTATCATAAACATACACCCTGTTGGATCTTTCCACATTGTGTTGTGTTACAAAGTGGGATTGAAGCAGATTTAATTGTGATTGTTTTGATCTACACCAAATACTCCATGTCAAAGTGAAAATATTATTTTTTTTTTACAAATGAATACATTTTTTTACACCTAAAATATTGTTGTTGCAAAAGTATTCATCCCCTTTTTTCAGGGGGTGAATCACATAAGTCACATGGACCCACTCTGTGTGAAATAATTGTGGTTTACTTGAAGAAAGGACAGACCTGCACTCACTGAAATATTCCTTAAGATTTCATGTATTTTGTCAGAACAAACGGACTGCAGCTTTTGTAGGCGTTTGGAGAACAATAGTCATCCACCCACTTAAAAAAAAAAAATGAACCTTTATTTAACTAGGCAAGTCAGTTAAGAACATATTCTTATTTTCAATGACGGCCTGGGAACAGTGGGTTAACTGCCTGTTCAGGGGCAGAACGACAGATTTGTACCTTGTCAGCGCGGGGGTTTGAACTCACAACCTTCCGGTTACTAGTCCAACGCTCTAACCACTAGGCTACGCTGCCACCCCAAATTTATAGATGACAACACATTGCCATACTGTTATTATTTACATCCATTAAATCATTGTAAATAAAGAAAGAAGCTGTACTGAAATGTGTTTGTTCTCCAAATGCTGACGAAGGACGGACGCCGAAATGTGTCCATTTGTTAAGACTGCTGCTGCTAAAAATATATATTAAAAGTATATTAAAATAATATTTCAGTGAGTGCAGGTTTTTCCCTTTATTTGAGTATATGTCTTTTGAACCCAGTTACTACTACAAGAATTTGATCTGAGCAAGCCAGTTTCTCTTTTTGAAATAATATGAATGACTTCCCCTTCCTCTGTCCCCCATACATACAACATCTAAGGTCCCTCAGTCCAGTATTCCATTTCAAACACAGATTCAAATATCAGGGAGCTTTTTTTGAAAGTGAAGGGCAGTGATTGGTAGATGGGTAACAATAACAAATCAGACATTGAATATTTCTTTCAGCACATGGTCAAGTTAATAATGAAGCTGTGGATGATGTATGAACCACCTAGACACATGGAAGATGCAGTCGTCCTGAACTGCGCTGCATCATGTATGCAACAAGGCACTAAAGTAATAACTTTAAAAAACATGACAAAGGAAAACACATTTTGGCCTTAATGCAAAGCCTTATGTTTGGGGCAAATGCAACACAACACATCACTGAGTAACTGTCTCCTTATTTTCAAACATGGTGTTGGCTGCATCATGGTATTGGTATGCTTGACATCGGCAAAGACTGGGTCATTTTTCCAGGATAAAAACAAACGCAATGGAGCTAAGCACAGGCAAAATCCTATAGGAAAACCTTGTTCAGTCTTCTTTCCACCAGTAACTGGAGGATGAATTCACCTTTCAGCAGGACAATAACCTAAAACACAAGGCCAAATATACACTGGAGTTGTTTACCAAGAAGACAGTGAATGTTCCTGAGTGGCCAAGTTACAGTTTTGATTTAAGCCTGCTTGAAGATTGATGGTAAGACTTGAAAGTTGCTGTCTAGCCATGATCCCCAACACCTTGACATCTTGAAATTAATAATGGGAAAATATTGCACAATCCAGGTGTGCAAAGCTCTTAAGCCCTTGTTCACACTGCAGGCCTTAATACGTTAAACTAATTAGCTATTTAGCTATTAGCTAGGTAGCTATTTAGCTATTAGCTAGGTTGCTATTTAGCTATTAGCTAGGTAGCTATTTAGCTATTAGTGAGGTAACTATTTAGCTATTAGTGAGGTAACTATTTAGCTATTAGCTAGGTACCTATTTAGCTATTAGTGAGGTAGCTATTTAGCTATTAGCGAGGTAGCTATTTAGCTATTAGCTAGGTAACTATTTAGCTGTTAGCTAGGTACCTATTTAGCTATTAGCTAGGTACCTATTTAGCTATTAGTGAGGTAGCTATTTAGCTATTAGCTAGGTACCTATTTAGCTTTCTAGCACATTCACTCATTTGTTTGTTTGTAAAAAAATAATAATTTTAAAACACTTGAGGGTCACATGGCCGGAATCAAATTTGTATCGGACTTCAAACCACCGACGAAGATGGTTTGAAATGTGGCTTGAAATATCTGATTCCATGTGCTTTTTGGCTGTTCAGGCTGCAGGAAAAATAGCACATTCGATATGCAAATAAAATTGGACTTGAGTCACATCAAACTGCCAATGTGAACAAGGCTTTAGAGACTTGCCTAATAAGACTCACAGCTGTAATCACTGCCAAAGATGTTTCTAACATGTATTGACTCAGGGGGTTGAATACTTATCTAATCAAGATATTAATTTTTCCTTTTTCATTCGTCTTTAAAAATTGTAGAATTGTTCTTCCACTTTGACATTACAGAGTATTTTGTGTAGATCCTTGACCAAAAATTCTAATTACATCCATTTTAATTCCACTTTGTAACACAATAAAATGTGAAGGAATCCAAGTGGGTGAATACTTATGATAGTCTATGGGCCAGGACCATATAACTGTAATGTCTAAAATACCCCATTTATCCCGTAACCCTTGTGGCTCGATCCGACCCAGCCTGGTCTCTGCCTGCTATATTACGAGTGTTCCTTTAGTACCCGCTCAGTCGTGTCAGTCATGGCATTATTAAGGAAGTCCTGGTATTGGCTGCTGTGAGATCAGATAACATATCCTGTCCACTACCCCCCCAGTCCCCGTCAGTGCTTCTGAGATGCTGTTGCATGCTGGTTAATCGTCCCCACTATAATCTATCTATCTATCTGACTCTCACTGGTGTGTGGCGCTCAGCCTCATGTTGCTGCTTTGGGATTTCTATATGGGTTCAAGACTGTGAGAAACACACACTCAAGAACACACACTCAAGTACACAATAATATCCTTTCCATATTACAGTACCTATAAACAAAGACAAAGAAACCAGCCAACCAACCACAGCCCTGCATTGTTCACCACCATTGACATGTTGGTCTTCCTTCCTCCTCCTCCTCTCACACATTGCCCCTCTCTCTGTGTTCTACTGTATAGCTCTGCACACAGGGTCTGTCTAGGGCCTAGACCATAGAAATTAAATGAATAGAGCAATGCTGCTTTGACGATAGCATTTAAAAAATGGATAACCTGGTGTTCTATTGATTCTAGTTCTGTGGCCTAGACTCTGGGTATAGTAGCTAGTAGATCAGAACAGAAGCGTTTGTTTTTCTTTTGCCCTGCCTGCCGTGGACTCATGTGGAGTATTCTCTGTTTTCATGTCTCCCCTCAAGGTTTCTCCCCCAACAGAATGCTTCTGTTGCCTGTTATGAAAATGCCCGCCTACCCCGTCCCCCACTACTCCTTCTTTTAGAACAGGGACCCCAAAACACCCCACTAGAAGGGAATCTGAGTCTTTTTATTTGTCCTACATATGGAGGGAGAAGTGAACAAAAGGACTTGAGCAGAATATGATTTGTAAAAGAAGTGTATTTTGATGATAAAGATTTAAAGAATAATAAAAAATAAAACTTGATTTGTACCGTGAATCGTTACCTCATTCTTTTGAATCTAAATGATGTCATACTTTTTTGTTATTTGTTGTTTCTGTTCTTAAGTAGGAAAGATGTAGGCCTTGCAATTTGGCACAGAACACATTCTCTGTAAACCTGAGCTGTGTGAAGGATGCAAACGAATTATAATTGAACTATTGTGGACAAATAAAACCTTTTTATATATCCTACAACAATCTGAGCGCTGCCTGTTGTCTAACCGAAACAAGGGACAGTAATAGTATATACAGCCTTATGGGCTACACTATTGTAGCACTATCTATTTGGCTAGAGAAGCTATTTGAAGCTATTTCCTGGTTGGAACAGGAAGTTACATAGGAAGTTGAAAATGGATATTCTAATAGATCGAAGCTCAGACCCACTGCTATCATTTCATTACATTTCAATTCAGTTTATTCAGGGAGAATTCCGATTAGAATTTCAGTTTAAATCCTGAATTGACTGAATTAAATGGAATTAACCCTGGCCATGGATATCTTGATGAAATCATCACCTGTCATGTTCTGTCCTGTCATAATCCTGAGTCTGACCCCTCATAACCCTCAGTACCCTGAGTCTGACCCCTCATAACCCTCAGTACCCTGAGTCTGACCCCTCATAACCCTCAGTACCCTGAGTCTGACCCCTCATAACCCTCAGTACCCTGAGTCTGACCCCTCATAACCCTCAGTACCCTGAGTCTGACCCCTCATAACCCTCAGTACCCTGAGTCTGACCCCTCATAACCCTCAGTACCCTGAGTCTGACCCCTCATAACCCTCAGTACCCTGAGTCTGACCCCTCATAACCCTCAGTACCCTGAGTCTGACCCCTCATAACCCTCAGTACCCTGAGTCTGACCCCTCATAACCCTCAGTACCCTGAGTCTGACCCCTCATAACCCTCAGTACCCTGAGTCTGACCCCTCATAACCCTCAGTACCCTGAGTCTGACCCCTCGTAACCCTCAGTACCCTGAGTCTGACCCCTCGTAACCCTCAGTACCCTGAGTCTGACCCCTCGTAACCCCTGAGTCTGACCCCTCGTAACCCCTGAGTCTGACCCCTCGTAACCCCTGAGTCTGACCCCTCGTAACCCCTGAGTCTGACCCCTCGTAACCCCTGAGTCTGACCCCTCGTAACCCCTGAGTCTGACCCCTCGTAACCCCTGAGTCTGACCCCTCGTAACCCCTGAGTCTGACCCCTCGTAAACCTCATAACCCTCACAACCCACTCGCCACTCTCTCATTGCACATTGGGTTCCCGAACCCATTCCGTGAACACCATTCACAGTTCACACAGCAATCTGATATGGCTGCTTAGTTGGCTGGTTCCCCTGAGTCCTATCGAATACACCTACAGCATAGCACAGCACAGCACTGGACACATGGAAATATGGAACCACAGCTACACACTGGAGAATGGAAAGCAGCAACAAGGGACCCTATCCAACCAATGGAGACTGCTATGTAATTTGTCCTGGGCCCGGTTTCCCGATAATGATAAAATTTATGCTTACGAGTGTTTAACGATGCATCTTTCCTACAACGGACGAAGATGTAACATTTCCCTAAACACCAAGCAGAGAGAACATTTGCTAGGTGCGTCTTTGTAGCATGTCCATACTGATAGGTTTGAAAGAAAGGGAGCGCTGCTCTCAAATCAGCTTTCTCCATTAAAACCTCTCCTAAACATTCAAGTTATTTCACAATACTGACAACGGATCAGCTCCTAGAGAGATTTTACCGCCTACGGCTGCAAATATATAGCCGGCTTATTCTAATGCTTAACCAATTAAATGCACTAAATCACAGATTTGGCAAATCATTGTGCACATGTTACGCTACACATCATGGAATATATTGAGACAAAAACAGACAATAGCCTACAAGTAGTGAAATAGAACACAGTTGATTGAACATTAAATGTATTTCAATATGATTGAAACAGGTCTACAGCTTACTGTTTACAATGTAATGCAGTCATCTGGTTTTTCATTTGAACCATCTTCTTATACGTCACTTTTTGTATCAATTGCAAAGACATTGGCAACATTGTATTTGTAGTCGACTTTGGTCACAGAGAGACGGATAAACCATGTGATTCTATGTTTAGAGGCGATCTTCTGTGTATAAAGTGACGCGGGAGGGCAAAAACGTATCTAACTACGCACTTAGCTGAGGCAGGCGTTAGAGTACAAGTGTTTTTAAGTGCAACGTTAATAACGATGGTTTTGGGAAACGGCTCTGAGATTTAACAATGCTCCTATGAAGGTCCTGATGTTGAACTTGGCCTTCAGATGGTTTTGGGAAACCGGGCCCTGCTTCATCTCTGTGGTTGTTTTACTTTTTCATTTGTTTTATTGGTGAGTGCATCAGTGTGACTCAGCTGTCCAGTCAGTCCTCTCCCCGGGGGCCAGCTACCGGAGTTTAGCCAGTTCAGTCACAACGCTGCTCCCTACCTGGCCCGATGGCTCACTACACAACAACATACATACTGTTCTGTATACAACACAGTGAAGTCCAACTTGGAATTCATTCAGCATCCATCTATATTTTTACCCAAATATAGATTTTCTGTTAAACCCTAAAAGTGATCTTATATTGACTCCTAAAATATATCGAATATGAGGATATTTGGGTCAATCTGAGAAGGTTGTGTCCGTGCTGGCCCGTGGCTGAGAGGATGTGGTCCCCATCACCATTGAGAGAAAAGCCCCTTGGGTTAATGGTCCATTTAGGACTGCCATCTCCATGGTTATCACTATGAGGCACAGCCATAGACCAGAGGTCCCAGTGTCCTCTCCAATGGTTGGTTGAAACCAAGCTCAGTGACAGCCAGGGGAAGCCCATTCTGTCTGATCCCAACCCCCCTACCATTGGCTCCCTCTCGCTTCATCTCCCATGGGCTCCCCATCTCTCTTTCTCTCTCTCTTCCTCATTTCCTCTCTCCCCCCTCTCATTGGCTCCCCCTCTCTCCCTCTCCCATGGGCTCTCCCTTTCTCATGGGCGCTCTCCTTCTCTCTCTCCTCCTCTCTCCCTTTCCCATTGTCTCGCTCTCTCTCCAGCTCTCTCCTTCTCTCTCTCCTCCTCTCTCCCTTTCCCTTGGGCTCCCCCCCTCTCCCATGGCCTCTCCCTCTCCTCCATCTCCTCCTCTCTCCCATGGGCTTCCCCTCTCTTCCTCTCCCTCTCTCTCCCACGGGCTTTCCATCTCTCTCTCCCTATCTTCCTCCCTCTCTCCCTCTCCCATGGGCTCTCCATATCTTCCTCCCTCTCACTCTCCCATATCTCTCCTCCCTATCTTCCTCCCTCTCCCATGGGCTCTCCATCTCCTCTCCCTATCTTCCTCCCTCTCTCCCTCTCCCATGGGCTCTCCATCTCTCTCTCCCTATCTTCCTCCCTCTCTCCCTCTCCCATGGGCTCTCCATCTCTCTCTCCCTATCTTCCTCCCTCTCTCCCTCTCCCATGGGCTCTCCCTCTCTTGTCGTGATGGCAGCCATCCTACTATACTCTCTCCAAAATCACAATATTGGATTTGATTTGTCAGAGTTATGTACTAATCACATTGTCTTAAAGAAATCACGTTAAAGCAGCTACATGTCTTATCACATCTCTCTGCTTTAATATTTTAAATGAATGAGTTTGTTTGTTTTTAAATGTCCAATAGTTTTCCGTTTTAATTTTAGTTGGATTGATTTTGTCAGAAAGTGGTAACCGTTGCAACTTAAGTTGTTGATGTCTTTTTTAACCTGACCCCGCCCCGGTGCAATGAAAACCCCACGTACAGTACAGCCAGACAGAGCAGAGATAACAACCTATGTCGAGAGTAAGATATGCTGCCTCCTACAGGGCCACCACAGTAATTACATGATCTGTCTCTGCTCTTCTCCTCACTGTAGGTGGTCTTTTCATTGACAATCCCTTTTACCAGGCTCGGACCATCGCACCATTTATTATTCAGTTGGGTCCTCAAGATCTCTTCTCTGACTTCTAGAACCATCAGGTTGTGTTGCTTCTAAACTATCTGACAACAGTGCTGCTCCAGGCTTGCCCTTTGACCCAGCAGGCTGTCTGTCTGTCTGTCTCCATCATTTACAGAGCCAGCGAGTGGTCAAACTGAACTCCTCTCACTCTGTTCTGTCTCCTCACGACCCAAATCAATAGAAACACACCTAAAAAAAGCAATATTTGATTGGACTTTTTTAAAATCTCAGCTGCGTCAAAACTAAAAGCTGAGGACCTTGATCTTTGGGTCTTTTTCTTATATAGCAATACGACACCTGAACTGTTTTGGCTTCAAGCTTACTTGAGATGATGTGAATGTGCCATTGAGTCTTACACAAGCACAGCGTTGCAATATATCACTTCAATTGTATATTCACTGAGTGTATGTGTGCCTATACCATGGAATATATGCATTTATATGTCTGCTATACGTCTCTATAAATATGTATTACATGTGTTGATATAATTTATGATGTACATATGTAAATATATGATATACTTATTGTTGGTATAAATTATTTTAGAAAGTGATATGTAATCACAATCCCACAATATAGAGACGTTCTTCTTCCAGGTTGATGCACACTGAGAAATGGACTTTACTCTAGTACTGGACATGCAATATAAACCTGTTTCTTAATTCACCTGTGCTTCTAGAATAGCTTAGTGATTTCTCCTTCCTTTCACCTGGATGTCTTCTCGTCTGAGCCTTTCGCTAGCACGGCCTGGTCAGACGAGAGGCGCTCGCTCACTCAACCTTGTAAACCGACCGCCCTCTCTACCACACGTACACACGGCACATACACACGCACTTCCTGTGTGACACTACAAACACACAACCTCCTGTTTACTTCCTGTCAGAAAGCACACTTTTCTCAGTGAAACATTTCTCACAGCACCACTGTCTCTGCTCACAGGGTATCCTGTACCGCACCGTACACTTTGTCCTGTTAATAAGCTGGGTGTGTTGGGCAGCGAGGGTAACACAGAAACCCCCTCCTAGACAGGACCAACCACGGTCCTCTGTCTCTCTCATGCCTACAGCATGAACGTGGGACCAAAAGCACAGTTAACAGTTTGTCTGCTTGTAAAGGTGATGGGTGGCCCAGTTACTTTAAGTAAAGCTACTCAGACAAACCAACACACAGGGCTTATCAATGTCAACTCAGTCGCAGACCAACCAGCCTTGTCACTATGAAACAGTCCAACCACACATTGATTAATGGCTACATCTAATTATAATGTATACTCTGACATTATGTACATTAACTGTACATTACTGTATAAAGACAGTCAGGACCCAGTCATTTCATAACCCCCAGCTTTACATGACCCTCTAGTTGATATATTTATATACTATATACACTACCGGTCAAAAGTTTTAGAACACCTTCTTATTCAAGGGTTTTCCTTTTTTTGTACTATTTTCTACATTGTAGACTAATTGTGAAGAGCTCAAAACTATGAAATAACACATATGGAATCATGTAGTAACCAAAAAACTGTTAAACAACTCAAAAAATATTCAAATAGCCACCCTTTGCCTTGATGACAGCTTTGCACACTCTTGGAATTCTCTCAACCAGCTTCACCTGGAAAGCTTTTCCAACAGTCTTGAAGGAGTTCTCACATATGCTGAGCACTTGCTGGCTGCCTTTCCTTCACTCTGCAGTCTGACTCATCCCAAACCATCTCAATTTGGTTGAGATCGGGTGATTGTGGAGGCCAGGTCATCTGATGCAGCACTCCATCACTCTCCTTCTTGGTCAAATATCCTTTACACAGCCTAGAGCTGTGTTGGGTCATTGTCCTGTTGAAAAACAAATGATACTCCCACTAAGGCCAAACCATATGGGATGGCATATCACTGCAGAATGCTGTGGTAGCCATGCTGGTTAAGTGTGCCTTGAATTCTAAATAAATCACAGACAGTGTCACCAGCAAAGCACACCCACACCATAACACCTCCTCCTCCATGCTTCACAGTGGGAAATACACATGTGGAGATCATCCATTCACCCATACCGCATCTCACAAAGACACTGCGGTTGGAACCAAAAAACTCAAATTTGGACTCTATACCAAATAACAATTTTCCACCAGTCTAATGTCCATTTCTCGTGTTTCTTAGCTCAAGCAAGTCTCTTCTTCTTATTGGTGCCTTTAGTAGTGGTTTCTTTGCAGCAATTTGACCTTGAACGCCTGCTTCACACAGTCTCCTCTGAACAGTTCATGTTGAAATGTGTCTGTTACTTGAACTCCGTGAAGAATTTATTTGGGCTGCAATTTCTGAGGCTGGTAACTCTAATGAACTTATCCTCTGCAGCAGAGGTAACTCTGGCTCTTCCTTTCCTGTGGCGGTCCTCATGAGAGACAGTTTCATCATAGCACTTGGTTTTTGCGACTGCACTTGAAGAAACTTTAAAAGTTTTTGAAATTTTCTGTATGGACTAACCTTCATGTCTTAAAGTAATGATGCACTGTCGTTTCTCTTTGCTTATTTGAGCTGTTCCTGCCATAATATGGACCATGTCTTTTACCAAAAAGGCCTCTCTTCTGTATAACCCCCCTTATCACAACACAACTGATTGGCTCAAACGCAAATACATTTTTAACAAGGCACACCTGTTAATTGAAATGCATTCCAGATAACTACCTCATGAAGCTGGTTGAGAGAATGCCAAGCTGTCAAGGCAAAGAGTGGAAGTTGAAGAATATCAAATATCAAATATATTTTGATTTAACACTTTTTTGTTTACTACATGTTATTTCATATGTGTTATTTCATAGTTTTGATGTCTTCACTATTATTCTACAATGTAGAAAATAGTACAAATAAAGAAAAACCCTTGAATGGGTAGGTGTTCTTAAACTTTGGACCGGTTGTGTAGTATACTACACTACATTGGTATGTTATATCTAACTGATCAGGTGAAACCATAGTAAACTGTAGTTGATATGAGTTTGTGTGGGGTTAAGTTAGTGTATGGTGGTGATGATGGTGAACTACAGTGCCCAGCAAGATTATCAACTCAGCCTCAAGGCCATATTACCTGGTCTTGAATAAGTGGGCATCCTAATGTATAACAGGATAAATCACTACATTCGTCCTATATCAATATGAATTACAAACTATAGAATCAGATAAGGTATGTTGTTTTTTAAATCGTATTTATATAAAATCTGCTAACATAATGTTCAATCAACCACAAATCAACATTTCGCTAGTACATTCTGTAATATCACTTTGTTATCCTTAAAGTTGCACTATGCAGAAATCGTTCCTCCATTTCCTGGTTGCTAAAACTAATATTTTCCCTAATTTAACTCTAATAGTTCACCTAATTTCAGTTTGTGACAAAATAAGATAGTATAGAGAATCATTGTACCATCTGAACTGCTGTGAAATCTATTTTCCACAATCAATATTGTTGTTTCAGCTGTTTGAAGCTGGTGTACAAAACCGAAAGTAAAATACACAAAAACAAAACTTAAGAACATGAAGCATAGAAATAGCCCACATAGAACGGATCTACCGCTTCTTAGACTTGCTTTCAAGTAGAATGGTAGATCTATGTCTCACATTTTTATGTGAATTTGGTGGGGTTGCCCAAAAATGTACATATTGCCACTTTAAAGTAAATGCACTAGGCTGATACGAATATATGCATAACTAAATGATCTGACAACTGGCTATTGCCTATACAATACACATCCCAAAGGGAATGCACGTTATTGAAGCATAGCTTTATAGCATTGGTTGGTGGGTCACATCTTCACAAACATATGGTATGTATTTATGTATGTAGCTTCAGTTGCTAAGAGCTTCTGATGTTAGGTCCTCGCCACTCTTCTGGATGTTCAACATGACAGCCTTTAAAAAATACAACTTCAGTCGGAAGGAAACGGATCAACTATTACAGAATATAACCTTACATCAAAACCTTTGGTTCTTCTTATGCATCTTCATGGCAGTTTGATCTTCAGAGTTTGTCATTTTAAATGTTTTTTATTTTATTTTGTTTTTTTAAATCATGTGGGAAAAGTTATTGAGCCTCAGTGTAATTTTGAAGATGAATAATTTTCCTGTTAAGTCTGAATAACATCATGGGTAAGTTATTGTTGAGTTAGACCCATCACAGTTAGACGCA
Source organism: Oncorhynchus gorbuscha (assembly GCF_021184085.1). NCBI lineage: Eukaryota > Metazoa > Chordata > Actinopteri > Salmoniformes > Salmonidae > Oncorhynchus > Oncorhynchus gorbuscha. The sequence goes on along the minus strand of NC_060188.1, from coordinate 85,315,183 downwards.
TCACAGTTAGATCACAGTTAGACGCATCACAGTTAGACGCACCACAGTTAGACGCACCACAGTTAGACGCACCACAGTTAGACGCACCACAGTTAGACGCACCACAGTTAGACGCACCACAGTTAGACGCAGCAAGTAAAAGATCAAACTGAACTAAACTATATCTACATTTCAATGTTCCGTCATTTGGTAATGATCGGGGGTTGTCAAACACACAAGCCCCTTTCTGATCCACACAAGCCCCTTTCTGATCCACACAAGCCCCTTTCTGATCCACACAAGCCCCTTTCTGATCCACACAACCCCCTTTCTGATCCACACAAGCCCCTTTCTGATCCACACAAGCCCCTTTCTGATCCTAAGTGTTTGTGTACCAGTAATTGAAATTCATCAGTCGTCATCTATTAGCTGGAAACGAATCACTCCGCTTGATTAAGTGATAGCCAATCACAATTATTCATTAAATGATAGCCAATCATTCCTATTGATTAGGCCCCTGGTACCAGTGTCTCATTGAGAATGTGTATAACCCTAACTCATGCAGAGTAAATCTCCAACCAAAGCCTCACATGGAGAAAAACAACTGCAGGTATAGTCCATTGAGAACCAATGGGATATTCCAAATCATGGTTCTGAGAGGGTTTAGTCCCATGCTGGCGTACCAACCTGTTTATCTCACATTTCACTCCTTGTTTTCCATGTCATTACTAAACAAGTGGCAATGACACAGAGTAAAAGGAGTGGAGGTTAGCTAAACAGACTGGTTCCCAGGCTAGTTAGTCCCATGACTGCCTGAAAGCCATATGGCACAGCACTTGTGATGGCTGGCTGGGCTAACTCGGACTGGCTCCTCTCGGGTTCGATTGCTCACAGCAGAGCTGAGTCCTATTTAGTGTTATGTGGTTTTACCTCAATCTTTAGTGGAGATGTTTGTTTCGGACCTCTAGAAGTTATGTTTGTCTTAGAATTTTAAAAATCAGGCTTTACGGTCAGAAAGTCATGGGGTGGGCGACCTCATTAACACAACATTCTGTTCTCTCTCTCTGAGGGCTGTGTGTTGTTGAGACATGCTCTGACCAGATGGCCTTTGTGAATAATAGACTACTGGATGTCAACTGAGTGTTGGTTGGCTTTAAATGTCTCCCTCTGATCGTCGGGGTCTTTTGACCCATGCCTCTGCTCCCTAAGGGGGCCCACAATACAAAGCAATGTTTCTCAGTAGCCTACACTGGGTTCAAAACTATTTTACATCATTTAACATACTTCAACTGGGCTTGTGCTTTGCCTGGTGCAATGGAACCAGTGGAATAGTCGCAAAAGTGCAAACCCAGCCCATCTGGCACTCCAGACAGGATACAGTTAAAAGTATTGAAAAAATATTTCTAATAGTTTTTGTAGTACATTGTAACCTGTAGTGTAGTGGAGAGAGCCGAGCCTCAGTTACTGCATTTTCAATGGGTAGATTGTACTACTGCACACACAGCTCTGTATTCTAGAATATATATTATGAGATCCACGTGACGAGATGACCAGTCAGAATATATAAATGGCTTGAAATACACTACATGACCAAAAGTATGTGGACATCTGCTTGTCGAGTATCTCGTTCCAAAATCATGGGCATTAATATGGAGTTGGTCCCCCCTTTGCGGCTATAACAGCCTCCACTCTTCTGGGAAGGCTTTCCACTAGATGTTGGGGACTTGCTTCCATTAAGCCACAAGCGCATTAGTGAGGTCGGGCACTGATGTTGTGCGATTAGTCCTGGCTCACAATCGGTGTTCCAATTCATCCCAAAGGTGTTCGATGGGGTTAAGGTCAGGACTCTGTGCAGGCCAGTCAAGTTCTTCCACACTGATCTTGACAAACCATTTCTGTATGGACCTCGCTGTGTGCACTGGGGCACTGTCATGCTGAAACAGGAAAGGGCCTTCCCCAAACTGTTGCCACAAAGTTGGAAGCACAGAACGTCTAGAACGTCATTGTAGGCTCTAGCGTTACGATTTCCCTTCGCTGGAACTAAGCCTAGCCCAAACCATGAGCAACAGCCCCAGACCATTAGACCTCCTCCACCAAACTTTACAGTTGGCACTATGCATTGGGACAGGTAGTGTTCTCCTGGCATCCGCCAAACCCAGATTCGACTGTTGGACTGCCAGATGGTGAAGCATGATTCATCACTCCAGGGAACACGCTTCCACTGCTCGGCCATGGAAACCAATTTACGAAGCTCCTGATGAACAGTTATTGTGCTGACGTTGATTCCAGAGGCAGTTTGGAACTCGGTAGTAAGTGTTGCAACCGAGGACAGGTGATTTTACCCGCTATGTGCTTCAGCATAGCCTCGGCATTCTGTGAGCTTGTGTGGCCTACCACTTCGCAGCTGAAATGTTGTTGCTCTTAGATGTTTCCACTTCACAATAACAGCACTTACAGTTGACCGTGGCAGCTCTAGCAGGGCAGACATTTGACAATGTGGCATCCTATGACGGTGCCACGTTGAAAGTCACTGAGCTCCTCAGTAAAGCTATTCTACTGTCAATGTTTGTCTATGGAGATTGCATGGCGGTGTGCTCGATTTTATACATCTGTCAGCAACTGGTGTGGCTGAATTAGCAAAATCCACTAATTTTAAGGGTTGTCCACATACTTTTGTATAAATAGTGTATATTGCAATAATGAGGATATCTTTGTTGGGATAATAAGGAATATCACAGCCATGGTTAATTGGCTTGTTGATGATGAACAATGATTATGTTTGTTTGAATGATATTGTTTGATTTGTGTGACGGATTGTACAATCCGGGTTGTTAGAGCCCTGAATGCTGATTGGCTGAAAGCCGTGGTATATCAGACCGCATACCACGGGTGGGTGTGACAAAAACATTTTTTTACTGTTCTAATTATGTTGGTAACCAGTTTATAATAGCAATAAGGCACCTCAGGGATTTGTGGTATATGGCCAATATACCACGGCTAAGGGCTTTATCCAGGCATTCCACGTTGCGTTGTGCTTAAGAACAGCCCTTAGCCGTGGTATATTGGCCATACACCACAAACCCCTTAGTACCTTATTGCTGAAATATAACCTTGTCCATCCCGATGTCCTCTAAACTGTCCCTATGATAGGTCCTTCTGCCTGACATGGGATACAACAAGCACAAAACCACATTAGCAATATTCTACCACCACCTACTCAGGGCCCACCGGACACACAAACACACACACACACACACACACACACACACACACACACACACACACACACACACACACACACACACACACACACACACACACACACACACACACACACACACACACACTGTAGCCGGAGTTATTCCAGCCCACCTCACAATCACCCACCCTTATCATCCTCCTCGTCACGCACATCCTCAGTACTATAACACACAGTGTAGACTCTTCTCCTATGGGGCTCTACTACTCCAGCTCAACGATTGTATTTAGGGTAAGCCACAGGCTGTTACTGAAGATATACTGCGGGAATGGAGCCATTTGTTACAGAGGAATGACTTCCACCCCCCATAAACCTTGTCTAAATGTACCTTGGTGCTTTACAATGGGCTGTAGCTGTGTATAGACTTCTTGTAAAGTGGTTTACTTATGTTTTGTTTATATGTGGAAAACTTCCTCATGATTCACTGAGAGAGAGGGGGACTTGTGTGTGGGACAAGGACAAAGTAGAATGCCGGGAATTCAATTTTGTGATCCACCCTGCAGCAGTTCTGAAATATGAGTCAGATCTGGTTTTGGCCTATGAGAGCGAGGCTTCGCAAAATGAAAATGCTGAACTGAACGTTTCTTCATGTCCGTTCGTGCTCTAAATAGCCGCAGCACATAGTTCAGGGTTAAAGTCTCTCACAGTCTGGGAGATAGTCTGTCACAAGTAGAAAACCCATCCCATGTGCAATATTACAATATCCTGGCTGTCGAACGAAACGCTTTGGTTTGGAATGTACACTGTTGTTGTAGAGTAGAATGTATAGCCATAGCAGAGCTACAGTAATTGCATTTTTGTAAAGACATATATATATATATATATACACACACACCTTTTTTAAACTACTTGTGTAAGTCATTTGGGCACTTCCTGCCTGGTTTGTGTTTACATTTCTAATGCTTATTCTCTTATTTATTTACAATGTTTTTTGAGCGTGGCGTCTTCTGAGCGATGGACTCGTCCCTCCATCTTTCAGATTTTTTTGCCACAAAAGTAACTCCATAGAAATCAGCCCGACTTGTCAGAGTTGTGCGTTTCATACTTTTTATTATAATCATGTGGCATAAAATAATAAAGTATATACATTTGAACTATAAAGTTATAATCAACAAGGTAATCCAATGTGAAGTGGTGATTGTGCACAAACCTCTGTGAGCGAGCTGTGCTTAAATATAAACTATTCATTCGAAATGACGGCAGTAGATGTTTGCTAGCTGTGGTATTCAATTATTAGTAGTCACCATGGTGATATGTTTGTCACTGTTTGCCATCATTTATGCTTGAAAAAATAAAAATAGCTTAATATTATTTTAAGTGTCTAACCTTTTTTACATTACCATGAAATAAATGCAGACTATAAACCATTTTTTGCTGTGTGGTGTATTATTTTAATATCCTTGTCTGTTTTCCTTCAGAAGCAGAGATTGAATGTTTTACAGCTAGTTTGATGGAAGTTATGATAGTGGAGACCGAACAGTATATAAAAGGCTGTATAAAAGGCTGTATATAAGGCTGAGTATGTAAAAGGCTGTATATAAAGGCTGTATATAAGGCTGAGTATGTAAAAGGCTGTATATTAAAGTCCGATTATATACAGTGCATTCAGAAAGTATTCAGACCCCTTGACTTGTTCCACATTTTGTTGCGTTACAGCCTTATTCTAAAATGGATTAAATCAATCTACACCCAATACCCTATAATGACAAAGCAAAAACAGGTTTTTATATATTTTTGTAAAAAATGGTCACTGACAGAGTTCCAGAGTTCCTCTGTGGAGATGGGAGAACCTTCCAGAAGGACAACCATCTCTGCAGCAGTCCACCAATCAGGCCTTTATGGTAGAGTGGCCAGACGGAAGGCACTAAAGTAAAACGCACATGACAGCACTCTGAGTTTGCCAAACGGCACCTAAAGATTGAACTCTGAATGCCAAGTGTCACGTCTGAAGGAAACCTGGCACCATCCCTATGGTGAAGCATGGTGGTGGCAGCATCATGCTGTGGGGGTGTTATTCAGCGGCAGGGACTGGGAGACTAGTCAGGATTGAAGGAAAGATGAACAGAGCAAAGTACAGAGAGATCCTTGATGAAAACCAGAGCGCTCAGGATGTCAGACTGGGGCAAAGGTTAACCTTCCAACAGGACAACGACCCTAAGCACACAGCCAAGACAACGCAGGAGTTGCTTCGGGAAAAGTCTTTGAATGACCTTGAGTGGCCCAGACGGAGTCCGGACTTGAACCCGATGGAACTCTACATCTAATACTGAACTAAAATATAAACACAACATGTAAAGTGTTGGTTCCATGTATCATGAGCTGAAATAAAAGATCTCAGAAATGTTCCATACACACAAAAAACATATTTCTCTCCAATGTTGTGCATGAATTTGTTTACCTCCCTGTTAGTGAGGATTTCTCCTTTGCCAAGATAATCCATCCACCTGACAGGTATGGCATATCAACAAGTTGATTAAACCGCATGATCATTACACAGGTGCACCTTGTGCAGTTTTGTCACACAACACCACAGATGTCTTAAGTTTTGAAGGAGCGGGCAATTGGTACGCTGATGGCAGGAATGTCCGCCAGAACTGTGGCCAGAGAATTGAACGTTCATTTCTTTACCATAAGCTGCCTCCTACGTCATTTTAAAGAATTTGATAGTACGTCCAAGTGGCCTCACAACCCCAGACCACGTGTAACCACATCAGCCCAGGACGTCCACATCTGGCTTCTTCATCTGCGGGATCGTCTGAGACCAGCCACCCAGACAGCTGATGAAACTGAGGAGTATTTCTGTCTAATAAAGCCCCTTTGTTGGGAAAAACTCATTCTGGTTGGCTGGGCCTGGCTCCCCAGTGGGTGGGCGCCCCTGCCCAGTCGTGAAATCCTTAGATTAGAGCCTAATTTATTTATTTAAATTGACTGATTTCCTAAAATAAAATTGTTGCGTGTTGCATTTATATTTTTAGTTCAGTATAGTTCGATGCAAGTCACGATGATAGTGTCCAAGGCAAAGGTTGAACAACATACCAGGGATTGTAGGTCTTTTTTCTCAGAAGTAATGATTGAATCTTGTTTTACAGTTAGTTTGATGATAATTGGGGCGGATGAGGAGGCAAAAGAGTCTATTAGGCCTGGGGTAGTTGAGGAAAACAATTTACATCTTAAGTCATACCATGGCTGTGATAGTGGGGACCGATTTGAAGGCTGAGTAATGAACTAGGGGGTAGTTGTGCAAAACGGCTGTCAATCACACGCATTGCTGCATAGCTTCTGAGTGAGTCAACGTATTACATGACATCTCTAATGACATCTCCAATATTCAACGCCGGGGGGGGGTCTGTAAACGATCATCTTGAGTCATTACATACACCCTCCAGCACACATGCATGCAAGCGCGCGTACACACACACACACACACACACACACACACACATGGCTAGAACCTCAAATGACTGTTCGTATGCACTTAAATTAAAACGTATTCTGAGGATCACTCAGTCTGTTATCCTTTCTCTTCTCACTCTTATCACATCTCCAATAAAACTCCTGTCCTTTTTTGAGCACTGTGTTACAAATCAGGCGGTTACTTAACAAGATATTAGTTGTATAAATAACGGTCACATATTCCTGATATTAGCCCCTGTGTGTGAGGCCCTGTTTGCCCATCGGAACCGGGTTCAAATACTATTGCAACTCTCCTATTTGTTTCCTTGCACCTGTTAAACTCAATCAAGCCCAGCTAAAGCATTTAACATGATTTGAAAAGGTATTTGAACCCAGGTCTGCTGTCCATGCTGAAATGAGTTTCTGTTTGGTAAGACGACACCAGTCCATCAGCACAGTAATCTGAGGCTTGTTGCATTATAAGCAAACTGACACAACCTGATCCTCCAAGACTCTGCAGATACACTGAGTGGACAAATCTTAGGAACACCTTCCTAATATTGAGTTGAACCCCCTTTAGCCCCCAGAATAGCCTCAATTCATCGGTATGTACTCTACAAGGTATGTACTCTACAAGGCAGGTACTATACAAGGTATGTACTCTACAAGGCAGGTACTATACAAGGTATGTACTCTACAAGCTATGTACTCTACAAGGTATGTACTCTACAAGGCAGGTACTCTACAAGGTATGTACTCTACAAGGTATGTACTCTACAAGGCATGTACTCTACAAGGCAGGTACTATACAAGGTATGTACTCTACAAGGTATGTACTCTACAAGGTATGTACTCTACAAGGCAGGTACTATACAAGGCATGTACTGTACAAGGTGTCTAAAGCGTTTCACAGGGATACATACTGGCCCATGTTGAATCCAATGCTTCCCACAGTTGTGTCAATTTGGCTGGATTTCCTTTGGGTGGAGGACCATTCTTGATACACATGGGAAACTGTTGAGCATGAAAAACCCAGCAGCGTTGCAGTTCTTGACACAAACCGGTGCACCTGGCACAGTCCTTCTGTAGCTCAGTTGGTAGAGCATGGCGCTTGTAACGCCAGGGTAGTGGGTTCGATCCCCGGGACCACCCATACGTAGAATGTATGCACACATGACTGTAAGACGCTTTGGATAAAAGCGTCTGCTAAATGGCATATATTATTATTATATTATTATTATTACGCCGTTCACAGGAACGTAAATATGTTGTCTTGCCCACTCACCCTCTGAATGGTACACATACACAATCCATGTCTATTGTCTCAAGGCTTAAACATCCTTCTTCAACCTGGCTCGTCCCCTTCATCTACATTGATTGGTGGATTTAACAAGTGACATCAATAAGAGATCATAGTTTTCACCTGGATTGACCTGGTCAGTCTATGTCATGGAAAGAGCAGGTGTTGTGTACACTCAGTGTAGATTAGATTACACCTCACAGGCCTTCTGACTTTGACCCAACACTCCTGACAAGGCCAGATTCCTCCAATTCTGGCCCAACATTCCTGACAAGGCCAGATCCCTCCAACTCTGACCCAACACTCCAGACAAGGCCAGATCTCTCCAACTCTGACCTAACTTAGGCTCACGGACAGGGCCAGATTAGCTGGATGGACTGAAGCCTATTCTCAATTTGTGATTAATCTCGTCTTCTCTGTCGCCTCTCTCATCTCATCCAATTCATTTTGAGAAGGAGGTGAGGAGAGAGCACATGAGGAATCAAGGAAAGACGCATTGAAAAAGGAAAAGTATAGGACCACCCAACACCTACACTGACAGAACACTGATGAGGAAGGAACATGTGTAGAGAACTTGATTTGCACTGTAAGGAGCCGCAGGAGGCCGGAGCTGTTTATCAGAGACACCGTCCATCTGGGAAAGTAATCAGCAACAGCGGAAGGGTTTTGGTATAACTAAAACACACACACACACACACACACACACACACTACACACTACACACACACACACACACACACACACACACACACACACACACACACACACACACACACACACACACACACACACACACACACACACACACACACACACACACACACACACACACACACACTACACACACACACACACACACACACTACACACACACACACACACACACACACACACACACACACACACACACACACACACACACACACACACACACACACACACACACACACTACACACACACACACACACACACACACACACACACACACACACACACACACACTACACACACACACACACACACACACACACACACACACACACACACACACACACACACACACACACACACACACACACACACACACACACACACACTACACACACACACACACACTACACACACACACACACACACACACTACACACACACACACACACACACACACAGAGCGAACAGCTCCGTGACCAGTCCCAGGATTCTCCTATTTTAGACTCTGGAGACTGCCACATGTGTTAAGCAGAGGTGATAAAGGGTCTGAGCTGGAGATAGTAGGGATGGAGCGGGGTTGGGGGTGGAGGGGTCTGCGATGAAGGGAGTGTGGTGACTCTCTGAGGCCAAACCGGTCCCCCTGGTCCCTCTAGACTCCCAAATCACAGAGCGATGCAGCCTCACTGCCTGCCTCAGTATCTTTCTGCAACTCAATCCCATAAACATGTTTCCCATACTCCACTCTCTGCTGGTTGGCTGTATTTTTAGCGAGGTAAGCAGCGATTGGGGGAAAGGAGGGGGTTGTTCAGTGTTTGATTGCATAATTCCCGATGCTCGTTACTCACTGCCGGTAATAGGTTTTCCACGCCTCGCAAGTAGAAACCCCAGCCCGGTGATAACTTTATGGGGTCCCCGAAGTTAGTAAACACTCTTAAACGATATAAGAAAGCTGCCACAATCCATACACACCATACACTCTACATTTAAACTCAGAGACAACTGAGGGGAGTAATGTTTCATGTTTAAAAATAGCTCATTCATAAACCCCGACTTAGATGGGAGAGAGATCTGGGTATTGATCTTGATGAGGATCTATGGAGTGACCTATGCAGGGATGGGGTTACATCCACATTGAACTCCAGATACAGACTGATCCAGTTTAATTTCCTCCATCAGCTCTATATCACCCCATCTAGACTGCACAGGTTCAACCCAGATATCTCCTCCCTATGTTTTAGATGTGGCTATGATGAAGGAACATTCCTCCATTCCACTTGGCAGTGTTCAAAACTACACGGTTTCTGGCAGGGGGTATGCGATACCATATCCTCAATTCACGGGGTTGCATTCCCTTTAGACCCGGAGGTCTGTCTACTGGGTAACTTTACTAACACAAATCTTAGGCAAAGCCATTCTATAAAGCTAACAGAAATATTGCTAGCGATTGCCAAGAAATGTATTGCCTTGAAATGGAAATTGGATTCCTCCCTGCCAGTTGCAATGTGGCTTTCGGAAGTTAATAGTTGTATCCCTTTGGAGAAAATCACTTACTGCTTGAAGAATAAGTTAAAGACATTTTACAGAATTTGGCAACCTTTTATTGACTATATGGAGAATCTCCCCCCACATCTCATTGATTGAATCTATATATAATCCTCACATAATGTTTCACACGTAACGTATAATATGTAGCCTACGGCAGGTGATCCAATGTCTCGTTATTTTGTTAAAATATTTGTTATATTTTTTATTATTGTATGTTTGTTTATATAACTATAATTATAATTTATTTTTGTTACGTTCGTCTGTTACTGTCACTTTGTCCTATCGTTGTCTAATATCTTTTCACTTTTGTTTTGAATGTTCTTAATTGGAAAATGCAAAAAATAAAAAATAAAAAAATAATAAAAAAATAGCTCATTCATGACTGAAAACCAGTGGCGCAACTTTGGTTTTAGAAATGGGACACACACACATATATATATATTTTATCCAGTCAGATAAAATCTCTAAACAGGTTTCCCGACCCCTCAGAAGCGTGCGTCCACATGGCCCTAAAGCACACTGTTGCCTTGTTTTGTATCACACTCCAATGATAAAACTGTGGGAAAATGCAAATTCAGAAGGTGTGTGGGGGGGGGGGGGCATGCATAAAACAACATATCAAACCGCCAGTCAAATGAGTTGTCTGACAGGGAGTCAGGGTATGAGTTGTCTGACAGGGAGTCAGGGTATGAGTTGTCTGACAGGGAGTCAGGGTATGAGTTGTCTGACAGGGAGTCAGGGTATGAGTTGTCTGACAGGGAGTCAGGGTATGAGTTGTCTGACAGGGAGTCGGGGTATGAGTTGTCTGACAGGGAGTCAGGGTATGAGTTGTCTGACAGGGAGTCAGGGTATGAGTTGTCTGACAGGGAGTCAGGGTATGAGTTGTCTGACAGGGAGTCAGGGTATGAGTTGTCTGACAGGTTTTGAGTCAGGGTATGAGTTGTCTGACAGGGAGTCGGGGTATGAGTTGTCTGACAGGGAGTCGGGGTATGAGTTGTCTGACAGGGAGTCAGGGTATGAGTTGTCTGACAGGGAGTCAGGATATGAGTTGTCTGACAGGGAGTCAGGGTATGAGTTGTCTGACAGGGAGACTGTTATCAGAACTACAGAATAAATTACGCAGAGAAAACATAAAAAACAAAGAGCTTTTCATATTACAATCTTCTGTGATTTCCCTCCCACTTAACATCAGTTCTCAAGAGATTATTTTGTATGAAGGTTTTGTTTATTTGGAAAGAGAAATATGTCTTTTGATACAATCTGCTGTGTAATATTATCTAGGTATAAATTTAATTATATTGCTGAGCCGACAAAAGCGTTTGAAAATAAATGTCTGGGTAAACACCATCCCAAGCCCCACTGTTATCACCGCTTTCCAGTCAGACCTCAGAGAGAGAAACCCCATCACATCTGTCCAGTTACACCTCAGAGAGAGAAACCCCACTACATCTGTCCAGTTACACCTCAGAGAGAGAAACCCCATCACATCTGTCCAGTTACACCTCAGAGAGAGAAACCCCATCACATCTGTCCAGTTACACCTCAGAGAGAGAAACCCCACTACATCTGTCCAGTTACACCTCAGAGAGAGAAACCCCATCACATCTGTCCAGTTACACCTCAGAGAGAGAAACCCCATCACCGCTTTCCAGTCAGACCACAGAGAGAGAAACCCCATTACATCTGTCCAGTTACACCTCAGAGAGAGAAACCCCACTACATCTGTCCAGTTACACCTCAGAGAGAGAAACCCCATCACATCTGTCCAGTTACACCTCAGAGAGAGAAACCCCACTACATCTGTCCAGTTACACCTCAGAGAGAGAAACCCCATCACATCTGTCCAGTTACACCTCAGAGAGAGAAACCCCACTACATCTGTCCAGTTACACCTCAGAGAGAGAAACCCCACTACATCTGTCCAGTTACACCTCAGAGAGAGAAACCCCATCACATCTGTCCAGTTACACCTCAGAGAGAGAAACCCCACTACATCTGTCCAGTTACACCTCAGAGAGAGAAACCCCATCACATCTGTCCAGTTACACCTCAGAGAGAGAAACCCCATCACCGCTTTCCAGTCAGACCACAGAGAGAGAAACCCCATTACATCTGTCCAGTCAGACCTCAGAGAGAGAAACCCCATCACATCTGTCCAGTCAGACCACAGAGAGAGAAACCCCATAACATCTGTCCAGTTACACCTCAGAGAGAGAAACCCCATCACATCTGTCCAGTTACACCTCAGAGAGAGAAACCCCACTACATCTGTCCAGTTACACCTCAGAGAGAGAAACCCCATCACATCTGTCCAGTTACACCTCAGAGAGAGAAACCCCACTACATCTGTCCAGTTACACCTCAGAGAGAGAAACCCCATCACATCTGTCCAGTTACACCTCAGAGAGAGAAACCCCACTACATCTGTCCAGTTACACCTCAGAGAGAGAAACCCCATCACATCTGTCCAGTTACACCTCAGAGAGAGAAACCCCATCACATCTGTCCAGTCAGACCACAGAGAGAGAAACCCCATTACATCTGTCCAGTCAGACCTCAGAGAGAGAAACCCCATCACATCTGTCCAGTCAGACCTCAGAGAGAGAAACCCCATCACATCTGTCCAGTCAGACCTCAGAGAGAGAAACCCCATCACATCTGTCCAGTCAGACCTCAGAGAGAGAAACCCCATCACATCTGTCCAGTTACACCTCAGAGAGAGAAACCCCATCACATCTGTCCAGTCAGACCTCAGAGAGAGAAACACCATCACATCTGTCCAGTTACACCTCAGAGAGAGAAACCCCATCACATCTGTCCAGTCAGACCTCAGAGAGAGAAACCCCATCACATCTGTCCAGTCAGACCACAGAGAGAGAAACTCCATCACATCTGTCCAGTCAGACCTCAGAGAGAGAAACCCCATCACATCTGTCCAGTCAGACCTCAGAGAGAGAAACCCCATCACATCTGTCCAGTCAGACCACAGAGAGAGAAACCCCATAACATATGTCCAGTCAGACCACAGAGAGAGAAACCCCATCACATCTGTCCAGTTACACCTCAGAGAGAGAAACCCCATCACATCTGTCCAGTTACACCTCAGAGAGAGAAACCCCATCACATCTGTCCAGTTACACCTCAGAGAGAGAAACCCCATCACATCTGTCCAGTTACACCACAGAGAGAGAAACCCCATCACATCTGTCCAGTTACACCACAGAGAGAGAAACCCCATCACATCTGTCCAGTTACACCTCAGAGAGAGAAACCCCATCACATCTGTCCAGTTACACCACAGAGAGAGAAACTCCATCACATCTGTCCAGTCAGACCACAGAGAGAGAAACCCCATCACATCTGTCCAGTTACACCTCAGAGAGAGAAACCCCATCACATCTGTCCAGTTACACCACAGAGAGAGAAACCCCATCACATCTGTCCAGTTACACCTCAGAGAGAGAAACCCCATCACATCTGTCCAGTTACACCACAGAGAGAGAAACCCCATCACATCTGTCCAGTCAGACCTCAGAGAGAGAAACCCCATTACATCTGTCCAGTTACACCTCAGAGAGAGAAACCCCATAACATCTGTCCAGTCAGACCTCAGAGAGAGAAACCCCATCACATCTGTCCAGTTACACCACAGAGAGAGAAACCCCATCTACCTGTCCAGTCAGACCACAGAGAGAGAAACCCCATTACATCTGTCCAGTTAGACCACAGAGAGAGAAACCCCATTTCATCTGTCCAGTCAGACCACAGAGAGAGAAACCCCATCTACCTGTCCAGTCAGACCACAGAGAGAGAAACCCCATCTACCTGTCCAGTTAGACCACAGAGAGAACACTCATCTACCTGTCCAGTTAGACTAGAGAGAAACCCCATCTACCTGTCCAGTTAGACTAGAGAGAAACCCCATCTACCTGTCCAGTTAGACTAGAGAGAAACCCCATCTCCCTGTCCAGTTAGACTAGAGAGAGAAACCCCATCTACCTGTCCAGTTAGATTAGAGAAACCCCATCTATCTGTCCAGTTAGACCACAGAGAGAGAGATCCCACTACATCTGTCCAGTCAGACCACAGAGAGAGAAACCCCATCTACCTGTCCAGTTAGACCACAGAGAGAGAAATCCCACTACATCTGTCCAGTTAGACTAGAGAGAAACCCCATTACATCTGTCCAGTTAGACCACAGAGAGAGAAACCCCACTACATCTGTCCAGTTACACCACAGAGAGAGAAACCCCACTACATCTGTCCAGTTAGACCACAGAGAGAGAAACCCCACTCCATCTGTCCAGTTAGACCACAGAGAGAGAAAACCCATTACATCTGTCCAGTTACACCACAGAGAGAGAAACCCCATTACATCTGTCCAGTTACATCACAGAGAGAGAAACCCCATTACATCTGTCCAGTTAGACCACAGAGAGAGAAACCCCACTACATCTGTCCAGTTACACCACAGAGAGAGAAACCCCATCTACCTGTCCAGTCAGACCACAGAGAGAGAAACCCCATTACATCTGTCCAGTTAGACCACAGAGAGAGAAACCCCATTGCATCTGTCCAGTCAGACCACAGAGAGAGAAACCCCATCTACCTGTCCAGTTAGATTAGAGAGAGAAACCCCATCTACCTGTCCAGTTAGACCACAGAGAGAGAACACTCATCTACCTGTCCAGTTAGACTAGAGAGAAAACCCATCTACCTGTCCAGTTAGACTAGAGAGAAACCCCATCTACCTGTCCAGTTAGACTAGAGAGAAACCCCATCTACCTGTCCAGTTAGACTAGAGAGAGAAACCCCATCTACCTGTCCAGTTAGATTAGAGAAACCCCATCTATCTGTCCAGTTAGACCACAGAGAGAGAACCCCCATCTACCTGTCCAGTTAGACTAGAGAGAGAAACCCCATCTACCTGTCCAGTTAGACCACAGAGAGAGAAACCCCATCTACCTGTCCAGTTAGACCACAGAGAGAGAAACCCCATCTACCTGTCCAGTCAGACCACAGAGAGAGAAACCCCATCTACCTGTCCAGTTAGACTAGAGAAACCCCATCTACCTGTCCAGTTAGATTAGAGAAACCCCATCTACCTGTCCAGTCAGACCACAGAGAGAGAAACCCCATCTACCTGTCCAGTTAGACTAGAGAAACCCCATCTACCTGTCCAGTTAGATTAGAGAAACCCCATCTACCTGTCCAGTCACACCACAGAGAGAGAAACCCCATTACATCTGTCCAGTTAGACCACAGAGAGAGAAACCCCATTGCATCTGTCTAGTCAGACCACAGAGAGATAAACCCCATCTACCTGTCCAGTTAGACTAGAGAGAAACCCCATCTACCTGTCCAGTTAGACTAGAGAGAAACCCCATCTACCTGTCCAGTTAGACTAGAGAGAAACCCCATCTACCTGTCCAGTTAGATTAGAGAAACCCCATCTATCTGTCCAGTTAGACCACAGAGAGAGAAACCCCATCTACCTGTCCAGTTAGACTAGAGAGAGAAACCCCATCTACCTGTCCAGTTAGACTAGAGAGAAACCCCATATACCTGTCCAGTTAGACTAGAGAGAAACCCCATCTACCTGTCCAGTTAGACTAGAGAGAGAAACCCCATCTACCTGTCCAGTTAGACCACAGAGAGAGAAACCCCATCTACCTGTCCAGTTAGACCACAGAGAGAAACCCCATCTACCTGTCCAGTCAGACCACAGAGAGAGAAACCCCATCTACCTGTCCAGTTAGATTAGAGAAACCCCATCTACCTGTCCAGTCAGACCACAGAGAGAGAAACCCCATCTACCTGTCCAGTTAGACTAGAGAAACCCCATCTACCTGTCCAGTTAGATTAGAGAAACCCCATCTACCTGTCCAGTCAGACCACAGAGAGAGAAACCCCATTACATCTGTCCAGTTAGACCACAGAGAGAGAAACCCCATCTACCTGTCCAGTTAGACCACAGAGAGAGAACACTCATCTACCTGTCCAGTTAGACTAGAGAGAAACCCCATCTACCTGTCCAGTTAGACTAGAGAGAAACCCCATCTACCTGTCCAGTTAGACTAGAGAGAAACCCCATCTACCTGTCCAGTTAGACTAGAGAGAGAAACCCCATCTACCTGTCCAGTTAGATTAGAGAAACCCCATCTATCTGTCCAGTTAGACCACAGAGAGAGAACCCCCATCTACCTGTCCAGTTAGACTAGAGAGAGAAACCCCATCTACCTGTTCAGTTAGACCACAGAGAGAGAAACCCCATCTACCTGTCCAGTTAGACCACAGCGAGAGAAACCCCATCTACCTGTCCAGTCAGACCACAGAGAGAGAAACCCCATCTACCTGTCCAGTTAGCTTAGAGAAACCCCATCTACCTGTCCAGTCAGACCACAGAGAGAGAAACCCCATCTACCTGTCCAGTTAGACTAGAGAAACCCCATCTACCTGTCCAGTTAGATTAGAGAAACCCCATCTACCTGTCCAGTTAGATTAGAGAAACCCCATCTACCTGTCCAGTCAGACCACAGAGAGAGAAACCCCATCTACCTGTCCAGTTAGATTAGAGAAACCCCATCTATCTGTCCAGTTAGACCACAGAGAGAGAAACCCCATCTACCTGTCCAGTTAGACCACAGAGAGAGAAACCCCATCTACCTGTCCAGTCAGACCACAGAGAGAGAAACCCCATCTACCTGTCCAGTTAGACCACAGAAAGAGAAACCCCATCTACCTGTCCAGTTAGACCACAGAGAGAGAAACCCCATCTACCTGTCCAGTTAGACCACAGAGAGAGAAACCCCATCTACCTGTCCAGTTAGACCACAGAGAGAGAAACCCCATCTACCTGTCCAGTTAGACTAGAGAGAAACCCCATCTACCTGTCCAGTTAGACTACAGAGAGAGAAACCCCATCTACCTGTCCAGTTAGACTACAGAGAGAGAAACCCCATCTACCTGTCCAGTTAGACCACAGAGAGAGAAACCCCATCTACCTGTCCAGTTAGACCACAGAGAGAGAAACCCCATCTACCTGTCCAGTTAGACCACAGAGAGAGAAACCCCATCTACCTGTCCAGTTAGACTACAGAGAGAGAAACCCCATCTACCTGTCCAGTTAGACCACAGAGAGAGAAACCCCATCTACCTGTCCAGTTAGACTAGAGAGAAACCCCATCTACCTGTCCAGTTAGACTAGAGAGAAACCCCATCTACCTGTCCAGTTAGACTAGAGAGAGAGAAACCCCATCTACCTGTCCAGTTAGACTAGAGAGAAACCCCATCTACCTGTCCAGTTAGACTAGAGAGAAACCCCATCTACCTGTCCAGTTAGACTAGAGAGAAACCCCATCTACCTGTCCAGTTAGACTAGAGAGAGAGAGAAACCCCATCACTGCACAATGTCTTTACATCAGGGTTACAACTACCTGGTTACCATGACACCTGTCTGTGTCTGTAGTCCCCTTCACAGTCTTTTCTCTGTAACAAATTAGAAAGGGGTGGGAGGGAAGGAAGGATAAAAGGAGGTAGGGAGGGATAAAAGGAGGGAGGGAAGGAGGTAGGGATCAAAAGAGGGAGGGAAGGTGTCTCTGGGCCCTTGAGTTATGACCGCTATTCATCAACAGACAGAGAGAGAAGGGAGAGAGGGAGGGATATAAAAAGAGTCTGAAAAGAGGACAAAAGGGAGACCTAGATGTATTAAAGGTGTTTCAAGGTCTTTTCAGTGGAGCAAGATAGGAGGGTTGTATCCCAAATGGCACCCTCGTCCCTATATAGTGCACTACTTTTCACCAGAGTGGTCCCTGGTTAAAGTATTTTTTGGGACACATCCCAGGATTTATCCCAGACAGAGACATCTGTCGGCAGGGTAGCCTAGTGGTTAGGGTGTTGGACTAGTAAGCGGAAGGTTGCAAGTTCAAATCCCCAAGCTGACAAGGTACAAATCTTTCGTTCTGCCCCTGAACAGGCAGTTAACCCACTGTTCCTAGGCTGTTATTGAATGTGTTCTTAACTGACTTGCCTAGTTAAATAAAGGTAAAATAAATAAAAAAATCAAGATATCTGCTTTACTATGACCGGAGGCAGCATTTAAGCAACTTTTAATAATTGGAAAGCGCTATATACACTTAAAAAAATACAACTGAAACATGTAAAGTGTTGGTCCCCCCCCAAAAATCAGACATTTCCATACACACAAAAAGATTGTTTCTCTCAATTTTTGTACACAAATCCATCCACATGACAGATGTGGCATATCAAGAAGCTGATTAAAAAAGAATAATCATTACACGGGTGCACCTTGTGCTGGGGACAATAAATAGCCACTCTAAAATGTGCAGTTTTGTCACACACAACACAATGCCATATAGATGTCTCAAGTTTTTAGGGAGCGTGCATTTGGAATGCTGACTGCAGGAATGTTCACCAGAGCTGTTGCCAGAGCATTTTAATGTTCATTTCTCTACCATAAGCTGCCTCCTACGTCTTTTAAGAGAATTTGGCAATACGTCCAACCGGCTTCACAACCGCAGACCACGTGTAACCACGCCAACCCAGGACCTCCACATCTGACTTCTTCACCTGCGGGATCATCTGAGGGGGGTGTGGGGGTCCTGAGGAGTATTCTGTCTGTAATAAAGCCCTTTTGTGGAGAAAAACACATTCTGAATGGGTGGGCCAATGCCCTCCAAGGCCCAACCATGGCTGCACCCCTGTCCAGTCATGCGAAATTGTCACGCCCTGACCTTAGTATTGTTAGTTTTCTTTATTATTTTGGTTAGGTCAGGGTGTGAAATGGGTGTTTTTTGTCTCATCTAGGGTGTGGATACTGTCTAGGATTTTTTTTGTAGATTTATGGGGTTGTTTCCATCTAGGTGTTTATGTAGATCTATGGTTGCCTAGATTAGTTCTCAATTAGAGGCAGGTGTTTATCGTTGTCTCTGATTGGGAACCATATGTAGGCAGCCATATTCTTTGGGTATTTTGTGGGTGATCGTTTCCTGTGTCAGTGTTTGTGCCACACGGAACTGTTTCGTTTCCATTTAACTTTGTTATTTTGTATTTGTGTCATGTTCAGTCTTTTCTATTAAAACATGGACACTTACCACGCTGCATATTGGTCCGATCCTTGCTACACCTCTTCAGACGAAGAGGAGGCAATCCATAGATTGGGGCCAAATTTATTTATTTAAATAGACTGATTTCCTTATATGAACAGTAACTCAGTAAAATCTTTGAAATTGTTGCATGTTGTGTTTATATTTTTGTTGAGTATAAGTCCCATGTATTAATGATTACTATAATTATTATTACTGTTATTATTATGACTATTATTATTATGACTATATTATTATGGATGTTATTATTAATACTTTATCAGTATGACTTATTATTATGGCTATTATGATTGTTATTATTCTGACTATTGTTATTATTCTGACTATTATTACTGCTATTATTATTATGCCTATTGTTATTAATACCGTTGTTATTATATTAGTGTTATTATATATATATGTATATGTATATTTGCCATTTTTATTATTATGACTTATTATTACTATTATCACTATTATTATTACTATTATGCCTATTATTATTATTATTGTTATTAGTGTTATTATTATGACTTATTATTACTATTACTGTTATCATTATTATTGTGACTATTGTTATTATTACTGTTGTTATTATATTAGAGTTATTATTATGACTTATTATTACTATTATCATTATTATGACGTATTATTACTGTTATTATTATTAGTGTTATTATTATGACTATTATCATTATGACTATTATTACTATTATTATTATTATGACTTTCATTATTACTACTATTATATGACTATTTTTATTTTGACTTATTATTATGGCTATTATTATTATTTACATTTAACATTTAAGTCATTTAGCAGACGCTCTTATCCAGAGTGACTTACAAATTGGTGCATTCACCTTATGACATCCAGTGGAACAGTCACTTTACAATAGTGCATCTAAATCTTAAAGGGGGGGGGAGGGAATACTTATCCTATCCTAGGTATTCCTTAAAGAGGTGGGGTTTCAGGTGTCTCCGGAAGGTGGTGATTGACTCCGCTGTCCTGGCGTCGTGAGGGAGTTTGTTCCACCATTATGACTTAGTATTATTTAGTACTTAGTATTATGACTATTAATAATGACTATTAATGACTATTATGACTATAAATTATTATTATGCCTATTATAATTAATATGCCTATTACTATTAAGACTATTATTATTACTATTATTTTGACTATTATTATGACTATTACTGTCATGACTATTGTTGTTGTGACTATTGTTGTTATTATTATTACTATTGGTATGACTATTAGTAGTATTATTGATATCATTATGACGATTATTATTATTACTAGTAGTATTATTGCTATTATTATAACTACTATTAGTATTACTATTAATACTATTATTATAGCAACAAGAATCTGGTATTCCTTCTATTGATAATGGAGCAGGTCATAAGAGATCCTATAATTCAGTGAACGATAAGAACTCTTTATGGAGCAGACAACACGCGGGACGCGAGGAAAAATAGACTGACCTCTAAAGTGTGTGATCCATGCATACATTAGGATGAGAATAAGAATGAAACAAACAACACAGTGGTCTGAGTTCACATCTTTATATTTAAATGCATTAAGTATAGACAATAATGTAACACACACTACAATGTTCCACACGTTCAGAAATGTTGGATGGATGAAGGTACATTTTGTCATGTAATGGATGAGACAGCAGTTTGTCTGACATTTAAGACGACAGAAAGCTTTTGAGCAAAAGAACATACAGTACCAGTCAAAAGTTTGGACACATCTACTCATTCCAGGGTTTTTCTTTATTTTTACTATTTTCTAGAAATATGTAGGAACTCCTTTAAGACTGCTGGAAAAGCATTCCAGGTGAAGCTGGTTGAGAGAATGCCAAGAGTATGCAAAGAGGTCATCAAGGTAAAGGGTGGCTACTTTGAAGAATCTCAAATATAAAATACATTGATTTGTTTAACACTTGTTTGGTTACTACGTGATTCCATATGTGTTATTTCATAGTGTTGATGTCTTCACTATTATTCTACAATGTAGAAAATAGTAAAAACAAAGAAAAACCCTGGAATTAGTAGGTATCCATACTGTTGACTGGTACTGTATGTAGGTCATGATCATCATTAATCTGTGACACAGTACAACAATACATTGTTATTTTAGGCAACATTATTATTTAGTTGAGTTACAGCAGTAGAAATACAAAATTAAAAACATAATCATTATCATCATTCTTATGTACAACCCAGTGCCTTACAGAACGACCTCTTTGTTCTCAGTACATTACACAGGCCTTCCTTCCACTGGCATCACAGACTTAAAGGAAAAATACACTGCAAAACGCATTGATGATGTGGCAAGTGACACTTGGCTTCTTGAATGCTGACATGCAAAACATTTTGAGACTGTATCAAGAGTGGACTAGTGAAAAAAATACAAACAAAATGGTTTAGAGTGAATTTTTCCCTTTAAGTAAGCTTAGAAAGATACCATAAATTATAAATATGAATGTTAAGGGGCAAAGTCCCCACCCCGACCACACACACAGACTGTCAGTAGAGAGTAGGACAGAGACCTCTAACGGAGCATTCAGACAGAAATATATTATGTAGAACAACAACATGTAGAATGAGGAATCATGACTGCTCTATTCATAACATTCAACAATGTGCACCCGACTCTTTCAGAGAGAATGCCAGCTTGACCTCTGACAAACCCTGACCTTTGATGACCCCTGACTCATTCTGCCACATAAGCACACAGCCTGTGATTGACAACCAGACAATACCTATGTGCCATTTCTCTCCCTGTCAGTAGTGTAGGTCGGTAGGTGGCTGGCTGTGACGCGTCTATGTCTATGTTGGGAGAGTGGTGTCCGTGACTAGGATAACATGGCATAAACTTGATTGATGAGGTCAGAGGTCATGAAGGGTCTTCTAGTACAGAAGCCAGAAGAACAGCTGGTCTCAGAGAGGAGGACGGAACACCAGTCCCTATATAGTAGGATACGTTTGATAGGAGACCAGTAGTATGCCATGTCGGACACAGCCGTGGAGGGAGGAGTCCCAAAGGGGGAGGTTCTGTTCTACGTCTGTGGGTGGAGTCTGAGGCAAGGGAGGGCCACACCCATCTATCTGTCTCTGAAATTCCAGCCACTGAGCTCCCATGCTTTGAGCCCAGCCAGGCTCAGACAGCCCAGACAGTGCACTGTGAGGACAGCGCCAGGACCAACCACTAGTGGCCTCTGTCTTGACACGGTTACACCAAGTAACTGGACAGACCCAAGGATGCTGCTTATATATCTACAGTTACCC
Organism: Oncorhynchus gorbuscha; assembly: GCF_021184085.1. Lineage (NCBI taxonomy): Eukaryota > Metazoa > Chordata > Actinopteri > Salmoniformes > Salmonidae > Oncorhynchus > Oncorhynchus gorbuscha. Next base: position 85,292,588 of record NC_060188.1, on the reverse strand, counting down.
AGTACATAATGTTTACCATGTTCCCCTCAACCTCCAAGTCAAGGCTTCATCAGTAAGATACTCTTCCTCATATAACTCCCCCTCAGCCCACTATACAGCACTCAGCTCCTATCCTGCTGAACTTCACAGGAAGACCACACTCAAAACATCATCAGTCACACAGGTAACTGCCAAAATAAAGGAAATGGCAACATAAAGTGTCTTCATAGAGCGCTGGGGCGCCACGAGCCAGAACTACTTCAATGTACCCGGGGCATAGATTCTACAAGTGAAATTCCATCATTTGGTGTTATGTTGATGGAAAAACGCCATCTCAGGCTCCGCTAGAGACGCTCCCATAAGTGTTCAATTGGGTTGAGATCTGGTGACTGAGACGGCCAGGGCATATGGTTTACACAGTTTTCATGCTCATCAAACCATTCAGTGACCACTCGTGTCCTGTAACATGTAGCCAACATTTTAATACATAATGATGGGATGTTAATTACTTCATTAACTCAAGAACCACACCTGTATGGAGGCATCTGCTTTCAAAATACTTTATATCCCTCATTTAATCGCTTCCATTACTGTGGCAGTTACCTGTACAAACATACGTACTCATGCACACTCACACTCCCCTTAACACTCACACACACATTAATAAACACACCCATACATACACTCTGGTGTGCTCAGTTTTCACTCATGTTTATTCATAAGCATGTTCAGAATCACACATATCTAGAAAAAGAAAGGTATCATAGATCAGAAATAAGAAACGCTCAGTTTGAAAAGAAGGAGGCTGTTATTTAGCTCTGGTAGTACCTAGATTACAGTTGGAGTTGTTGTTGGTGCAAGTAGTCTGGAGAGAGGACAGTAAAATGAAGCGCTGTCTTTCCCATGTCTGGAGAGAGGACAGTAAAATGAGGCGCTGTCTTTCCCATGTCTGGAGAGAGGACAGTAAAATGAAGCGCTGTCTTTCCCATGTCTGGAGAGAGGACAGTAAAATGAGGCGCTGTCTTTCCCATGTCTGGAGAGAGGACAGTAAAATGAAGCGCTGTCTTTCCCATGTCTGGAGAGAGGACAGTAAAATGAAGCGCTGTCTTTCCCATGTCTGGAGAGAGGACAGTAAAATGAAGCGCTGTCTTTCCCAATCTGGAGAGAGGACAGTAAAATGAAGCGCTGTCTTTCCCATGTCTGGAGAGAGGACAGTAAAATGAAGCGCTGTCTTTCCCATGTCTGGAGAGAGGACAGTAAAATGAAGCGCTGTCTTTCCCATGTCTGGAGAGAGGACAGTAAAATGAAGCGCTGTCTTTCCCATGTCTGGAGAGAGGACAGTAAAATGAAGCGCTGTCTTTCCCATGTCTGGAGAGAGGACAGTAAAATGAAGCGCTGTCTTTCCCATGTCTGGAGAGAGGACAGTAAAATGAAGCGCTGTCTTTCCTATGTCTGGAGAGAGGACAGTAAAATGAAGCGCTGTCTTTCCCATGTCTGGAGAGAGGACAGTAAAATGAAGCGCTGTCTTTCCCATGTCTGGAGAGAGGACAGTAAAATAAAGCGCTGTCTTTCCCATGTCCGGAGAGAGGACAGTTCAGGTAACTCTCTACATCCCCTTCCTTACCTGTTAAATATCAGTAGTATAAAGACCAATGTTGAAGACTCTTTTCTTTTCTGTTTCTTTTTTAATTAAGTATATCATTTAGTTTGGGGCAGTGGTACCTTTGAACTCAGTCCTTATTTAAAACTCCTGTCGTGGTGAGGTTTGGTTCACTCCGGTCAAGTTAGTGGCTGGTACCCCTGACCAGGGGGAGGAGGGGGAGGCTGGGAGAGGAACAGGTCGAGGTTTGGGAGCTGCAGGGAACGGTCTGTGGTCGAGGAGGAGGGTCTCAGGTTAGGTTGTCTCCTTCCCCTGTGCTCCGGTCACGGTCTTGATGGAGGTTAAGGTTCTGTTGAACCAGGTCTTCTTGGCTGCCTGGACCTCATTCAGGGCCAGACCCAGGGTGTGCTCCATGTCCTGCAGGGAAGAAAACATACAGAAAGGAGGTTAGGCAAGGGGCAGCATAGCTAGCCCGGGGTAATGGGACAGGAGACTGAGCTTAGAAATCATTCAAACTTGTATTGCCTCAAATTCCCTTCAGGAATTAATTCACAAATTGTTATGATATAGCAGCTGAATTTAAATCAAGTGACATCAGTTGCTATAGCCAGGTGAGTTCAGTTGCTATAGCCAGGAGAGTTCAGTTGCTATAGCCAGGAGAGTTCAGTTGCTATAGCCAGGAGAGTTCAGTTGCTATAGCCAGGAGAGTTCAGTTGCTATAGCCAGGAGAGTTCAGTTGCTATAGCCAGGAGAGTTCAGTTGCTATAGCCAGGAGAGTTCAGTTGCTATAGCCAGTAGACATCAGTTGCTATAGCCAGGTGAGTTCAGTTGCTATAGCCAGGAGAGTTCAGTTGCTATAGCCAGGAGAGTTCAGTTGCTATAGCCAGGAGAGTTCAGTTGCTATAGCCAGGAGAGTTCAGTTGCTATAGCCAGGAGAGTTCAGTTGCTATAGCCAGTAGACATCAGTTGCTATAGCCAGGTGAGTTCAGTTGCTATAGCCAGGAGAGTTCAGTTGCTATAGCCAGGAGAGTTCAGTTGCTATAGCCAGTAGACATCAGTTGCTATAGCCAGTAGACATCAGTTGCTATAGCCAGGAGAGTTCAGTTGCTATAGCCAGGAGAGTTCAGTTGCTATAGCCAGGAGAGTTCAGTTGCTATAGCCAGTAGACATCAGTTGCTATAGCCAGGAGAGTTCAGTTGCTATAGCCAGGAGAGTTCAGTTGCTATAGCCAGGAGTGTTCAGTTGCTATAGCCAGGAGAGTTCAGTTGCTATAGCCAGGAGAGTTCAGTTGCTATAGCCAGGAGAGTTCAGTTGCTATAGCCAGGAGAGTTCAGTTGCTATAGCCAGGAGAGTTCAGTTGCTATAGCCAGGAGAGTTCAGTTGCTATAGCCAGTAGACATCAGTTGCTATAGCCAGGTGAGTTCAGTTGCTATAGCCAGTAGACATCAGTTGCTATAGCCAGGAGAGTTCAGTTGCTATAGCCAGGAGAGTTCAGTTGCTATAGCCAGTAGACATCAGTTGCTATAGCCAGGAGAGTTCAGTTGCTATAGCCAGTAGACATCAGTTGCTATAGCCAGGTGAGTTCAGTTGCTATAGCCAGGAGAGTTCAGTTGCTATAGCCAGGAGAGTTCAGTTGCTATAGCCAGGAGAGTTCAGTTGCTATAGCCAGGAGAGTTCAGTTGCTATAGCCAGGAGAGTTCAGTTGCTATAGCCAGGAGAGTTCAGTTGCTATAGCCAGGAGAGTTCAGTTGCTATAGCCAGGAGAGTTCAGTTGCTATAGCCAGGAGAGTTCAGTTGCTATAGCCAGGAGAGTTCAGTTGCTATAGCCAGGAGAGTTCAGTTGCTATAGCCAGGAGAGTTCAGTTGCTATAGCCAGGAGAGTTCAGTTGCTATAGCCAGGAGAGTTCAGTTGATATAGCCAGGAGAGTTCAGTTGCTATAGCCAGGAGAGTTCAGTTGCTATAGCCAGGAGAGTTCTGTTGCTATAGCCAGGAGAGTTCAGTTGCTATAGCCAGGAGAGTTCTGTTGCTATAGCCAGGTGAGTTCATTGGTCTGGGTTAGGGTCAGAGGTCAGTGCCTGTATCATTGGTCTGGGTCAAGGTTTGAGATCAGTACCTGTATGATTGGTCTGGGTCAGGATCAGTACCTGTATCATTGGTCTGGGTCAGTACCTGTATCATTGGTCTGCGTTAGGGTCAGTACCTGTATCATTGGTCTGGGTTAGGCTCAGTACCTGTATCATTGGTCTGGGTTTGGGTCAGTACCTGTATCATTGGTCTGGGTTAGGCTCAGTACCTGTATCATTGGTCTGGGTTTGGGTCAGTACCTGTATCATTGGTCTGGGTTAGGGTCAAGGTCAGTACCAGTATCATTGGTCTGGGTTAGGGTCAGTAGCTGTATCATTGGTCTGGGTTAGGGTCAGAAGCTGTATCATTGGTCTGGGTCAGGGTCTGGGTCAGTACCTGTATCATTGGTCTGGGTCAGTACCTGTATCTTGCACTCTGCCTCCACCAGTTGTAGTTTGGTCTGGGCCAGTTCCAGCTCCATCTCTCTGAGCTGGTTCTTCAGACCCTCCTTCTCCTCGTCCGTCTCTTCCTCGCTGCCCTCCTTCATCTTCCTCACTGCCTTTAGACGACCCTCCTTGTTGAAGAGGATAGAGCACTTCTCACAGCCCTCCACCTTCAGCTGGGGGAGAGACAGACATCATAGGCCAGGTTACAACATTGCATCTCTAACCCTAACCTTATCCCATTAGAGATGACCCTACTTGTTAAGGAGGACACTGTACTTCTCACAGCCTTAGACCAGGTCACAGGTTATTCCACAGGTTTTTGTGGAACTATATACACTATACTACACTACACTATATAAATCAGGTACAGGTTATTACACTACACTATATAAATCAGGTACAGGTTATTACACTACACTATATAAATCAGGTACAGGTTATTACACTACACTATATAAATCAGGTACAGGTTATTACACTACACTATATAAATCAGGTACAGGTTATTACACTACACTATATAAATCAGGTACAGGTTATTACACTACACTATATAAATCAGGTACAGGTTATTACACTACACTATATAAATCAGGTACAGGTTTTTACACTACACTATATAAATCAGGTACAGGTTATTACACTACACTATATAAATCAGGTACAGGTTATTACACTACACTATATAAATCAGGTACAGGTTATTACACTACACTATATAAATCAGGTACAGGTTATTACACTACACTATATAAATCAGGTACAGGTTATTACACTACACTATATAAATCAGGTACAGGTTATTACACTACACTATATAAATCAGGTACAGGTTATTACACTACACTATATAAATCAGGTACAGGTTATTACACTACACTATATAAATCAGGTACAGGTTATTACACTACACTATATAAATCAGGTACAGGTTATTACACTACACTATATAAATCAGGTACAGGTTATTACACTACACTATATAAATCAGGTACAGGTTATTACACTACACTATATAAATCAGGTACAGGTTATTACACTACACTATATAAATCAGGTACAGGTTATTACACTACACTATATAAACCAGGTACAGGTTATTACACTACACTATATAAACCAGGTACAGGTTATTACACTACACTATATAAATCAGGTACAGGTTATTACACTACACTATATAAATCAGGTACAGGTTATTACACTACACTATATAAATCAGGTACAGGTTATTACACTACACTATATAAATCAGGTACAGGTTATTAGGTTATTACACTACACTATATAAATCAGGTACAGGTTATTACACTACACTATATAAATCAGGTACAGATTATAACACTACAATATATAAATCAGGTACAGGTTATTACACTACACTATATAAATCAGGTACAGGTTATTACACTACACTATATAAATCAGGTACAGGTTATTACACTACACTATATAAATCAGGTACAGGTTATTACACTACACTATATAAATCAGGTACAGGTTATTATACTACACTATATAAATCAGGTACAGGTTATAACACTACACTATATAAATCAGGTATAGGTTATAACACTACACTATATAAATCAGGTACAGGTTATTACACTACACCACAGAGCATATAAAGGTGTCCGCATGCTTCCCAGCTGAAACAGCTCGGCAGAGTTTGTGTATATATTATGAAGACATTTTGTGATGTTTTTGTTTGTTTTGGGCACACACATTTTTTTCTGGGTGTAAGTCTACACCCCTTCGTCGTTGACTGGTCAACAGTAGTGATTCTTCAATCAAATCTTTGTTGTCATTCAATGAGAGACTACTCGTTTACATTTCTTAACTGAAAGAAATATGAGTTAGATGTCAAATTGCATGACTAAGATTTATTTGGCAAAAACATCAAAATAAATGACATATCTTGAATTATCTTAGATTAAAGCTGGCTATTTTGAGGGAGCGTATACTGGCTACGGTTTCAAAATGGAAAAACAGTTCTATTGTCACAGTCTTAAGGGAGTATATAAGCACCGCCCCTCCCCCACCCCCGGGAGGTGTGGGATTGAGTCAGTTCAGGCTGCAGTTGCTGTAATGGACAGAGTGGTTGTAAGGAGGCTAGCAAGGGGAAGAGAAGAGGTTTTAAGTGTCAGGCTGAGTGTAAGGGTCTCTCCTCCACTGGTGAGACAGTCCCCAGCTGCTTCAAGAGCCCTCTCATCCACCCCATCACCACACCTAGCCTGGACATGAGAAACACTACTGCCCTGGCTGTACTTACCATCCACTATCACTGTTCACAAACGAAGAACTGGGCTATTCTGTTTGTCATCAAAATGGAATCGCAATGGATTCTTCATCATACTCCTCATATCAAAATGGAATCGCAATGGATTCTTCATCATACTCCTCATATAAGACTACTAATGTCTGCATATAATTACACTAAGGCTATAATCATGTATACTACACACTTGACATTCTACATGAGACTAACATGTATACATAAACAGCACATGTTAATTCGCTAAGCAGCACTACAAACACAGCCACACAAAGAGAGCATCAACATATACAGTACTCTGTCAGGTCATGTGATTGCATGTCATGTGAATGATTGTGTGTCTTGTCGGTCATTTGTTTGTGTGACGTCACGTGTTTTAATACAGTGGTCAGTCATATCTGTCATGTGATTGTCGTGATTGTTTGATGTGATTGTGGTCTGTCATGTGATCGTGTGTCAGGTCATGTGATGATGGGGACTCACCCGGATCTTCTCCACCTCTCCCTTGTTGGCCATCTGCTGTTTCTCCAGACGCTCACTGAGCTGAGAGCAGATCTACAGAGATCAACACAGAGGTCAAAAGGTCAAACAGAGCACTGAGGTCAACTCCACATAGACACACAAAACTTGTGGGGACGTCAAAGGTCTGAGGGTGTAGGGGTGGGGCAAAGATCTGAGGGTATAGGGGTGGGGGTTAAAGGTCTGAGGGTATAGGGGTGGGGCAAAGATCTGAGGGTATAGGGGTGGGGCAAAGATCTGAGGGTGTAGGGGTGGGGGGAGTTAAAGGTCTGAGGGTGTAGGGGTGGGGGGAGTTAAAGGTCTGAGGGTGTAGGGGTGGGGGGAGTTAAAGGTCTGAGGGTGTAGGGGTGGGGGGAGTTAAAGATCTGAGGGTATAGGCGTGGGGGGAGTTAAAGGTCTGAGGGTGTAGGGGTGGGGGAGTTAAAGATCTGAGGGTATAGGGGTGGGGGGAGTTAAAGGTCTGAGGGTGTAGGGGTGGGGGGAGTTAAAGATCTGAGGGTATAGGGGTGGGGGGAGTTAAAGGTCTGAGGGTGTAGGGGTGGGGGAGTTAAAGATCTGGGGGTATAGGGGTGGGGGGAGTTAAAGGTCTGAGGGTGTAGGGGTGGGGGGAGTTAAAGATCTGAGGGTATAGGGGTGGGGGGAGTTAAAGGTCTGAGGGTGTAGGGGTGGGGGAGTCAAAGGTCTGAGGGTGTAGGGGTGGGGCAAAGATCTGAGGGTATAGGGGTGGGGCAAAGATCTGAGGGTATAGGGGTGGGGCAAAGATCTGAGGGTATAGGGGTGGGGGAGTTAAAGGTCTGAGGGTGTAGGGGTGGGGGAGTCAAAGGTCTGAGGGTATAGGGGTGGGGGGAGTCAAAGGTCTGAGGGTGTAAGGGTGGGGCAAAGATCTGAGGGTATAGGGGTGGGGGGAGTTAAAGGTCTGAGGGTGTAGGGGTGGGGGAGTCAAAGGTCTGAGGGTGTAAGGGTGGGGCAAAGATATGAAGGTATAGGGGTGGGGGAGTTAAAGGTCTGAGGGTGTAGGGGTGGGGGGAGTCAAAGGTCTGAGGGTGTAGGGGAGTTAAAGGTCTGAGGGTGTAGGGGTGGGGGGAGTCAAAGGTCTGAGGGTGTAGGGGTGGGGGAGTCAAAGGTCGGAGGGTGTAGGGGTGGGGGGAGTCAAAGGTCTGAGGGTGTAGGGGTGGGGGGGAGTCAAAGGTCGGAGGGTGTAGGGGTGGGGCAAAGATCTGAGGGTATAGGGGTGGGGCAAAGATCTGAGGGTATAGGGGTGGGGCAAAGATCTGAGGGTATAGGGGTGGGAGGGAGTTAAAGGTCTGAGGGTGTAGGGGTGGGGGAGTCAAAGGTCTAAGGGTGTAGGGGTGGGGGGGAGTTAAAGGTCTGAGGGTGTAGGGGTGGGGGAGTCAAAGGTCTGAGGGTATAGGGGTGGGGGGAGTCAAAGGTCTGAGGGTGTAAGGGTGGGGCAAAGATCTGAGGGTATAGGGGTGGGGGGAGTTAAAGGTCTGAGAGTGTAGGGGTGGGGGAGTCAAAGGTCTGAGGGTATAGGGGTGGGGGGAGGCAAAGGTCAGAGGGTGTAGGGGTGGGGGAGTCAAAGGTCTGAGGGTGTAGGGGTGGGGGGAGTCAAAGGTCTGAGGGTGTAGGGGTGGGGGGAGTCAAAGGTCGGAGGGTGTAGGGGTGGGGCAAAGATCTGAGGGTATAGGGGTGGGGGGAGTTAAAGGTCTGAGGGTGTAGGGGTGGGGGGAGTCAAAGGTCTGAGGGTGTAGGGGTGGGGGGAGTCAAAGGTCTGAGGGTGTAGGGGAGTTAAAGGTCTGAGGGTGTAGGGGTGGGGGAGTCAAAGGTCTGAGGGTGTAGGGGTGGGGGGAGTCAAAGGTCGGAGGGTGTAGGGGTGGGGGGAGTCAAAGGTCTGAGGGTGTAGGGGTGGGGGAGTCAAAGGTCGGAGGGTGTAGGGGTGGGGCAAAGGTCTGAGGGTATAGGGGTGGGGCAAAGATCTGAGGGTATAGGGGTGGGGCAAAGATCTGAGGGTATAGGGGTGGGGGGAGTTAAAGGTCTGAGGGTGTAGGGGTGGGGGGAGTCAAAGGTCTGAGGGTGTAAGGGTGGGGCAAAGATCTGAGGGTATAGGGGTGGGGGGAGTTAAAGGTCTGAGGGTGTAGGGGTGGGGGGAGTCAAAGGTCGGAGGGTGTAGGGGTGGGGGAGTCAAAGGTCGGAGGGTGTAGAGGTGGGGCAAAGATCTGAGGGTGTAGGGGTGGGGGGAGTCAAAGGTCTGAGGGTATAGGGGTGGGGGGAGTTAAAGGTCTGAGGGTGTAAGGGTGGGGCAAAGATCTGAGGGTATAGGGGTGGGGGGAGTTAAAGGTCTGAGGGTGTAGGGGTGGGGGGGAGTCAAAGGTCGGAGGGTGTAGGGGTGGGGGGAGTCAAAGGTCGGAGGGTGTAGGGGTGGGGCAAAAATCTGAGGGTATAGGGGTGGGGGGAGGCAAAGGTCAGAGGGTGTAGGGGTGGGGGGAGTGTCTCTAAAATGAGAGGTTGTAAAGTGTGAAAAGATGACAACGGCTCATCCCAAAGACAGCTATCATAAATAATGTAAAACCTGTTCATAACAAACCCTTATCATCCCACAGCTAAACCGCCTCCTTCAAAATAACCACTGTCCTATGAGTGACTCAGAGAAACTATACGTCCCTGTCTGTCTATCTGTGTGTCTCTGTCGTCTGTGTCTCTGTCGTCTGTGTCTCTGTCGTCTGTGTCTCTGTCGTCTGTGTCTCTGTCGTCTGTGTCTCTGTCGTCTGTGTCTGTCGTCTGTGTCTGTCGTCTGTGTCTGTCGTCTGTGTCTGTCGTCTGTGTCTGTCGTCTGTGTCTGTCGTCTGTGTCTGTCGTCTGTGTCTGTCGTCTGTGTCTGTCGTCTGTGTCTGTCGTCTGTGTCTGTCGTCTGTGTCTGTCGTCTGTGTCTGTCGTCTGTGTCTGTCTGTCTGCAGTGCCTTAGACCGCTTCCCCACTCAGGAGGCCCTTATCTGTCAGTTGTGATCAAAACATAGTGTAGACAAATTACCTAGACGGCTAATTTACATCCGCAGTCCCTAGGTAAGTAATAAATATGATGTCACTATGTAGAATACAATTTGAAACAACTTTATACATGTAGAACAAAAGTAAACATGGTATATCTCCTGTCAGCTTACCTGTTTGTACTCTCCTATGATGGAACCATTGTTCTTTATCTCAGACTCTGATTTTCCCAGCTCCCGTCTGCACATCTCTTTCAGCTGTGGACACACGCAGACGCACGCAGTGATATTATACACTGAATGAATGATTCTCATGGCTGCCTACTGTGACCTACATGATAACCTCCTCTCAGTCAGCAGTCAACTGTCCTTGGGCCTGTATAAACTACCTACAGTAGTGACACACTCAACAAGGAGTGTAATGTAGTCATGAAGAGGACAGCAACAGATGTCCCTTGAGCGAGTGTTACTCTCATAAGTGGACATCATGAGAAATAACGTAGAGAGAGCAGGTAATGACAGATCCTGTGTTGGGCCAAAGTCCTAGAACACAGGCAGTGGCCACAGTGAATAGGGCAGGACAACATCCCCCTCTGTCTTAAAGAGACAGAAAGACATAAATAACACTGCTCTCCAATCAAGGTGCATCAACAGACGAGCAATCTGAAGAACATTCAGCGACTCTCCAAAGGACAATGGTATATTTATGGATCAAACCAATACATCAATGTCCATGGTCAGTGGACCTCCGTTCTCTTTTCCAATACTAAAGGAATCTTTTGTTTATTTTAAAAATGGACAGCCAGCCAGACAGAGTCAGCCAGACAGCTAGCCAAACAGACAGTCAGCCAGACAGCCAGCCAAACAGACAGACAGCCGAACAGACAGTCAGCCAGACAGCTCGCCAAACAGACAGCTAACCAGACAGCCAACAAGCCATACAGACAGACAGCTATCCAGACAGCCAGGCAGACAGCTGACAGCCATACAGTCAGTCAGCCAGCCAGCCATACAGTCAGTCAGCCAGCCAGTCAGCCAGCTATCCAGACAGTCAGCCAGCTATCCAGACAGTCAGCCAGCTATCCAGACAGTCAGCCAGCTATCCAGACAGTCAGCCAGCTATCCAGACAGTCAGCCAGCTATCCAGACAGTCAGACAGTCAGCCAGCCAGCCAGACAGCCAGTCAGTTATCCAGCCAGCCAGCCAGCCAGCCAGCCAGCCAGCCAGCCAGCCAGCCAGCCAGCCAGCCAGCTATCCAGACAGACAGCTAGCCAGCCAGACAGACAGACAGACAGACAGACAGACAGACAGACAGACAGCCAGTCAGCCAGCCAGCCAGCCAGCCAGCCAGCTATCCAGACAGACAGCTAGCCAGCCAGCTAGCCGGACAGTCAGCCAGACAGACAGCTAGCCAGACAGCTAGCCAGCCAGACAACCAGCCAGCCAGCTATCCAGACAGACAGCTAGCCAGCCAGCTATCCAGCTATCCAGACAGACAGCTAGCCAGCCAGCCAGCCAGCCAGACAGACCTGTGCAGACTCCTCCTCTAGTCGTCTCTTCTCGTCCTCTGAATCCACCAGCTTCTGTTTGGTCATCAACAGCTCCTTGTTGAGAGCGTCTGCTTTCTCCTCAGCCTGAGGGACAGACAGACAGACACATGGGTACGGGTAACAGGTCTACTGACATTAGCTAATGCCAAATGACAAGAAAAACCTAGCAGAGTATTAGAAATGTATAAACACACATACAGGTTTACAGACTTGCACAAGTAAAAAAGGATTCACGAGGGATGTGTCTTACGTTGTCCAGGTCTTTGCGCAGAGCGATTTTGCTGCTGACCAGTTCATGGGCCAGGTCATCATTCTCCTGCTCCAGACGCATGTTAGCCTCCTGGAGACGACGGTTCTCCCTCTACAGGGGAGGAGAGGAGGAAGGTAAGAGTGAGTGAGTGAGTGAGTGAGTGAGTGAGTGAGTGAGTGAGTGAGTGAGTGGAAGAGGGGGGGGTAGAGATATTGGGAGAGAGAAAGTTAAGAGGACTCAGTGAGATGAAGAGTGGAAAGAGTAGAGGATTGGAAAACGAGAGAGTAGCCTGCTGCTGATAGAAGAGAGAGAGAAGCCTGTTGCTGGTAGAAGAGAGAGAGAGAAGCCTGTTGCTGGTAGAAGAGAGAGAGAGAGAAGCATGTTGCTGATAGAAGAGAGAGAGAGAAGCCTGTTGCTGGTAGAAGAGAGAGAGAGAAGCATGTTGCTGATAGAAGAGAAAGAGAGAGATAAGCCTGTTGCTGATAGGAGAGAGAGAGAGAGAGAGAGAGAGAGAGAGAGAGAGAGAGAGAGAGAGAGAGAGAGAAGCCTGTTGCTGGTAGAAGAGAAAGAGAGAGAGAGAGTAGCCTGTTGCTGATAGAAGAGAGAGAGAGATAAGCCTGTTGCTGATAGAAGAGAGAGAGAGAGAGAGAGAGAGAGAGAGAGAGAGAGAGAGAGAGAGAGAGCGAGAGAGAGAGAGAGAGAAGCCTGTTGCTGGTAGAAGAGAGGGTGAGAGAGAGAGATAAGCCTGTTGCTGATAGGAGAGAGGGTGAGAGAGAGAGATAAGCCTGTTGCTGATAAGAGAGAGAGAGAAGCCTGTTGCTGGTAGAAGAGAAAGAGAGAGAGAGAGATAGAGTAGTCTGTTGCTGATAGAAGAGAGGGTGAGAGAGAGAGAGAGAGAGAGAGAGAGAGAGAGAGAGAGAGAGAGAGAGAGAGAGAGAGAGAGAAGCCTGTTGCTGATAGAAGAGAGGGTGAGAGAGAGAGAGAAGCCTGTTGCTGATAGGAGAGAGAGAGAGAGAGATAAGCCTGTTGCTGATAGAAGAGAGAGAGAGAGAGAGGCCTGTTGCTGGTAGAAGAGAAAGAGAGAGAGAGTAGCCTATTGCTGATAGAAGAGAGAGTAGCCTATTGCTGATAGAAGAGAGAGTAGCCTATTGCTGATAGAAGAGAGAGTAGCCTGTTGCTGATAGGAGAGAGAGAGTAGCCTATTGCTGATAGAAGAGAGAGTAGCCTATTGCTGATAGAAGAGAGAGTAGCCTGTTGCTGATAGGAGAGAGAGAGAGAGAGAGAGAGAGAGAGAGAGAGAGAGAGAGAGAGAGAGAGAGAAGCCTGTTGCTGGTAGAAGAGAAAGAGAGAGAGAGAGTAGCCTGTTGCTGATAGAAGAGAGAGAGAGATAAGCCTGTTGCTGATAGAAGAGAGAGAGAGAGAGAGAGAGAGAGAGAGAGAGGGAGAGAGCGAGAGAGAGAGAGAGAGAAGCCTGTTGCTGGTAGAAGAGAGGGTGAGAGAGAGAGATAAGCCTGTTGCTGATAGGAGAGAGGGTGAGAGAGAGAGATAAGCCTGTTGCTGATAAGAGAGAGAGAGAGAAGCCTGTTGCTGGTAGAAGAGAAAGAGAGAGAGAGAGAGAGAGTAGTCTGTTGCTGATAGAAGAGAGGGTGAGAGAGAGAGAGAGAGAGAGAGAGAGAGAGAGAGAGAGAGAGAGAGAAGCCTGTTGCTGATAGAAGAGAGGGTGAGAGAGAGAGAGAAGCCTGTTGCTGATAGGAGAGAGAGAGAGAGAGATAAGCCTGTTGCTGATAGAAGAGAGAGAGAGAGAGAGGCCTGTTGCTGGTAGAAGAGAAAGAGAGAGAGAGAGTAGCCTATTGCTGATAGAAGAGAGTAGCCTATTGCTGATAGAAGAGAGAGTAGCCTATTGCTGATAGAAGAGAGAGTAGCCTATTGCTGATAGAAGAGAGAGTAGCCTGTTGCTGATAGGAGAGAGAGAGTAGCCTATTGCTGATAGAAGAGAGAGTAGCCTATTGCTGATAGAAGAGAGAGTAGCCTGTTGCTGATAGGAGAGAGAGTAGCCTGTTGCTGATAGGAGAGAGTAGCCTATTGCTGATAGAAGAGAGAGTAGCCTGTTGCTGATAGGAGAGAGAGAGTAGCCTATTGCTGATAGAAGAGAGAGTAGCCTATTGCTGATAGAAGAGAGAGTAGCCTGTTGCTGATAGGAGAGAGAGAGTAGCCTATTGCTGATAGAAGAGAGAGTAGCCTATTGCTGATAGAAGAGAGTAGCCTATTGCTGATAGAAGAGAGAGTAGCCTATTGCTGATAGAAGAGAGAGTAGCCTGTTGCTGATAGAAGAGAGAGAGAGAGAGTAGCCAATTGCTGATAGAAGAGAGAGTAGCCTGTTGCTGATAGAAGAGAGAGAGAGAGTAGCCTGTTGCTGATAGAAGAGAGAGAGAGAGTAGCCTGTTGCTGATAGAAGAGAGAGAGAGAGTAGCCTATTGCTGATAGAAGAGAGAGTAGCCTGTTGCTGTCTTCCTGTTTCAGTGGACTGGTGACATATATAATGTTACACTATTCTTGTAAATAACATCCTCTTGAGAACAACCTTGGTGAAAAAAATGGACCTGTCTGCAGTCCACATTCACCTGCACTGCAGACATGAATGGCATTACAACTAGCTAATGGATTCCACTGGGCTGGGATTGGATATGTGTACAAGGTGTACACAGTCTATTTCAGAGACTCCCTGGATCACTGAAGTGTTCTGTGATTACCATCTCTCTTGGGAGAAGATAAGAAAAGTCAATATAATAGAATGACTGAAAGCAAGTAAACAATCTAACACATTGATTGATGAATTGGTTGAGTGTTCGTACCTCATATCTCTCAATGGGAGGCTCCTGCTGCTCCTGCTGTTCTCTCATGCTGTCATATTCCTTCTCATACTTTTTCAGCTTCTTCTGGCTGATCTGTTGGGACAGACCCAGTGTAACTGGACAACATCTACAGATGTACGTACAGTAGACGACACAGAGGTGAAGGCTCCCCATAGCCTCTGTCTGATTACAGCTCTAGTCATGGAGCAAAGGCATCTTTGATGACAGTACCAGTCAGGTGACTGGTATCTACACACAAACCTGTGTCAAGCACGAGCTACTTGAAGGTTATCCTGCATGTACAGTATAGCACCTCTTCCTATTTAATAAAGACCCATGAACAATCCTGCATCTGTCTGTGTGACGCAAAACAAGCTTCATTAACATTTATTTCGATGCCCTCTTCCCTTCCCTCCTCTCCCCTTCCCTCCACTTCTCTCCCCTCCCCTTCTCTCCCCTCCTCTTCTCTTCTCTCCTCTTCTCTTCTCTCCTCTTCTCTTCTCTCCTCTTCTCTTCTCTCCCCTCCTCTTCTCTCCCTTCCCTCCTCTTCTCTCCCTTCCCTCCTCTTCTCTCCCTTCCCTCCTCTTCTCTCCCTTCCCTCCTCTTCTTTCCCCTCCTCTCCTCTTCCCTCCTCTTCTCTCCCTTCCCTCCTCTTCTCTCCCTTCCCTCCTCTTCTCTCCCTTCCCTCCTCTTCTTTCCCTCCCCTCTTCTCTCCCCTCCTCTCCTCACCCCTCCACTTCCCTCTTCTCTCCCCTGCTGTGCGTGTGTGTGTGTGCGTGCGTGTGTAAATATGCTCTTTCTCCAGCAGGCAGCTCGTTGTAAATGAGATCTATTTAGCCGGCTGTCATTTCCTCCGGCTCAGACCACAGTACAGAACCGGGTCAGTTGTGGAGGAACGGTCCATAATGAACCCAGTGATGGATTCAGCTATAGTGGGTAACCTGGCTACATTACTGACACCCCTGCTATCATGGCTCAGGAGCTAGTGGGCGTGTTTGTATCTGGAACAGCACAGCCTACATGACTTTCAATGCTAGCCTTCAATATTGAATGTGTGTGTGTGTGTGTGTGTGTGTGTGTGTGTGTGTGTGTGTGTGTGTGTGTGTGTGTGTGTGTGTGTGTGTGTGTGTGTGTGTGTGTGTGTGGCAAATTAGATTTAGGTGGGTCCACAGTCCACAGTGAGGTTGAGACAGAACGGCAGGCACTGTGATAAAATTAGAGGGTTGAAGTCAGGAGGTGCCAATCTAGACAGAGACTGCTGTCCCAGTCCGACAGCTGCTGTCCCAGTCCGACAGCTGCTGTCCCAGTCCGACAGCTGCTGTCCCAGTCCGACAGCTGCTGTCCCAGTCCGACAGCTGCTGTCCCAGTCCGACAGCTGCTGTCCCAGTCCGACAGCTGTTACAGCTGTTGTCCCAGTCCGATAGCTGCTGTCCCAGTCCGACAGCTGTTACAGCTGTTGTCCCAGTCCGACAGCTGCTGTCCCAGTCCGACAGCTGTTACAGCTGTTGTCCCAGTCCGACAGCTGCTGTCCCAGTCCGACAGCTGCTACAGCTGCTGTCCCAGTCCGACAGCTGTTGTCCCAGTCCGACAGCTGTTACAGCTGTTGTCCCAGTCGACAGCTCAGCTGCTGCTGTCCCAGTACGACAGCTGTTACAGCTGTTGTCCCAGTCCGACAGCTGCTGTCCCAGTCCGACAGCTGCTGTCCCAGTCCGACAGCTGCTGTCCCAGTCCGACAGCTGCTGTCCCAGTCCGACAGCTGCTGTCCCAGTCCGACAGCTGCTGTCCCAGTCCGACAGCTGCTGTCCCAGTCCGACAGCTGCTGTCCCAGTCAGACAGCTGTTACAGCTGTTGTCCCAGTCCGACAGCTGCTGTCCCAGTCCGACAGCTGTTACAGCTGTTGTCCCAGTCCGATAGCTGCTGTCCCAGTCCGACAGCTGTTACAGCTGTTGTCCCAGTCCGACAGCTGCTGTCCCAGTCCGACAGCTGCTGTCCCAGTCCGACAGCTGTTGGCCCAGTCCGACAGCTGCTGTCCCAGTCCGACAGCTGCTGTCCCAGTCCGACAGCTGCTGTCCCAGTCCGACAGCTGCTGTCCCAGTCCGACAGCTGCTGTCCCAGTCCGACAGCTGCTGTCCCAGTCCCACAGCTGTTACAGCTGTTGTCCCAGTCCGACAGCTGTTACAGCTGTTGTCCCAGTCCGACAGCTGCTGTCCCAGTCCGACAGCTGTTACAGCTGCTGTCCCAGTCCGACAGCTGTTGTCCCAGTCCGACAGCTGTTACAGCTGTTGTCCCAGTCCGACAGCTGTTACAGCTGTTGTCCCAGTCCGACAGCTGCTGTCCCAGTCCGACAGCTGCTGTCCCAGTCCGACAGCTGCTGTCCCAGTCCGAAAGCTGTTGTCCCAGTCCGACAGCTGCTGTCCCAGTCCGACAGCTGCTGTCCCAGTCCGACAGCTGCTGTCCCAGTCCGACAGCTGCTGTCCCAGTCAGACAGCTGTTACAGCTGTTGTCCCAGTCCGACAGCTGCTGTCCCAGTCCGACAGCTGTTACAGCTGTTGTCCCAGTCCGATAGCTGCTGTCCCAGTCCGACAGCTGTTACAGCTGTTGTCCCAGTCCGACAGCTGTTGTCCCAGTCCGACAGCTGTTACAGCTGTTGTCCCAGTCCGATAGCTGCTGTCCCAGTCCGACAGCTGTTACAGCTGTTGTCCCAGTCCGACAGCTGTTGTCCCAGTCCGACAGCTGCTACAGCTGTTGTCCCAGTCCGATAGCTGCTGTCCCAGTCCGACAGCTGTTACAGCTGCTGTCCCAGTCCGACAGCTGCTGTCCCAGTCAGACAGCTGTTACAGCTGTTGTCCCAGTCCGATAGCTGCTGTCCCAGTCCGACAGCTGTTACAGCTGTTGTCCCAGTCCGACAGCTGCTGTCCCAGTCCGACAGCTGCTGTCCCAGTCCGACAGCTGTTGGCCCAGTCCGACAGCTGTTGGCCCAGTCTGACAGCTGCTGTCCCAGTCCGACACCTGCTGTCCCAGTCCGACAGCTGCTGTCCCAGTCCGACAGCTATTACAGCTGCTGTCCCAGTCCGATAGCTGCTGTCCCAGTCCGACAGCTGTTACAGCTGTTGTCCCAGTCCGATAGCTGCTGTCCCAGTCCGACAGCTGTTACAGCTGTTGTCCCAGTCCGACTGCTGCTGTCCCAGTCCGACAGCTGTTACAGCTGTTGTCCTAGTCCGACAGCTGCTGTCCCAGTCCGACAGCTGCTGTCCCAGTCCGACAGCTGCTGTCCCAGTCAGACAGCTGTTGGCCCAGTCCGACAGCTGTTGGCCCAGTCCGACAGCTGTTGGCCCAGTCCGACAGCTGCTGTCCCAGTCCGACAGCTGCTGTCCCAGTCCGACAGCTGCTGTCCCAGTCCGACAGCTATTACAGCTGCTGTCCCAGTCCGATAGCTGCTGTCCCAGTCCGACAGCTGTTACAGCTGCTGTCCCAGTCCGACAGCTGCTGTCCCAGTCCGACAGCTGTTACAGCTGCTGTCCCAGTCCGACAGCTGTTGTCCCAGTCCGACAGCTGTTGTCCCAGTCCGACAGCTGTTGTCCCAGTCCGACAGCTGTTACAGCTGCTGTCCCAGTCCAACAGCTGCTGTCCCAGTCCGACAGCTGCTGTCCCAGTCCGACAGCTGCTGTCCCAGTCCGACAGCTGCTGTCCCAGTCCGACAGCTGCTGTCCCAGTCCGACAGCTGCTGTCCCAGTCCGACAGCTGCTGTCCCAGTCAGACAGCTGTTGTCCCAGTCCGACAGCTGTTACAGCTGTTGTCCCAGTCCGACAGCTGTTGTCCCAGTCCGACAGCTGTTACAGCTGTTGTCCCAGTCCGATAGCTGCTGTCCCAGTCCGACAGCTGTTACAGCTGTTGTCCCAGTCCGACAGCTGCTGTCCCAGTCCGACAGCTGCTGTCCCAGTCAGACAGCTGTTACAGCTGTTGTCCCAGTCCGACAGCTGTTACAGCTGTTGTCCCAGTCCGATAGCTGCTGTCCCAGTCCGACAGCTGCTGTCCCAGTCAGACAGCTGTTACAGCTGTTGTCCCAGTCCGATAGCTGCTGTCCCAGTCCGACAGCTGTTACAGCTGTTGTCCCAGTCCGACAGCTGCTGTCCCAGTCCGACAGCTGTTACAGCTGCTGTCCCAGTCCGACAGCTGCTGTCCCAGTCCGACAGCTGCTGTCCCAGTCAGACAGCTGTTACAGCTGTTGTCCCAGTCCGACAGCTGTTACAGCTGTTGTCCCAGTCCGACAGCTGTTGTCCCAGTCCGACAGCTGCTTTTAGAGAAGCCATCAGAGCAGAACAGAAAGACTTGGAGAATAGCAAACTGAACACTACTGACAAAACCTATGACAGGATGACAGTATCTTCATCCTAAGTATGTGTCTACCCGGATGCGAAAGAGTCATCCCCAAAACTCCAAGTCTTCCAACGTACTGATGAAATAAACTGTGTGCACTAAACAGTGTGTGTCTGTGTACATGTGATCAGTATATAAAGCTTGAATAAAAATAGCATTTTCAAATTCCAAAAATGTTTTTGTTTATTTGTGAGAGAACTTCTTTTGTAAGCTAGAACTGAATTCCCACACTATCACATTATCTACTGAAAGGACCAAGTAGTCGACTGGAGCAGTTGAGTGAGAGAGAGAGGAACCAGGCTCTGGAACTAAGTACATTTATGGAACAGCACAACCACACAACTACAGTGCTTACAAAAAAGGGAAGGATATATGGGTGTGTGTGTGTGTCTGTGCCTGTGTGTGTTTCACTGTGTATGCACTATACAGACTGTGTGTGTGTGTGTGTGTGTGTGTGTGTGTGTGTGTGTGTGTGTGTGTGTGTGTGTGTGTGTGTGTGTGTGTGTGTGTGTGTGTGTGTGTGTGTGTGTGTGTTTCACTGTGTATGCACTATACAGACTGTGTGTGTGTACTGCCTGTAAACAGTGGCTATGCTGTACGCCTCTCTCTTACTGAAGCCACAGTAGAAAACAACTGGTTGATTCTGAGCAGAGTAAAGTCCCAGGGACTAATATTACAGTAATACCTGCTTGCCTCTGTAAAGTAGCTTGTACAGACTAAAGTAGAGTAACATTACCTCAATGGTAATCTACCAGTGATGTAAGGTAGCTCAGTGGGAGACTGGTAGAGCCCCTGGGCAGAACAGGGTGGTAGAGAGTGGGAAATAAGAGAGAAGGAGAGGAGAGAGGAACAGAGGAGAGAGGAGGGGCAGGGGGCTGAGAGGAGAGACAGGAGGCTCAGAGGAGAGGCAGGGAGCTGTGAGGAAAGTAGAGGCAGGAGGCTGAGAGGAGAGGAGAGGCAGGAGGCTGCAAGGAGAGGAGAGGCAAGAGGCTGCAAGGAGAGGAGAGGAGAGGCAAGAGGCTGCAAGGAGAGGAGAGGAGAGGCAAGAGGCTGCAAAGAGAGGAGAGGAGAGGCAAGAGGCTGCAAGGAGAGGAGAGGCAAGAGGCTGAGGGGAGAGGCAGGGGGTTGAGGGGAGAGGCAGGGGGTTGAGGGGAGAGGCAGGGGGTTGAGGGGAGAGGCAGGGGGTTGAGGGAAAAGAGGCAGGGGTTGAGGGGAGAGGCAGGGGGTTGAGGGGAGAGGCAGGGGGTTGAGGGGAGAGGCAGGGGTTGAGGGGAGAAGCAGGGGGTTGAGGGGAGAAGCAGGGGGTTGAGGGGAGAAGCAGGGGTTGAGGGGAGAGGCAGGAGGCTGAGGGGAGAGGCAGGAGGCTGAGGGGAGAGGCAGGAGGCTGAGGAGAGAGGCAGGAGGCTGAGGAGAGAGGCAGGATAGGGTAGGGGGTTGAGGGGAGAAGCAGGAGGTTGAGGGGAGAGGCAGGGTATGGTAGGGGGTTGAGAGGAGAGGCAGGGGGTTGAGGGGAGAGGCAGGGGTTGAGGGGAGAGGCAGGGGGTTGAGGGGAGAGGCAGGGCAGGGGGTTGAGGGGAGAGGCAGGGGGTTGAGGGGAGAGTCAGGGGGTTGAGAGGAGAGTCAGGGGGTTGAGGGGAGAGGCAGGGGGTTGAGGGGAGAGGCAGGGGGTTGAGGGGAGAGGCAGGGGGTTGAGGGGAGAGGCAGGGGGTTGAGAGGAGAGGCAGGGGGTTGAGGGGAGAGGCAGGGGGTTGAGGGGAGAGGCAGGGCAGGGGGTTGAGGGCAGAGGCAGGGCAGGGGTTGAGGGCAGAGGCAGGGCAGGGGGTTGAGAGGGGAGGCAGGAAGTTTAGAGGAGAAAGGAATCTGATCCACCTCTCAGATCCTGCCACCTGGCTCTGGGTTTCGTTTTGTCCGTGGTCAACGCAGTAACATAATTAGATTTCTGGGGACAGCTTGGTGACACTGAGGATCTCAGTGTGTGTGTTTGTGTGTCACTCTGAGGAGCTGGCTGCACCTCTCAGCCCTTAAGATCCTTATCCTTCTCTAAAACGCCTCTCTACCAGGGAGCGGGGTCAGGTGACCAGACCTGTCAAAAAGGTCACATCATAGGTATATGACCTCCGGCCTAACCCCTACGCCTACCTTAGTTATAACATACCCTTTAATTACTGGTCATGTGATCATTACTGCCATTACAAAAAAACACCACACCAGAGTTTCTAGGTCCAGGCAGAGCAGAGGTATGCTGTTTGGGATTAGACAAATACATCTGAGAATTATTGCAGATGTTTTTAGGTGTTTTAGATTTCCAAATATGTAGATACATTCATATAAGATGTAAAATATAAGGGACTTTCTAGGTCAGTAAAGAGCACAGGAGATAAGGTTATTCACAGGCAAAAGCTGCCAGTTTCTACTACAGCTCAACACTGCCCTCCACAGGTTATTGAGGAGTAGTATTCCATTTCAGTCATACAGTACTGAATGCTTCCTGATCCACCCATTATTGAAGCATATAAATTGCTCCATTAGAATCAAAGCCTCATGTATAGCTGGTAATTGATCCACTCATTTTCCAGTAAGAAGGAATGCACTCCCTGCATTCAATCTAATTCACCCAGCTGTTCTTTAGCTTGTAAAAGGGACTCAATTCTGAACCAACTTACTGTTTGTGTGTTTCTACTGTACAGCCACACAGTTACTTCCTTGTACAGTATGCAAACCAAACCCTAATCAAGACACAAACCGAAGACAATATTAAGTGACTCAATTGACCAGAGTAGATTCAAACTAAAGAGAAAACAACATGACAGAGTTAACCAGGGTAGATTCAACATGACAGAGTTAGCCAGGGTAGATTCAACATGACAGAGTTAGCCAGGGTAGATTCAACATGACAGAGTTAGCCAGGGTAGATTCAACATGACAGAGTTAGCCAGGGTAGATTCAACATGACAGAGTTAACCAGGGTAGATTCAACATGACAGGTAGATTCAACATGACAGAGTTAGGGTATTCAACATGACAGAGTTAGCCAGGGTAGATTCAACATGACAGAGTTAACATGAGGTTAACCAGTAGATTCAACATGACAGAGTTAACCAGGGTAGATTCAACATGACAGAGTTAGCCAGGGTAGATTCAACATGACAGAGAGTTTCAACATGACAGAGTTAGCCAGGGTAGATTCAACATGACAGAGTTAACCAGGGTAGATTCAACATGACAGAGTTAGCAGGGTAGATTCAACATGACAGAGTTAGCCAGGGTAGATTCAACATGACAGAGTTAGCCAGGAGTAGATTCACAGAGTTAACCAGGGTAGATTCAACATGACAGAGTTAGCCAGGGTAGATTCAACATGACAGAGTTAGCCAGGGTAGATTCAACATGACAGAGTTAACCAGGGTAGATTCAACATGACAGAGTTAGCCAGGGTAGATTCAACATGACAGAGTTAGCCAGGGTAGATTCAACATGACAGAGTTAACCAGGGTAGATTCAACATGACAGTTAGCCAGGGTAGATTCAACATGACAGAGTTAGCCAGGGTAGATTCAACATGACAGAGTTAGCCAGGGTAGATTCAACATGACAGAGTTAGCCAGGGTAGATTCAACATGACAGAGTTAGCCAGGGTAGATTCAACATGACAGAGTTAGCAAGATTCAACATGACAGAGTTAGTTTCAACATGACAGAGTTAGCAGGGTAGATTCAACATGACAGAGTTAGCCAGGGTAGATTCAACCAGAGTTAGCCAGGGTAGATTCAACATGACAGATGACAGAGTTAGCCAGGGTAGATTCAACATGACATGACAAGTTAGTTAGCCAGGGTAGATTCAACATGACAGAGTTAGCCAGGGTAGATTCAACATGACATGACAGATTCAACATGACAGAGTTAGCCAGGGTAGATTCAACATGACAGAGTTAGCAGGGTAGATTCATGACAGTTAGCCAGGGTAGATTCAACATGACAGTTAGCCAGGGTAGATTCAACATGACAGAGTTAGCCAGGGTAGATTCAACATGACAGAGTTAGCCAGGGTAGATTCAACATGACAGTTAGCCAGGGTAGATTCAACATGACAGAGTTAGCCAGGGTAGATTCAACATGACAGTTAGCCAGGGTAGATTCAACATGACAGAGTTAGCCAGGGTAGATTCAACATGACAGAGTTAGATTCAACATGACAGAGTTAGCCAGGTAGATTCAGATTCAAGATTCAACATGACAGTTAGCCAGGGTAGATTCAACATGACAGTTAGCCAGGGTAGATTCAACATGACAGAGTTAGCCAGGGTAGATTCAACATGACAGTTAGCCAGGGTAGATTCAACATGACAGTTAGCCAGGGTAGATTCAACATGACAGAGTTAGCCAGGGTAGATTCAACATGACAGAGCCAGGGTTAACATGACAGGGGGTAGATTCAACATGACAGTTAGCCAGGGTAGATTCAACATGACAGTTAGCCAGGGTAGATTCAACATGACAGTTAGCCAGGGTAGATTCAACATGACAGAGTTAGCCAGGGTAGATTCAACATGACAGTTAGCCAGGGTAGATTCAACATGACAGTTAGCCAGGGTAGATTCAACATGACAGAGTTAGCCAGGGTAGATTCAACATGACAGTTAGCCAGGGTAGATTCAACATGACAGTTAGCCAGGGTAGATTCAACATGACAGTTAGCCAGGGTAGATTCAACATGACAGTTAGCCAGGGTAGATTCAACATGACAGTTAGCCAGGGTAGATTGTAGTACCTTCATGCTGCAGGCCAGCTCCATCAGTTTCTTAGCGTTCTCCTCTGAGCGGTAGCGTTTGGGAACCGGGACCCGGAAGAACTTGAGCGCCCCCTCAAAGTCTGTTGCCAGCAGGTCTTCCCTTGAGGTCTACAGCAGGAGAGAAGAGACAAAGGGAGACGTGTCCCAGCTAGAGAGGCTCTGGTATATCCTCGGTTCCAGCCAAGACCCCCCTCAGTCACAGTCTACCATCTATACTACTGTCAGGAACAGAGAATAGAGGGGGAGGAACCGTGTGTGTAGTGTGTGTGTATGTAGTGTGTGTATGTATGTAGTGTATGTAGTGTATGTATGTATGTATGTATGTATGTATGTATGTATGTATGTATGTATGTATGTATGTATGTATGTATGTATGTATGTATGTATGTATGTATGTATGTATGTATGTATGTATGTATGTATGTATGTATGTATGTATGTATGTATGTATGTATGTAGTGTGTGTGTGTGTTTGTAGTGTGTGTGTACAGTATGTAGTGTGTATGTGTTTGTGTATGCATCTATGCAGTGTGTGTGTATCTATGTAGTGTGTATGTAGTGTGTGTGTATCTATGTGGTATGTGTGTATCTATGTAGTGTGTGTATCTATGTAGTGTGTATCTATGAAGTGTGTGTGTACCTATGTAGTGTGTGTGTGTATGTACAGTTTTGAGGGCTTGGAGGGGACAATGGTGTTGAATGCTCAGCTTTAGTCAATGAACAGCATTCTCGCATACAGTTGAAGTCAGAAGTTTACATACACCTTAACCAAATACATTTAAACAGTTAAACTCAGTTTTTCACAATTCCTGACATTTAATCCTAATAAAATGCCCTGTCTTAGGTCAGTTAGGATCACCACTTTATTTAAAAAATGTGAAATGTCAGAATAATAGGAGAGAGAATGATTTATTTCAGCTTTTATTTCGTTCATCACATTCCTAGTGTATCAGAAGTTTACATACATACACTCAATTAGTATTTGGTAGCATTGCCTTTAAATTGTTTAACTTGGGTCAAACATTTCAGGTAGCCTTCCACAAGCTTCCCACAATAAGTTGGGTGAATTTTGGCCCATTCCTCCTGACAGAGCTGGTGTAACTGAGTCAGGTTTGTAGGCCTCCTTGCTCGCACAAGCTTTTCAGTTCTGCCCACAAATGTTCTATAGGATTGAGGTCGGGGCTTTGTGATGGCCACTCCAATACCTAGACTTTGTTGTCCTTAAGCCATTTTGCCACAACTATGGAAGTATGCTTGGTTTCATTGTTCATTTGGAAAACCCATGTCTTGAGATGTTGCTTTAATATATCCAAATAATTTTCTTTCCTCATGAAGCCATCTATTTTGTGAAGTCCACCAGTCCCTCCTGCAGCAAAGCACCCACACAACATGATGCTTCCACCCCCGTGCTTCAAGGTTGGGAGGGTGTTCTTCGGCTTGCAAGCCTCCCCCTTTTTCCTCCAAACACAGCGATGGTCATTATGGCCAAACAGTTATATTTTTGTTTCATCAGACCAGAGGACATTTCTCCAAAAAGAACGATCTTTGTCCCCATGTGCAGTTGCAAACTGTAGTCTGGCTTTTTTATGGTGGTTTTGGAGCAGTGGCTTCTTCCTTGCTGAGTGGCCTTTCAGGTTATGTCGATATAGGACTCGTTTTACTGTAGATCTATATACTTTTGTAACCGTTTCCTCCAGCATCTTCACAAGGTCCTTTGCTGTTGTTCTGGGATTGATTTGCACTTTTCACACCAAAGTAGATTCATCTCTAGGAGACAGAACACATCTCCTTCCTGAGCGGTATGACGGCTGTGTGGTCCCATGGTGTTTATACTTGCGTACTATTGTTTGTACAGATGAACGTGGTACCTTACGTACAACCAGACTTGTGGAGGTCGACAATTGTTTTTCTGAGGTCTTGGCTTATTTCTTTTGGTTTTCCCAAGATGTCAATCAAAGAGGCACAGAGTTTGAAGGTAGACCTTTAAATACACCCACTGGTACACCACTAATTGACTAAAATTATGTCAATTAGCCTATCAGAAGCTTCTAAAGCCATGACATCCTTTTCTGGAATTTTCCAAGCTGTTTAAAGACACAGTCAACCTGTTTAAACATCTGACCCGCTGGAATTGTGATACAGTGAATTATAAGTTAAATAATCTGTCTGTAAACAATTGTTGGAAAAATGACTTGTGACATGCACAAAGTAGATGTCCTAACCAACTTGCCAAAACTATAGTTTGTTTACAAGAAATTTGTGGAGTGGTTGAAAAAGGAGTTTTAATGACTCCAACATAAGTGTATGTAAACTTCTGACAACTGTATATCAGGAGATCATCTGCTGTATGTAGTGTGTGTGCGTGCGTGCGTGCGTGCGTGCGTGCGTGCGTGTAGTGTGTCTGTAGTGTGTCTATATGTAGTGTGTGTGTGTGTGTGTGTGTGTGTGTGTGTGTGTGTGTGTGTGTGTGTGTGTGTGTGTGTGTGTGTGTGTGTGTGTGTGTGTGTGTGTAGTGTGTCTATATGTAGTGTGTGTGTGTGTGTGTGTAGTGTGTCTATATGTAGTGTGTGTGTGTGTGTGTGTAGTGTGTCTATATGTAGTGTGTGTGTGTGTGTGTGTGTGTAGTGTGTCTATATGTAGTGTGTGTGTGTGTGTAGTGTGTCTATATGTAGTGTGTGTGTGTGTGTGTCTATATGTAGTGTGTGTGTGTGTGTCTATATGTAGTGTGTGTGTCTATATGTAGTGTGTGTGTCTATATGTAGTGTGTGTGTGTGTGTGTGTGTGTGTGTGTGTGTGTGTGTGTGTGTGTGTGTGTGTGTGTGTGTGTGTGTGTGTGTGTGTGTGTGTGTGTGTGTGTGTGTGTGTGTGTGTGTGTGTGTGTGTGTGTGTGTGTGTGTGTGTGTGTGTGTGTGTGTGTGTGTGTGTGTGTGTGTGTGTGTGTGTGTGTGTGTGTGTGTGTGTGTGTGTGTGTGTGTGTGTGTGTGTGTGTGTGTGTGTAGTGTGTCTATATGTAGTGTCTGTGTGCATGTAGTGTCTGTGTGCATGTAGTGTCTGTGTGCATGTCGTGCATGTCGTGTATGTGTGCATGTCGTGTATGTGTGCATGTCGTGTATGTGTGCGTGTAATGTGTGTGTGTGCGTGTAATGTGTGTGTGTGCGTGTAATGTGTGTGTGTGCATGTAATGTGTGTGTGTGCGTGTAATGTGTGTGTGTGCGTGTAATGTGTGTGTGTGTGTGCGTGCGTGCGTGCGTGCGTGTGTGTGCGTGTGTGTGTGTGTGTAGTGTGTGTGCATGTAGTGTGTGTGCATGTAGTGTGTGTGTGCATGTAGTGTGTGTGTGTCTATATGTAGTGTGTGTGTGCATGTAGTGTTTGTGTGCATGTAGTGTGTGTATGCGTGTAAAGTGTGTGTGTGTATATGTAGTGTGTATGTGCATACACTGTGTGTGTATATATGTAGTGTGTGTGTACATGTATTGTGTGGGTGTGTACATGTAGTGTGTGTGTGTGTACTTGTGTATGTAGTGTGTGTACATGTAGTGTGTGTGTGTGCGTTTGTGTATGTAGTGTGTGTACATGTAGTGTGTGTGTGTATGTAGTGTGTGTGTGTACATGTAGTGTGTGTGTGTATGTAGTGTGTGTGTACATGTAGTGTGTGTGTGTGTGTGTGTGTGTTTTGTGTGTGTGTGTAGTGTGTGTGTGTACATGTAGTGTGTGTGTGTACATGTAGTGTGTGTGTGTATGTAGTGTGTGTGTACATGTAGTATGTGTGTACATGTAGTGTGTGTGTACATGTAGTGTGTGTGTATTTGTGTATGTAGTGTGTGTATATGTAGTGCGTGTTTGTGTGCACAGACTGGTGGCTTACTTACCTTCAGGAGAGCCAGAGCCACGTTGAAGATCACACTGATGCCCTGAGACAGAGAAGAGAGAAACAGAGACAATGAGTTACTGAAGGGGGAGCAGAGTGAGAGGGGGAGACAGGAAAGAAACAAGGGAGAGGGTTGCTAGAGAGACACAGAGTAGAGGGAGGAAGGGAGAGGGTTGGTAGAGAGAGACAGAGTAGAGTGAGGGAGGGAGAGGGTTGGTAGAGAGACACAGAGTAGAGTGAGGGAGGGAGAGGGTTGGTAGAGAGACACAGAGTAGAGGGAGGAAGGGAGAGGGTTGGTAGAGAGACACAGAGTAGAGTAGAGGGAGGGAGGGAGGGAGAGGGTTGGTAGAGAGACACAGTAGAGGGAGGGAGGGAGGGAGTTGGTAGAGAGATACAGAGTAGAGGGAAGGAGGGAGGGAGGGAGGGATGGGGTTGGTAGAGAGACACAGAGTAGAGGGAGGAAGAGGGTTGGTAGAGAGACGGTAGAGGGAGGGAAAGGGTTGGTAGAGAGAGAGAGGGTAGAGGGAAGAAGAGGGTTGGTAGAGAGAGAGAGGGTAGAGGGAGGAAGAGGGTTGGTAGAGAGACGGTAGAGGGAGGAAGAGGGTTGGTAGAGAGAGAGACGGTAGAGGGAGGGAAAGGGTTGGTAGAGAGAGAGAGGGTAGAGGGAGGAAGAGGGTTGGTAGAGAGACGGTAGAGGGAGGAAGAGGGTTGGTAGAGACAGAGAGGGGGTAGAGGGAGGGAGAGGGTTGGTAGAGACAGAGAGGGGGTAGAGGGAGGGAGAGGGTTGGTAGAGACAGAGAGGGGGTAGAGGGAGGGAGAGGGTTGGTAGGGAAACACAAAGTAGAAGGAAGGGAGAGGTTTGGGGGGGGGGACACACAGAGAGAGTTTGAGTTCAAAAAGAAAGAAAGAAAGTGAGGGTAGAAAGCCGTGGAGACAGGAAGTGAGGGTAGAAAGCCGTGGAGACAGGAAGTGAGGGTAGAAAGCCGTGGAGACAGGAAGTGAGGGTAGAAAGCCGTGGAGACAGGAAGTGAGGGTAGAAAGCAAGAAAGGGTTAGGGAGAGGGGTGAGGGTATAGGGCTTAGGGAGTGGGTATAGGGTATAGGGTTAGGGAGAGGGTATAGGGTATAGGGGTTAGGGAGAGGGTATGGGGGTTAGGGAGAGGGTATGGGGGTTAGGGAGAGGGTATAGGGGTTAGGGAGAGGGTATAGGGGTTAGGGAGAGGGTATACAGTTAGGGAGAGGGTATAGAGGTTAGGGAGAGGGTATACCGTTAGGCAGAGGGTATAGGGGTTAGGGAGATGGTATACCTTTAGGGAGAGGGTATACGGTTAGGGAGAGGGTATAGGGGTTAGGGAGAGGGTATAGGGTATAGGGGTTAGGGAGAGGGTATGGGGGTTAGGGAGAGGGTATGGGGGTTAGGGAGAGGGTATAGGGGTTAGGGAGACGGTATATGGGTTAGGGAGAGGGTATACAGTTAGGGAGAGGGTATAGAGGTTAGGGAGAGGGTATAGAGGTTAGGGAGAGGGTATACCGTTAGGGAGAGGGTATAGGGGTGAGGGTATAGGGCTAGGGTATAGGGGTGAGGGTATAGGGTTAGGGGTGGGGGTGTAGGGTTAGGGTATAGGGGAGATGGATACCTCACAGAGTAGCAGGTCTATGATGTGGAACACCATGTAGAGGGGGAACTTGGCTGTGAAGAGCGTGAGGAACCACTGAGAGGCGTACATATGAGCCTCCAGACCCACGTTCAGGAAGTGGTTATACAGGTCTGGGATGTATTCCTGTTAGTAAATGATACAGAGAAACAGCTATATCACAGCCATGAACAACAGCAGGACACAAGCACACACACGGAAGATGTGAAGATGCCTCTGTATTGAATGGCCTCCGTGTTGCATTTAGTAATTTATTTGTACTTAATTTTGTCTAAATGTATCCTCTATCCTTTCTTACAACCAAGAAGAACTTTAGAACATCAGATCGGCAGTTACTTACAGTTACTTATTTATGTCGAAGTTGAAGCCGGAATTATTTGCCCTGGGATCTCTGTAATCCCGACCCAATTTTGGGGCTACCCAAGAGGAAACACAGACGGTACAGGCAAGCGAGGGGCGATCCTGGCAAGATTAAGGTGAAGAGAGAACCGACCACCTCTTCCCTACATTTTTGCTACCAACAGGACTCTCGATACTGCAATATTCTCAAAGTTTCTGAAACACGGCTTTCGGACAAGATTCCCCCCATGGCTATCCAATCGATGGATTCTCCATTCACCCAATTCGCCCAATTTTTCAGTTTTTGATTTGTTAAAAAAGTTTGAAATATCCAATAAATGTCATTCCACTTAATGATTGTGTCCCACTTGTTGTTGATTCTTCACAAAAAATACAGTTTTATATCTTTATGTTTGAAGCCTGAAATGTGGCAAAAGGTCGCAAAGTTCAAGGGGGCCGAATACTTTCGCAAGGCACTCTATGTCTGGTTGCCGGTGATTCATTTAAATATGATTTATATATTTCTGGTTGCCTGTGATTCATTTAAATATGATTTATATATTTCTGGTTGCCGGTGATCTATTGATTCCGTCTCTTCGCAACAAAATCTACAGAGCTGACATTGTTGTATGCCCCATATATATAATATTCTGTTGGTGACAACAATTCTTATATAATCATTTGAATTGAAAAACTCTAAGTATTGAATCAATTGTAGTTTTCTGTACCAGTTCATAAACCATGTGCCATGGAATCGGTACATCGGAAATCTCTTCCCATTTATTTTGCAAACCTGTATGGCGCAGCTGTCAACATTTGTGTCCTCAAATGAAACTGGTATATTTTTCAATTTATGCCAGTTCTTTCCAGCCAATATCTTTAATATACGGCAGACGAACAAGGTCCCTACCTTCTCCCTTTTCCACTTGCCTCCTCCATTTTTGTGGTAGTGTTGCAATCAGTTGTAAGTTTGGAAAGAGCAGATATTCCCATATATTTTCCGTTAACTGCATATGTGACATAACTCCTCCGTTTCTATTCATAATATCATTCAGAAATATATATATTTTTTTAAAATAAGAAAATCCATAAAGAATGATTTTTTAAAAATGAATAAGTATATTTGAGTTTAACCATAACATTTGTTGTAATATTGGTTCTATATTTTCTGAAGGATAAAACTGAAATTGTAACCCGCTTAGTATGGCTTGTTAAGAAAGGGTGATACTTTAAACAAAACTTCATTTTCAATTAGTCATAATGAGAAGTTGTAATCTGCATAAAGGTAAAAAGACCATTTTGACCAACGGATGAGCCTTTCTTAATGATCTACTGGAGAACCATTTTTACTGGAGAACCATTTGGGGTTTAAGTATAACTTATGTATGAGTGAAGCTTTTAGTGAGAGGTTTAAAGCTTTAATATTTAATCATTTTAGCCCCCCAAACTCACATTCATTATATAAATAGGCACGTTTAATTTTGTCTGGCTCAGCATTCCAAATAAAATGAAATATTTTTTGCTCACATGATTTAAAAACCTGGAGTAGGCAGATTGTTACTCCAACACACACAAACAGACTGTTACTCCAACACACACAAACAGTCAAATGCTCACACACATAATATGCACATACATTTATACTGACATACAATCATCATATACTGTACACTGCTGCTACTCTGTTTATCATATATCCTGATGCCTAGTCCCCTTACCCCTATACATATCTACCTCTATCACTCCAGGATCATTGTAGATATGGCACTGAAGCTGACTGATCCTGTATATAGTATTCTTACTTACATTATCATGTTCTTATTGTTAGAACTTATGTTTATGTTCTACCTTGTTATTTGTAGTATTCATGTGTTATTGATTACTGCATTGTAGGGGTTATAGATGGTAAAGGCATTTCACCTGCATGAGTCTCTCCAGCTGGAAGAACTTGCAGTGTAGATCCTCAAAGTTCTGCTTGAAGAGGTCCCTGAGTCCGTAGTCAAACATGATCTTGACCAGAACACTGAAGGCCTGTTCCTCAGGCATCTACATACAGGGCAGAGAGAGAGACACAGAGAAACAGACACAGAGAGAGAGAGAGAGAGAGAGAGAGAGAGAGAGAGAGAGAGAGAGAGAGAGAGAGAGATGACAGTATATCAGTTCAGTTCTGTCCACCAGGTGTCCGTGTTTCCTTCAGAGAGCTCTGGCACTGTGGTGTCTGAGAGGAAGAGAAAGATCTTCTCTGAAACTCTTCCAGCTTAGACCACTCCATCACAGCCCTGAGCATGTGAAGACAGAAAGAGAAGTGAGAACATGTGCGAGAGACATGGAGAGACACAGAGAGAGACAGACAGACAGAGAAACATGGAGAGAGACAGAAAGGCAGAGAGAGACACAGAGAGAGACAGACAGAGCATGTCTACATCATCTCTCAGCGTTGGTCATCCGTAACTCACGTGCAGCAGCAGCACAGCGGCCAGGAAAGACTGTCCCTGGCAGTAACCAATCTCCTCATCATACACTGAGTAGGCCTGTAGAGAAGAGGAGAGAGAGACTCAATGTTAGAGACAGAAAGAGAGACTCAATGTTAGAGACAGAAAGAGAGACTCAATGTTAGAGACAGAAATGAACCAATCTCCTCATCATACACCGAGTAGGCCTGGGGAGAAGAGGAGAGAGAGACTCAATGTTAGAGACAGAAAGAGAGAGAGCAGATGATAGAGACAGAAAGAGAGAGAGCAGATGATAGAGACAGAAAGAGAGAGAGCAGATGTTAGAGACAGAGAGAGCAGATGTTAGAGACAGAAAGAGAGAGAGCAGATGTTAGAGACAGAAAGAGAGAGAGCAGATGTTAGAGACAGAGAGAGCAGATGTTAGAGACAGAAAGAGATGTTAGAGACAGAGAGAGCAGATGTTAGAGACAGAAAGAGAGAGAGCAGATGTTAGAGACAGATGTTAGAGACAGAGAGAGCAGATGTTAGAGACAGAGAGAGCAGATGTTAGAGACAGAGAGAGCAGATGTTAGAGACAGAGAGAGCAGATGTTAGAGACAGAGAGAGCAGATGTTAGAGACAGAGAGAGCAGATGTTAGAGACAGAAAGAGAGAGAGCAGATGATAGAGACAGAAAGAGAGAGAGCAGATGATAGAGACAGAAAGAGAGAGAGCAGATGTTAGAGACAGAAAGAGAGAGAGCAGATGATAGAGACAGATGAGAGAGAGCAGATGATAGAGACAGAAAGAGAGAGAGCAGATAGAGACAGAAAGAGAGAGAGCAGATGATAGAGACAGAAAGAGAGAGAGCAGATGATAGAGACAGAAAGAGAGAGAGCAGATGTTAGAGACAGAAAGAGAGAGAGCAGATGATAGAGACAGAAAGAGAGAGAGCAGATGATAGAGACAGAAAGAGAGAGAGCAGATGATAGAGACAGAAAGAGAGAGAGCAGATGATAGAGACAGAAAGAGAGAGAGCAGATGATAGAGACAGAAAGAGAGAGAGCAGATGATAGAGACAGAAAGAGAGAGAGCAGATGATAGAGACAGAAAGAGAGAGAGCAGATGATAGAGACAGAAAGAGAGAGAGCAGATGAGAGACAGAAAGAGAGAGAGCAGATGATAGAGACAGAAAGAGAGAGAGCAGATGATAGAGACAGAAGAGAGAGAGAGCAGATGATAGAGACAGAAAGAGAGAGAGCAGATGATAGAGACAGATGATAGAGACAGAAAGAGAGAGAGCAGATGATAGAGACAGAAAGAGAGAGAGCAGATGATAGAGACAGAGAGAGAGAGAGCAGATGTTAGAGACAGAAAGAGCAGATGTTAGAGACAGAGAGAGCAGATGTTAGAGACAGAGAGAGCAGATGTTAGAGACAGAGAGAGCAGATGTTAGAGACAGAAAGAGAGAGAGAGCAGATGTTAGAGACAGAAAGAGAGAGAGCAGATGTTAGAGACAGAAAGAGAGAGAGAGCAGATGTTAGAGACAGAAAGAGAGAGAGAGCAGATGTTAGAGACAGAAAGAGAGAGAGAGCAGATGTTAGAGACAGAAAGAGAGAGAGAGCAGATGTTAGAGACAGAAAGAGAGAGAGAGCAGATGTTAGAGACAGAAAGAGAGAGAGCAGATGTTAGAGACAGAAAGAGAGAGAGCAGATGATAGAGACAGAGAGAGAGAGAGCAGATGTTAGCGCTACTGTAAAGTACATTATAATAATAACAACATGGTCATTTATCAGACGCTTTTATTTAAAGGGTCTTCCAGAACTGTCAGTATTGACAGTGACACACTTCGAATGTCACCCGTGCAGGAATCAAACCCATAACCCTGGTGTTGTCACTGCTTGCACCATACTAACCCACAGTACAACTCTCCTTCAACAGTGAGAATTACTCTCTCCCCATTAACAGTTCAGGGAGTTCATTGATATGGATCACTCCCTTTCACACTCACACACACACACACACACACACACACACACACACACACACACACACACACACACACACACACACACACACACACACACACACACACACACACACACACACACACACACACACACACACACACACACACACACACACACACACACACACAGAGAGAGAGAGAGAGAGACAGACAGAGATGAGAGAGAGACAGTTGATGAATTATTGAGAAGTACCTGGGGTTATTGTTTGAAAAGGATAAATTATTCATGACATCAGAGGAATATATGGGGTGGCGGGTAGTGTTTAGAGCGTTGGACTAGTAAAGAAAGGTTGAATGATCGCTGACATGTTAAAAATCTGTTGTTCTGCCCCTGAACAAGGCAGTTAAACCACTGTTCCTAGGCCGTCAATGAAAGTAAGAGTTTGTTCGTAACGGACTTGCCTAGTTAAATAAAGGTCAAATAAAAAAACAATAACTTAGATCGCCGCAAACCTTTCTCCCAGTCACAGGGAATCGAGAGTGAAACCAGTCAACTACACCAAAGCACTGCTGCTTGCTCAGTCCTCCTTGATGGATAGAGACCGCCCGGCCAGTAGACTCAAACACAAGTATTGTCTCAGTTGAATCATTATGGGAACTGGGCCTCAGTGTATCATGTTTGGAAGTGTGGTGTTACATTGACCCAACTGCCTAATTAGTATCTGAGCCAAAATTCAACTTCTCTGTCGACTCAACGGTGAAGTGCTCACTACTCAGCCAAGTGCTGCTGTAATATGCACACATGACTGTAAGTCGCTTTGGATAAAAGCGTCTGCTAAATGGCATATATTATTATTATTATTATTATAATATGTGCCATGTAAGAAAGCTAACGTTTAAATTCCTTGCTCAGAACATGAGAACATATGAAAGCTGGTGGTTCCTTTTAACATGAGTCTTCAATATTCCCAGGTAAGAGGCTTTAGGTTCTAGTTATTATAGGACTATTTTTCTCTCTACCATTTGTATTTCATTTACCTTTGACTATTGGATGTTCTTATAGGCACTTTAGTATTGCCAGCCTCATCTCGGGAGTTGATAAGTCATAAACAGCGCTGTGAGTCAAGCATGGCTAAGACCTGCTGGAAAACGCAGTAAAGTGCTGTTTGAATGAATGCTTACGAGCCTGCTGCTGCCTACCACCGCTCAGTCAGACTGCTCTATCAAATATCAAATCATAGACTTAATTATAATATAATAAACACACATAAATACGAGTTACGCTCTCGTTGGCTGGCCCTCACTTCATATTCTTCGCCAAACCCACTGGCTCCAGGTCATCTATAAGTCTCTGCTAGGTAAAGCCCCACCTTATCTCAGCTCACTGGTCATCATAGCAGCACCCACCCGTAGCACGCGCTCCAGCAGGTATATTTCACTGGTCACCCCCAAAGCCAATTTCCTTCCAGTTCTCTGCTGCCAATGATAGGAATGAATTGAAAAAAAAATACTGAAGCTGGAGACTCATATCTCCCTCACTAACTTTATGCATCAGCTGTCAGAGCAGCTCACAGATCACTGCACCTGTACATAGCCCATCTGTAAATAGCCCATCCAACCACCTCATCCCCATATTGTTATTTATTTTTTGCTACTTTGCACTCCAGTATCTCTACTTGCACATTAACCTTCAGCACATCTATCAGTCCAGTGTTTAATTCCTAAATTGTAATTACTTCACCACTACGGCCTATTTATTGCCTTACCTCCCTAATCTTACCTCATTTACACGCACTGTATATAGATGTTTTCCATTGTGTTATTGACTGTACGTTTGTTTATTACATATGTAACTCTGTGTTGTGGTTGTTGTGCTTTGCTTTATCTTGGCCAGGTCGCAGTTGTAAATGAGAACTTGCTCTGGCCAAACTGGTTAAACAAAAGTTGAGATAAATAAAAAATTTAAAATGAATATGGTCAAATCCAGAAACTATAATTTCAAAAACAAAACGTTTATTCTTTCAGCAAAATACGGAACCGTTTCATATTTTATCGAACGGGTGGCATCCATAAGTGTAAATATTGCTGTTACATTCCTGTTTGCAACAGTTTGCAACGAGCCAGGCGGCCCAAACTGTTGCATATACCCTGACTCTGCTTGTAATGAACGCAAGAGAAGTGACACAATTTCCAGTGTTAATATTGCCTGATAACATTAATTTATTTTAACTAAATATGCAGGTTTATAAATATATACTTGTGCATTGATTTTTAAGAGAGGCATTGATGTTTATGGTTAGGTACATTGATGTTTATGGTTAGGTACACATTGATGTTTATGGTTAGGTACACATTGATGTTTATGGTTAGGTACACATTGATGTTTATGGTTAGGTACACATTGATGTTTATGGTTAGGTACATTGATGTTTATGGTTAGGTACACATTGATGTTTATGGTTAGGTACACATTGATGTTTATGGTTAGGTACACATTGATGTTTATGGTTAGGTACACATTGATGTTTATGGTTAGGTACATTGATGTTTATGGTTAGGTACATTGATGTTTATGGTTAGGTACATTGATGTTTATGGTTAGGTACATTGATGTTTATGGTTAGGTACATTGATGTTTATGGTTAGGTACATTGATGTTTATGGTTAGGTACATTGATGTTTATGGTTAGGTACATTGATGTTTATGGTTAGGTACACATTGATGTTTATGGTTAGGTACATTGATGTTTATGGTTAGGTACACATTGATGTTTATGGTTAGGTACACATTGATGTTTATGGTTAGGTACATTGATGTTTATGGTTAGGTACATTGATGTTTATGGTTAGGTACATTGATGTTTATGGTTTGGTACATTGATGTTTATGGTTAGGTACATTGATGTTTATGGTTAGGTACATTGATGTTTATGGTTAGGTACATTGATGTTTATGGTTAGGTACATTGATGTTTATGGTTAGGTACACATTGATGTTTATGGTTAGGTACACATTGGTGCAGGGACAGTGCTTGCGCTTGTTAAATAATCACCCGTTTGGCGAAGTAGGCTGTGATTCGATGATAAATGAACAGGCACCAAATTGATTATTTGCAACGCAGGACTAGCTAGTTAAACTAGTAATATCAACCATGTGTAGTTAACTAGTGATTATGTTACGGTTGATTGTTTTTTATAAGAGAAGTTTAATGCTAGCTAGTGTTGGATTTGACATTTTTAATATTGAGATATTAAATAAATGATAGAGAAGAAGCATAGAATATGAGGAGTGAAAGAGACTGGGTTTTATGTCAGAA
>NC_060188.1:85155323-85250323 GCF_021184085.1 Oncorhynchus gorbuscha | reverse complement strand
AGCATGTCCCTCCCAGTCAGCCAGTCAGTCAGTCAGAGCATGTCCCTCCCAGTCAGAGCATGTCCCTCCCAGTCAGATCATGTCCCTCCCAGTCAGCCAGTCAGTCAGTCAGTCAGAGCATGTCCCTCCCAGTCAGAGCATGTCCCTCCCAGTCAGATCATGTCCCTCCCAGTCAGCCAGTCAGTCAGTCAGATCATGTCCCTCCCAGTCAGCCAGTCAGTCAGTCAGTCAGATCATGTCCCTCCCAGTCAGCCAGTCAGTCAGATCATGTCCCTCCCAGTCAGCCAGTCAGATCATGTCCCTCCCAGTCAGCCAGTCAGATCATGTCCCTCCCAGTCAGCCAGTCAGATCATGTCCCTCCCAGTCAGCCAGTCAGCCAGTCAGATCATGTCCCTCCCAGTCAGCCAGTCAGCCAGTCAGATCATGTCCCTCCCAGTCAGCCAGTCAGTCAGTCAGAGCATGTCCCTCCCAGTCAGAGCATGTCCCTCCCAGTCATATCATGTCCCTCCCAGTCATATCATGTCCCTCCCAGTCAGATCATGTCCCTCCCAGTCAGCCAGTCAGTCAGTCCGATCATGTCCCTCCCAGTCAGCCAGTCAGTCAGT
The DNA here is from genome assembly GCF_021184085.1 of Oncorhynchus gorbuscha. Taxonomy (NCBI): domain Eukaryota; kingdom Metazoa; phylum Chordata; class Actinopteri; order Salmoniformes; family Salmonidae; genus Oncorhynchus; species Oncorhynchus gorbuscha. The sequence continues at coordinate 85,249,718 of NC_060188.1, read as the reverse complement.
CCGATCATGTCCCTCCCAGTCAGCCAGTCAGATCATGTCCCTCCCAGTCAGCCAGTCAGATCATGTCCCTCCCAGTCAGCCAGTCAGATCATGTCCCTCCCAGTCAGCCAGTCAGATCATGTCCCTCCCAGTCAGCCAGTCAGTCAGTCAGAGCATGTCCCTTCCAGTCAGCCAGTCAGTCAGATCATGTCCCTCCCAGTCAGCCAGTCAGTCAGATCATGTCCCTCCCAGTCAGCCAGTCAGTCAGTCAGATCATGTCCCTCCCAGTCAGTCAGTCAGCCAGTCAGTCAGATCATGTCCCTCCCAGTCAGCCAGTCAGAGAATGTCCCTCCCAGTCAGTCAGTCAGAGCATGTCCCTCCCAGTCAGTCAGTCAGAGCATGTCCCTCCCAGTCAGCCAGCCAGTCAGATCATGTCCCTCCCAGTCAGCCAGTCAGTCAGTCAGAGCATGTCCCTCCCAGTCAGCCAGTGAGTCAGATCATGTCCCTCCCAGTCAGCCAGTGAGTCAGATCATGTCCCTCCCAGTCAGCCAGTCAGTCAGTCAGTCAGATCATGTCCCTCCCAGTCAGTCAGTCAGAGCATGTCCCTCCCAGTCAGCCAGTCAGAGCATGTACCTCCCAGTCAGTCAGTCAGAGCATGTACCTCCCAGTCAGAGCATGTCCCTCCCAGTCAGAGCATGTCCCTCCCAGTCAGTCAGTCAGATCATGTCCCTCCCAGTCAGTCAGTCAGAGCATGTCCCTCCCAGTCAGTCAGTCAGAGCATGTCCCTCCCAGTCAGAGCATGTCCCTCCCAGTCAGAGCATGTCCCTCCCAGTCAGAGCATGTCCCTCCCAGTCAGAGCATGTCCCTCCCAGTCAGAGCATGTCCCTCCCAGTCAGAGCATGTCCCTCCCAGTCAGAGCATGTCCCTCCCAGTCAGAGCATGTCCCTCCCAGTCAGAGCATGTCCCTCCCAGTCAGAGCATGTCCCTCCCAGTCAGAGCATGTCCCTCCCAGTCAGCGCATGTCCCTCCCAGTCAGCGCATGTCCCTCCCAGTCAGCGCATGTCCCTCCCAGTCAGCGCATGTCCCTCCCAGTCAGCGCATGTCCCTCCCAGTCAGCGCCTGTCCCTCCCAGTCAGCGCCTGTCCCTCCCAGTCAGCGCATGTCCCTCCCAGTCAGCGCATGTCCCTCCCAGTCAGCGCATGTCCCTCCCAGTCAGCGCATGTCCCTCCCAGTCAGTCAGTCAGATCATGTCCTTCCCAGTCAGAGCATGTCCCTCTCAGTCAGAGAATGTCCCTCTCAGTCAGTCAGTCAAATCATGTCCCTCCCAGTCAGAGAATGTCCCTCCCAGTCAGAGAATGTCCCTCCCAGTCAGAGAATGTCCCTCCCAGTCAGAGAATGTCCCTCCCAGTCAGAGAATGTCCCTCCCAGTCAGAGAATGTCCCTCCCAGTCAGAGAATGTCCCTCCCAGTCAGAGAATGTCCCTCCCAGTCAGTCAGTCAAATCATGTCCTTCCCAGTCAGAGAATGTCCCTCCCAGTCAGAGAATGTCCCTCCCAGTCAGAGAATGTCCCTCCCAGTCAGTCAGTCAAATCATGTCCTTCCCAGTCAGAGAATGTCCCTCCCAGTCAGAGAATGTCCCTCCCAGTCAGAGAATGTCCCTCCCAGTCAGTCAGTCAAATCATGTCCCTTCCAGTCAGAGCATGTCCCTCCCAGTCAGAGCATGTCCCTCCCAGTCAGAGCATGTCCCTCCCAGTCAGAGCATGTCCCTCCCAGTCAGAGCATGTCCCTCCCAGTCAGAGCATGTCCCTCCCAGTCAGAGCATGTCCCTCCCAGTCAGAGCATGTCCCTCCCAGTCAGAGCATGTCCCTCCCAGTCAGAGCATGTCCCTCCCAGTCAGAGAATGTCCCTCCCAGTCAGAGAATGTCCCTCTCAGTCAGAGAATGTCCCTCTCAGTCAGAGAATGTCCCTCTCAGTCAGAGAATGTCCCTCTCAGTCAGTCAGTCAGAGAATGTCCCTCCCAGTCAGAGAATGTCCCTCCCAGTCAGAGAATGTCCCTCCCAGTCAGAGAATGTCCCTCCCAGTCAGAGCATGTCCCTCCCAGTCAGAGCATGTCCCTCCCAGTCAGAGCATGTCCCTCCCAGTCAGAGCATGTCCCTCCCAGTCAGAGCATGTCCCTCCCAGTCAGAGCATGTCCCTCCCAGTCAGTCAGTCAAATCATGTCCCTCCCAGTCAGAGAATGTCCCTCCCAGTCAGAGAATGTCCCTCCCAGTCAGAGAATGTCCCTCCCAGTCAGAGAATGTCCCTCCCAGTCAGAGAATGTCCCTCCCAGTCAGAGAATGTCCCTCCCAGTCAGAGAATGTCCCTCCCAGTCAGAGAATGTCCCTCCCAGTCAGTCAGTCAAATCATGTCCTTCCCAGTCAGAGAATGTCTCTCCCAGTCAGAGCATGTCCCTCCCAGTCAGAGAATGTCCCTCCCAGTCAGAGAATGTCCCTCCCAGTCAGTCAAATCATGTCCTTCCCAGTCAGAGAATGTCCCTCCCAGTCAGAGAATGTCCCTCCCAGTCAGAGCATGTCCCTCCCAGTCAGAGCATGTCCCTCCCAGTCAGAGCATGTCCCTCCCAGTCAGAGCACGTCCCTCCCAGTCAGAGCACGTCCCTCCCAGTCAGAGCATGTCCCTCCCAGTCAGAGCATGTCCCTCCCAGTCAGAGCATGTCCCTCCCAGTCAGAGCATGTCCCTCCCAGTCAGAGCATGTCCCTCCCAGTCAGAGCATGTCCCTCCCAGTCAGAGCATGTCCCTCCCAGTCAGAGCATGTCCCTCCCAGTCAGAGCACGTCCCTCCCAGTCAGAGCATGTCCCTCCCAGTCAGAGCATGTCCCCCAGTCCCAGTCCCTCCCAGTCAGCACGTCCCTCCCAGTCAGAGCATGTCCCTCCCAGTCAGAGCACGTCCCTCCCAGTCAGAGTCATGTCCCTCCCACGTCCCTCCCAGTCAGAGCACGTCCCTCCCAGTCAGAGCATGTCCCTCCCAGTCAGAGCACCCTCCCAGTCCCTCCCAGTCAGAGCATGTCCCTCCCAGTCAGAGCATGTCCCTCCCAGTCAGAGCACGTCCCTCCCAGTCAGAGCACGTCCCTCCCAGTCAGAGCACGTCCCTCCCAGTCAGAGCACGTCCCTCCCAGTCAGAGCACGTCCCTCCCAGTCAGAGCACGTCCCTCCCAGTCAGAGCACGTCCCTCCCAGTCAGAGCATGTCCCTCCCAGTCAGAGCAGTCAGTCCCTCCCAGTCAGAGCATGTCCCTCCCAGTCAGAGCATGTCCCTCCCAGTCAGAGCATGTCCCTCCCAGTCAGAGCATGTCCCTCCCAGTCAGAGCATGTCCCTCCCAGTCAGAGCATGTCCCCCAGTCCCAGTCAGAGCATGTCCCTCCCAGTCAGAGCATGTCCCTCCCAGTCAGAGCATGTCCCTCCCAGTCAGAGCATGTCCCTCCCAGTCAGCCAGTCAGTCAGTCAGTCAGCCAGTAAGGGGATGTCTCTCCCAGTCAGCCAGCCAGCCAGTCAGTCAGTCAGCCAGTAAGGGGATGTCTCTCCCAGTCAGCCAGTCAGTCAGTCAGATCATGTCCCTCCCAGTCAGATCATGTCCCTCCCAGTCAGTCAGTCAGATCATGTCCCTCCCAGTCAGATCATGTCCCTCCCAGTCAGTCAGTCAGAGCATGTCCCTCCCAGTCAGCCAGTCAATAAGTCAGCCAGTAAGGGGATGTCTCTCCCAGTCAGCCAGCCAGTCAGTCAGTCAGCTAGTAAGGGGATGTCTCTCCCAGTCAGTCAGTCAGCCAGTAAGGGGATGTCTCTCCCAGTCAGTCAGTCAGCCAGTAAGGGGATATCTCTCCCAGTCAGTCAGTCAGCTAGTAAGGGGATGTCTCTCCCAGTCAGTCAGTCAGCCAGTAAGGGGATGTCTCTCCCAGTCAGCCAGCCAGCCAGTCAGTCAGTCAGCCAGTAAGGGGATGTCTCTCCCAGTCAGCCAGTCAGTCAGCCAGCCAGTCAGTCAGTCAGATCATGTCCCTCCCTGTCAGTCAGTCAGATCATGTCCCTCCCAGTCAGATCATGTCCCTCCCAGTCAGTCAGTCAGATCATGTCCCTCCCAGTCAGATCATGTCCCTCCCAGTCAGTCAGTCAGAGCATGTCTCTCCCAGTCAGCCAGCCAGTTAGTCAGTCAGCTAGTAAGGGGATGTCTCTCCCAGTCAGTCAGTCAGCCAGTAAGGGGATGTCTCTCCCAGTCAGTCAGTCAGCCAGTAAGGGGATGTCTCTCCCAGTCAGTCAGTCAGCTAGTAAGGGGATGTCTCTCCCAGTCAGTCAGTCAGCCAGTAAGGGGATGTCTCTCCCAGTCAGCCAGCCAGTCAGTCAGTCAGCCAGACTGTCAGAGCATGTCCCTCCCAGTCAGCCAGACTGTCAGAGCATGTCCCTCCCAGTCAGCCAGACTGTCAGAGCATGTCCCTCCCAGTCACCCAGACTGTCAGAGCATGTCCCTCCCAGTCACCCAGACTGTCAGAGCATGTCCCTCCCAGTCAGAGCATGTCCCTCCCAGTCAGAGCATGTCCCTCCCAGTCAGAGCATGTCCCTCCCAGTCAGAGCATGTCCCTCCCAGTCAGAGCATGTCCCTCCCAGTCAGAGCATGTCCCTCCCAGTCAGAGCATGTCCCTCCCAGTCAGAGCATGTCCCTCCCAGTCAGAGCATGTCCCTCCCAGTCAGAGCATGTCCCTCCCAGTCAGAGCATGTCCCTCCCAGTCAGAGCATGTCCCTCCCAGTCAGAGCATGTCCCTCCCAGTCAGCCAGTCAGTCAGTCAGTCAGCCAGTAAGGGGATGTCTCTCCCAGTCAGCCAGCCAGCCAGTCAGTCAGTCAGCCAGTAAGGGGATGTCTCTCCCAGTCAGCCAGTCAGTCAGTCAGATCATGTCCCTCCCAGTCAGATCATGTCCCTCCCAGTCAGTCAGTCAGATCATGTCCCTCCCAGTCAGATCATGTCCCTCCCAGTCAGTCAGTCAGAGCATGTCCCTCCCAGTCAGCCAGTCAATAAGTCAGCCAGTAAGGGGATGTCTCTCCCAGTCAGCCAGCCAGTCAGTCAGTCAGCCAGTAAGGGGATATCTCTCCCAGTCAGTCAGTCAGCCAGTAAGGGGATGTCTCTCCCAGTCAGCCAGCCAGCCAGTCAGTCAGTCAGCCAGTAAGGGGATGTCTCTCCCAGTCAGCCAGTCAGTCAGTCAGCCAGTAAGGGGATGTCTCTCCCAGTCAGCCAGTCAGTCAGCCAGCCAGTCAGTCAGTCAGATCATGTCCCTCCCTGTCAGTCAGTCAGATCATGTCCCTCCCAGTCAGATCATGTCCCTCCCAGTCAGTCAGTCAGATCATGTCCCTCCCAGTCAGATCATGTCCCTCCCAGTCAGTCAGTCAGATCATGTCCCTCCCAGTCAGATCATGTCCCTCCCAGTCAGTCAGTCAGAGCATGTCTCTCCCAGTCAGCCAGCCAGTCAGTCAGTCAGCTAGTAAGGGGATGTCTCTCCCAGTCAGTCAGTCAGCCAGTAAGGGGATGTCTCTCCCAGTCAGTCAGTCAGCCAGTAAGGGGATGTCTCTCCCAGTCAGTCAGTCAGCTAGTAAGGGGATGTCTCTCCCAGTCAGTCAGTCAGCCAGTAAGGGGATGTCTCTCCCAGTCAGCCAGCCAGTCAGTCAGTCAGCCAGACTGTCAGAGCATGTCCCTCCCAGTCAGCCAGACTGTCAGAGCATGTCCCTCCCAGTCACCCAGACTGTCAGAGCATGTCCCTCCCAGTCACCCAGACTGTCAGAGCATGTCCCTCCCAGTCACCCAGACTGTCAGAGCATGTCCCTCCCAGTCACCCAGACTGTCAGAGCATGTCCCTCCCAGTCAGCCAGACTGTCAGAGCATGCCCCTCCCAGTCAGCCAGACTGTCAGAGCATGCCCCTCCCAGTCAGCCAGACTGTCAGAGCATGTCCCTCCCAGTCAGCCAGACTGTCAGAGCATGTCCCTCCCAGTCAGCCAGACTGTCAGAGCATGTCCCTCCCAGTCAGCCAGACTGTCAGTCAGAGCATGTCCCTCCCAGTCAGCCAGACTGTCAGTCAGAGCATGTCCCTCCCAGTCAGCCAGACTGTCAGAGCATGGTACAGAGTGTTCCCCCTGTCAGGCTGGATGCAGCCCCTCTGTTTGTTTGTCTGACTCTCTGGGAGAGGAGAGAGGGGGAGACAAGGGGGGATTGGAGAGAGGGAAGGCACCCAGAACGCAGCATATCTGAGATGTGTACACACAACACATCTGACAGGCAGGGGCTGAGGCTGGCTCAGCTGAGAAAGGGGCTGAGACACAGTGTCTTCGACAGCCAGAGAGCAGTGCTGGGCCCAGTGCCAGGGTCTGTCTCCAGCCACATAGATCCAGATGGAGACCCAGGGTTCTCTCCTACAGCTCTGTGTGGATGTATCCCTGTTCAGTAACCTCTGGTGCTGGTTGGTGTCTGTACAACACCCCAGGATGACCTGGAGAATGTCCAAAAACAAGCCAGGGCTCCTTGTCTAAAGTAAGACTCATCATTACAGAGTTCATTGACATGAGAGAGAAAGAGAGACAAAGAGGTCTCAGCTTCTGTACAGTGACAAGAGCTTCAAAAACAAAACATTGGCACGGAACCATCCTCATTGGTGCAGAAGAATCAACTTTTCCATACCTCTTGTCCTCGCAGTATAGGATGAGAAGAGAGGGGGATGACTGGAGAGTTGGAGGGGTCTGTACTGCACTATACTGGAACTGCTACCTCTGCTCTATCAACCAATTATAGTCTCTCTCGGTCTGTCGCTCTCTCTCTCGGTCTGTCTCACTCTCTCGGTCTGTCGGCTCTCTCTCTCGGTCTGTCGCTCTCTCTCGGTCTGTCGCTCTCTCTCCCGGTCTGTCGCTCTCTCTCTCGGTCTGTCTCTCTCTCTCGGTCTGTCTCTCTCTCTCGGTCTGTCTCTCTCTCTCGGTCTGTCTCTCTCTCGGTCTGTCTCTCTCTCTCGGTCTGTCTCTCTCTCTCGGTCTGTCTCTCTCTCTCGGTCTGTCTCTCTCTCTCGGTCTGTCGCTCTCTCTCGGTCTGTCTCTCTCTCTCGGTCTGTCTCTCTCTCTCGGTCTGTCTCTCTCTCTCGGTCTGTCTCTCTCTCTCGGTCTGTCGCTCTCTCTCGGTCTGTCGCTCTCTCTCTCCGTCTGTCGCTCTCTCTCTCCGTCTGTTTCTCTCTCTCGGTCTGTCTCTCTCTCTCGGTCTGTTGCTCTCTCTCTCGGTCTGTCGCTCTCTCTCTCGGTCTGTTTCTCTCTCTCTCGGTCTGTTTCTCTCTCTCGGTCTGTCTCTCTCTCTCGGTCTGTTTCTCTCTCTCGGTCTGTCGCTCTCTCTCTCGGTCTGTTTCTCTCTCTCGGTCTGTCGCTCTCTCTCTCGGTCTGTCGCTCTCTCTCTCGGTCTGTCGCTCTCTCTCGGTCTGTCGCTCAACCTCGGTCTGTCGCTCACTCTCGGTCTGTCGCTCTCTCTCGGTCTGTCTCTCTCTCTCGGTCTGTCGCTCTCTCTCGGTCTGTCGCTCTCTCTCTCGGTTTGTCTCTCTCTCTCGGTCTGTCGCTCTCTCTCGGTCTGTCTCTCTCTCTCGGTCTCTCTCTCTCTCGGTCTGTCTCTCTCTCGGTCTGTCTCTCTCTCTCGGTCTGTCTCTCTCTCTCGGTATGTCTCTCTCTCTCTCGGTATGTCTCTCTGTCTGTATGTCTCTCCATGTCTCTCTCCATGTCTCCATGTCTCTCTCTGTCACTTGACCAAAACAAACAAAACCAAAACTTCTCAAATGTCACAACTGGCCGTCCTGTGGTGTAAAAGCAGACTCAGGGAACGTTAGGTCACTATCACAGCAGGGGCTTATTCTGGCCTAGTTACCCCCCACAGCTGTGGTCCTGTGTGGCTCAGTTGGTAAGAGTGTGGTGCTAGCAACGCTAGGGTCGTGTGGGTTCAATTCCCGCTGGGGTCACATGTAAAAATGTATACACTCTGTACTGTACTACTGTAAGTTTCGTTGGATAAAAGCGTCTGCTGAATGGCATGTTAAGGCTAGTTTAAAAATGCTAATGTAGTGTACAGTACATTCACATGGGACCAAAATGTTGACCCCAGAAGAAGATCTTTGGCTGGAAAGGCACAATAAAACAGCGTAAGCCTTTAACGGTGTGTGGGTATCTTTTCTTTTTACATGGCTATATGACAGAAACCCCAGAGGAACTAACCACATCCAACAATGAGAAACCACTGGTCATTCTGACGGCATCACATGACAACAGGGCCACGTAACGTAACCACGGCGCGTGACGTAACCACGGCGCGTGACGTAACCACGGCGCGTGACGTAACCACGGCGAGTTCGATTGGAACTAAGTCGCATGCTCAAGTTTATGAGAACACGCGTTTAGCTTTTCTGTGAGCTCAGCCTCGTATGAAGTCTGGAGAAATACATGTGACTGTTATACAGCCAAACCTTACTTCTCATTATACAGTACACAGAAAGGTCATATACATACATCCATGCAACTCATAATACTGTACATCTACCATGGTATCCATTACAGGTTCATCAACCAGTACTCATTACTGAGGAAATAAACATGGCAGTGAGCATGGAGCTGCTCACCACTAACAACAGCCTTATTAAAAGCACAATGAAACACGGTGGCTGAACCATGCTAATGACCTGTGGTACGCATCTGGGGGGTGGTGTGTGGACATGTTTAACTATTCATCTGGGGACTAGATGTCCCCACAAGAATAGTAAACAAACAAAAATTGGACCAACTGGGGATATTTTGTTGGTCCCCACAAGGTCAAATGCTGTTTCTAGGAGGTTTAGGGTTAAGGTTAGAATTAGTGTTAGAATTCCATTAAGGGTTAGGGTGAGGAGCTAGGGTTTAGTTTGAGGGTGAGGAGCTAGGGTTTAGTTTGAGGGTGAGGCGCAAGGGGTAGGGTTCATTTTAGGGTTAGGGTTAGGAGCTAGGGTTTAATTTGAGGGTGAGGAGCTAGGGTTTAGTTTGAGGGTGAGGAGCTAGAGGTAGGGTTCATTTTAGGGTTAGGGTTAGGAGCTAGGGTTAGGGTGAGGAGCTAGAGTTTAGTTTGAGGGTTAGGAGCTAGGGTTAGGGTGAGGAGCTAGGGTTTAGTTTGAGGGTGAGGAGCTAGGGGTAGGGTTCATTTTAGGGTTAGGAGTTAGGGTTAGGAGCTAGAGTTTAGTTTGAGGGTTAGGAGCTAGGGTTAGGGTGAGGAGCTAGGGTTTAGTTTGAGGGTGAGGAGCTAGGGGTAGGGTTCATTTTAGGGTTAGGGTTAGGAGCTAGGGTTAGGGTGAGGAGCTAAAGTTTAGTTTGAGGGTTAGGAGCTAGGGTTAGGGTGAGGAGCTAGGGTTTAGTTTGAGGGTGAGGAGCTAGGGGTAGGGTTCACTTTAGGGTTAGGAGCTAGGGTTAGGGTGAGGAGCTAGAGTTTAGTTTGAGGGTTAGGAGCTAGGGTTAGGGTGAGGAGCTAGGGTTTAGTTTGAGGGTGAGGAGCTAGGGGTAGGGTTCATTTTAGGGTTAGGGTTAGGAGCTAGGGTTAGGGTGAGGAGCTAGAGTTTAGTTTGAGGGTTAGGAGCTAGGGTTAGGGTGAGGAGCTAGGGTTTAGTTTGAGGGTGAGGAGCTAGGGGTAGGGTTCATTTTAGGGTTAGGGTTAGGAGCTAGGATTAGTTTTAGGGTTAGGAGCTAGGGTTAGGGTGAGGAGCTAGGGTTTAGTTTGAGGGTTAGGAGCTAGGGTTAGGGTGAGGAGCTAGGGTTAGTTTTAGGGTTAGGAGCTAGGGTTAGGGTGAGGAGCTAGGGTTTAGTTTGAGGGTGAGGAGCTAGGGTTAGTTTTAGGGTTAGGAGCTAGGGTTTAGTTTGAGGGTGAGGAGCTAGGGTTAGTTTTAGGGTTAGGAGCTAGGGTTAGTTTTAGGGTTAGGAGCTAGGGTTAGTTTTAGTGTTAGGAGCTAGGGTTAGTTTTAGGGTTAGGAGCTAGGATTAGGTTAGGTTATTGGGTTAAAGTTAGGGTTAGGTTAATAGGATTTTGAATGGGACTGTTCCCACAAGGTTAATTGTGCGAGACTGTGTGTGTGTGTGTGTGTCAGCTATTACCAACCTCTGTACCCTGTATGGGACCGGTGTCACAGGAGGATTTGACATTTTTAAAACAAGCAAAACCCCAGAACAAAGAGCTGTTTAAAAGCATGCTTATGATGCACTTATCAAGCATTTTATTGCTACCAGTCCCATCGCTGGAGGGTGTATCATTTCTGCTCCCTCAAAGCTTTCTGTTTGAGAACTCAGCCCCTATAATCACATGGGCTGCAAACTTGCCTTAGGGAGCGAGATAGAGACAGATAAAGAGAGAGAGACGAGGAAAGAAAGAAAGTGAGGTGGTGGTGCATATGAAATATACAACTATTAAAAGGCCCAGTGCAGTCAAAAACATTATTTTCCTGTGTTTTATATATATTTCCACACTATGAGATTGTGATGATACTGTGAAATTGTGAAAATAATCATACCCTTTTAGTGTAAGAGCTGTTTGAAAAGAACACCTGACATTTCAGCCTGTTTTGGTTGGCTAGGAGAGTTCCAAACCTCTCTGCCAATAACAGCAAGTTTTCAGTTCCCCCTCCCCACTCATACCTCTCCCAGAAAAGTCCTAGCTTGAGAAATGGCTCTTTGCTGAGAAGCTATTTTTGTTTATTTTTGACCATTTTAATTGAAAACAAATCACAGTAAGGTAATTAATTATTACCCAGAAATGATTTGATATTGAAATAAAAACAGCTGCATTTTACCAAGGAATGTACTCAATGGTACTCATGTACTCACAATGGTACTCACACTGCTCACATGAGTAATATTAAACAGTGTGTGTGGTCAGCAGATTGAACTAATCTGAACAATGGCAGTGTCCGAATACCTATACTTACGTTCTAAATAGTAGCCCGTTTGAGTATGCAATAAATCAAGTAAACGTTAAATGCCCGGATGTCATACTAACTTTGGCTTTGAAAACAGCTTATAATCAGTTGATCAATTAGATATGGCGATGCACTACCGAAATCAATGAATAGCGGAAAACAATACAATATCTTAGTTTTGCGAAAGTAGTTAGAAAATACAATGTGAATTTTCAAAAATCTAGTATGTTTTAAATGCCGGGATTTTATACTAATTTCAGTTTTTCACCTTGTATAATTTGCAGCACAATTTTGGGAAATGTCGCATTGGAAGAGGGGAGCTGCAAGTTTTGAAAGCTAGAACTCTTGGAAGATGGCGAATAGAGAAGCTTCTGTGGTGGTGTTAAAATGTTAGTCGTTTTTGTTCTCTTTAAAAGGATCGCGTCTGTTTCATCACACAGATTTGAAAACAGATTTGCAGCTTGCTGCCTGCTTTGCTTTTAGCTAGCTAGTAGGAGTAGAAGTTCTAACTGTTCGAACAGTAACGTTACTTGCTGTTGAGCGACCACTTCATATTTAACTTTAGCCTAATTAGCTAGCTAGCCAGCCAAGGCTTTTGTTCAAACTGTTGCAGGGTCTGATGACAATAGCAGGCATTTAATTCAGTGGCAAACAACTCGTGAACACCTGAAATGGCGCCAACGTAAGGTTTTGAGTAAGTAATATGGCCATAGCTAGCTGTCTGTTACATGCACTATGCAATAGCTATAACTACAGTAACGCAGTAGCCTACATTCCTATTGTCCACATTCCTGGTCCCAACACTTCTCTTTTCTTAAATTTTTCACCTCAGTTTATCTGTGTTGACGCTATGCTATATTAGTTTCTTCCTGAATGTCTACAGCCTGAACGGGTCTATATTAGTTACTGCCTGAACAGGTCTATATTAGTTACTGCCTGAACGGTTACAGCCTGAACAGGTCTATATTAGTTTCTGGCTGAACAGGTCTATATTAGTTTCTGCCTGAACGGGTCTATATTAGTTACTGCCTGAACAGGTCTATATTAGTTACTGCCTGAACGGTTACAGCCTGAACAGGTCTATATTAGTTTCTGGCTGAACAGGTCTATATTAGTTTCTACCTGAACGGTTACAGCCTGAACGGGTCAATATTAGTTTCTACCTGAACGGGTCTATATTAGTTTCTACCTGAACGGGTCTATATTAGTTTCTACCTGAACGGGTCTATATTAGTTTCTGCCTGAACGGGTCTATATTAGTTTCTGCCTGAACGGGTCTATATTAGTTTCTACCTGAACGGGTCTATATTAGTTTCTACCTGAACGGGTCTATATTAGTTTCTACCTGAACGGGTCTATATTAGTTTCTACCTGAACGGGTCTATATTAGTTTCTACCTGAACGGGTCTATATTAGTTTCTACCTGAACGGGTCTATATTAGTTTCTGCCTGAACGGGTCTATATTAGTTTCTACCTGAACGGGTCTATATTAGTTTCTACCTGAACGGGTCTATATTAGTTTCTGCCTGAACGGGTCTATATTAGTTTCTACCTGAACGGGTCTATATTAGTTTCTGCCTGAACGGTTACAGCCTGAACGGGTCTATATTAGTTTCTGCCTGAACGGGTCTATATTAGTTTCTACCTGAACGGGTCTATATTAGTTTCTACCTGAACGGGTCTATATTAGTTTCTACCTGAACGGGTCTATATTAGTTTCTACCTGAACGGGTCTATATTAGTTTCTACCTGAACGGGTCTATATTAGTTTCTACCTGAACGGGTCTATATTAGTTTCTACCTGAACGGGTCTATATTAGTTTCTACCTGAACGGGTCTATATTAGTTTCTACCTGAACGGGTCTATATTAGTTTCTACCTGAACGGGTCTATATTAGTTTCTACCTGAACGGGTCTATATTAGTTTCTACCTGAACGGGTCTATATTAGTTTCTACCTGAACGGGTCTATATTAGTTTCTACCTGAACGGGTCTATATTAAGTTTCTGCCTGAACGGTTACAGCCTGAACGGGTCTATATTAGTTTCTGCCTGAACGGGTCTAGTTTCATTCCACATAACCTGTTATGGTGAAAGTAATGGTAAACTGCACTCATTACTGTTTCAACTTGGAACTTCAATTTGATAAAGCATGTGGCAGTCTAGCAATCTACACAAGTTCACACAACTCTACTTGGCTTATATATTGGTTAAGTCTTCTTAGGATCTACATAAAGGAGTGAGAGCTGGAGGGGAAGCTGTCACCTGCATGGGTGAAAAACCTTAAGCAAAAATACATGGTACGCTACTGTATGTTATCTTGACATTTATTACTGTGCTGTACTTAGCTAATAAAGTGATCCTTTTTCTCTGAGAGAAACAACCCTTTCCATCGATTTCCTATGCTTCAATGGCACATTCATGTAAGTGTGAAGATATACATGTTAGAAATGTGCAAGTATTCCAGAGAAATGTACTGCAGTTTAAATAATACCCGTTACAGGGATTTACATGAAGTATGTTTGATGCTGAACGTTTGATGCTGAACGCTATCCTTTTCCATATTTTTTAGGAGTTGAAAGCTCCACCCACCGGAGTCAGCACGGAGGGAGAGGAGGCTACAGCTGCTTCCTGGAAGTGGTATGCAGTGATGGATGAGGCGCTGTGGGGCTGCCATTGCATCATCATCTACTCATCCTCTCAAGGTGCAGCTGTGGGCTCCTCTCCCTCCCAGAAGGGTCCAGATGTGGAGGCTGGAGAAGGAGCGGGAGGAGGTGACTGCCATGGAGGCATGCCTTATGGTCATTTTACAGGCCATGATTAAGAAGTAGTTTTAAGTATTCTGTATGTATTTTATTTATAGTTATTCATTTATTAATTTTGTACTATTTTTGGTGTCCAAGGTGGAGTTGTTTTTTCATTTTAAACAGTTTCTTGTTTGTAACAAAATTGTATCTACTGTTTTTGGAGCGTTGGGCCAGTAACCGAAAGGTTGCTGGATCGACTCCCCGAGCTGGCAAGGTAAAAATCTGTCGTTCTGCCCCTGAGCAAGGCAGTTAACCCACTGTTCCCCAAGCGCTGAGGACATGGATTTCGATTAAGGCAGCCCACCGTACCTCTCTGATTCAGAGGGGTTGGGTTAAATGCGGAAGTCACATTTCAGTTGAAGGCATTCAGTTGTACAACTGACTAGGTATTCCCCTTTCCTTGTACTTTCAACATTTCATGATTAAAAATTGCACTCGCACATCTGAGTTATATTGTTGAAGGTGCATGTTAACAACTAGCTCACTTGAAAGAAAAAAATGTACCCCGACACTGCTATTGCTAGTATCCATTTTCTATTAAAGCACAGGTGTCGGCAGCTTTTCGCTCTACTAAACTAAATAAACCATCTTCAATATAATAATAATTGATTACATTTCTATAATGCTTCTCATAACAATCTCAAAGCGCATCAAAAGGGAAAAAAACAACAAGCAATATATTACCATGAGTAGCCCAGCTATACTTGACCACAGTAGGTCAACCAATAGAGGCCAAGTCTGACTGCATACATCCTCCAAAGATGGAGAGTTCATGGGTTGACCAAAGTAAGGTGGTCAGGGCGATAGTTGATGAAGATGGAGTCTGGCGATATTTTAGAGAGCTACTCTGGGAACCAGCCTGAGTCGTGTAGCAACTGGACTGCTCCTTCACAATGCGTGGAACCCACTTGGGTGATGCCTCAGCAGCTCTGGGCGCCAGAAAGCTCATCACACAGTTCAGAGTAGTACTAGCCAGTCGTCCTCATTACGAGCCCTCTGCCTCAGCACTGCATTCCTCTACTGCACCTCCCATTCCTCTCAAGCTTCATGTGACTCTTCAGTTGAGATACATGTGTAGGCATACGGTACACTCAAGTTTACGTCGTTCCAAATAAATGGTAGCTACTTAGTTAAGTGTAGCCCAAAACAACTTGACTCCTGTGTAGTGAAAGGTCACTGGGTAGGGCTACAGACGATGCGTTCCGGTTCATATGTGAAGCCGTAACTGATGCTGCGTTCAAGACAACTGGGTGAAAACTCTCCGATTGGGCAAAAATCATTTTGAACATTCATCCAACTTGGAATGACAAGTCAGAAACTCAGACACCATCTTAGAGCTCCGACTTCAAGATCATCGACGTCATGATTTTTGTAGTCTGATGTCGTTTTGTTTCCGAGTTCCCAGTAGTCTTCAAAGCACTAAAAGTAATGCAGTGGCATGCTGTGCTATATAGTGGTACGATTAGTACCCAGTTGAAGTAGTAGGCAGGTAGATTTTTACAACACAGACATGTCTATAATGAATTAACATTTTTGGGGTTTAAGGGATGTTGAATCAATGTTGATATCAAAATATTATATCGAAGTCCAAAATACTTTTTTGGGATGGATATTGATATGTTTGAGCAAAAGAACACAGCAATAGCCATGGAAAAATGCATAGAATTTGAGTAAATTTGCAACATGTTCTCTCAGATGCATGTCAAAATGTGTAGAATTGCAGAAAAGTGGCATAATAGTTCAGCCGGAATTGTCCATTGTCACACCCCTCTGCCATGGCCACCACCTAAGACCCTTTTTGATACAGAAAAACCCTGATATCCTAAGAAGTCTCCACGATGCCCTCTGCATAGTCCCAGCCTAGACTGGCAGCAGCCTCCCCTTCCACTGCTAGAGACAACATAACAGCAGTCCCAGCAGGGGGTCTGGGTAGGAAAGAACCCCCATGCCATCCTCAGCACTGAGTGAGGTGCAGTATAGGGTGAATTAAGGCCATCATGCAATTTTAATGTCCCAGTGGTCAGGTCACTTCACCTTCCTCACACGCTTCCTCTTTCTCTCCTTCTCTCTCACACACTTTAATTCAACCTGCATCTCTGTCTGTTTCCTTAATTTAGTACATCATTCACTTCTTAATACATGCCTTCCTTACCTCTCCTTCCTCAACCTCTTCTTAAAACAACACTAAGCAATGAAAGGGATGGATCCCACACTTCTTCTGTCTCTTTCATTCTTTTCCAATACTCTATAGCCTCCTTACCTCTCCTCCCGCTCTTCTTAAAACAACACTCAGTTGACAGTGGTGTGGAATAGATCCCATCCGGTCAGCTCAACTCTGGTTACCAGTCAAGCTCTATATTATTGTTCTCACGTTACAGTAAAACATGTAAGGAGGTAGTGACACGTTAGTCCACTGGGATCCCCGTTCTGACAGGGCACCACCAGAATAGAATAACTGTGATTATAGGACACACACAAGAGTGGTCACACAGTACATACACACTGTACACACTTTAAATACTTTATTAGAATCCACAAATCACATTACATCATAAAGGATTCAAACATGTTAAAGGTCGTTGATGTAAGGACATAAGGAAACAGAGCAGTACCTTCTCCTCCACACAGCTAGGCTGCCCATAACAGCTGAAACAGAGCAGTACTTTCTCCACACAGCTAGGCTGCCCATAACAGCTGAAACAGAGCAGTACCTTCTCCTCCACACAGCTAGGCTGCCCATAACAGCTGAAACAGAGCAGTACCTTCTCCTCCACACAGCTAGGCTGCCCATAACAGCTGAAACAGAGCAGTACCTTCTCCACACAGCTAGGCTGCCCATAACAGCTGAAACAGAGCAGTACCTTCTCCTCCACACAGCTAGGCTGCCCATAACAGCTGAAACAGAGCAGTACCTTCTCCTCCACACAGCTAGGCTGCCCATAACAGCTGAAACATAGCAGTATCTCCTCCACACAGCTAGGCTGCCCATAACAGCTGAAACAGAGCAGTACCTTCTCCTCCACACGGCTAGGCTGCCCATAACAGCTGAAACAGAGCAGTACCTTCTCCTCCACACAGCTAGGCTGCCCATAACAGCTGAAACAGAGCAGTACCTTCTCCTCCACACAGCTAGGCTGCCCATAACAGCTGAAACATAGCAGTACCTTCTCCACACAGCTAGGCTGCCCATAACAGCTGAAACAGAGCAGAACCTTCTCCTCCACACAGCTAGCCTGCCCATAACAGCTGAAACAGAGCAGTACCTTCTCCTCCACACAGCTAGGCTGCCCATAACAGCTGAAACAGAGCAGTACCTTCTCCTCCACACAGCTAGGCTGCCCATAACAGCTGAAACAGAGCAGAACCTTCTCCTCCACACAGCTAGGCTGCCCATAACAGCTGAAACAGAGCAGTACCTTCTCCTCCACACAGCTAGGCTGCCCATAACAGCTGAAACAGAGCAGTACCTTCTCCTCCACACAGCTAGGCTGCCCATAACAGCTGAAACAGAGCAGTACCTTCTCCTCCACACAGCTAGGCTGCCCATAACAGCTGAAACATAGCAGTATCTCCTCCACACAGCTAGGCTGCCCATAACAGCTGAAACAGAGCAGTACCTTCTCCTCCACACGGCTAGGCTGCCCATAACAGCTGAAACAGAGCAGTACCTTCTCCTCCACACAGCTAGGCTGCCCATAACAGCTGAAACAGAGCAGTACCTTCTCCTCCACACAGCTAGGCTGCCCATAACAGCTGAAACATAGCAGTACCTTCTCCACACAGCTAGGCTGCCCATAACAGCTGAAACAGAGCAGAACCTTCTCCTCCACACAGCTAGCCTGCCCATAACAGCTGAAACAGAGCAGTACCTTCTCCTCCACACAGCTAGGCTGCCCATAACAGCTGAAACAGAGCAGTACCTTCTCCTCCACACAGCTAGGCTGCCCATAACAGCTGAAACGTAGCAGTACCTTCTCTACACAGCTAGGCTGCCCATAACAGCTGAAACAGAGCAGTACCTTCTCCACACAGCTAGGCTGCCCATAACAGCTGAAACATAGCAGTATCTCCTCCACACAGCTAGGCTGCCCATAACAGCTGAAACATAGCAGTACCTTCTCCTCCTCACAGCTAGGCTGCCCATAACAGCTGAAACAGAGCAGTACCTTCTCCTCCACACAGCTAGGCTGCCCATAACAGCTGAAACAGAGCAGTACCTTCTCCTCCACACAGCTAGGCTGCCCATAACAGCTGAAACAGAGCAGTACCTTCTCCTCCACACAGCTAGGCTGCCCATAACAGCTGAAACAGAGCAGTACCTTATCCTCCTCACAGCTAGGCTGCCCATAACAGCTGAAACAGAGCAGTACCTTCTCCTCCACACAGCTAGGCTGCCCATAACAGCTGAAACAGAGCAGTACCTTCTCCTCCACACAGCTAGGCTGCCCATAACAGCTGAAACAGAGCAGTACCTTCTCCTCCACACAGCTAGGCTGCCCATAACAGCTGAAACAGAGCAGTACCTTCTCCTCCACACAGCTAGGCTGCCCATAACAGCTGAAACAGAGCAGTACCTTCTCCTCCACACAGCTAGGCTGCCCATAACAGCTGAAACAGAGCAGTACCTTCTCCTCCACACAGCTAGGCTGCCCATAACAGCTGAAACAGAGCAGTACCTTATCCTCCACACAGCTAGGCTGCCCATAACAGCTGAAACAGAGCAGTACCTTATCCTCCACACAGCTAGGCTGCCCATAACAACTGAAACAGAGCAGTATCTTCTCGACACAGCTAGGCTGCCCATAACAGCTGATACAGAGCAGTACCTAGCCAGTTGTTTTGCTCTACTCTTAGGTAGGCCTGTAATCTGAAGGCTATGTACAGTAAGCCTATGTAGCTGGTCCAGACTGCCAGATATCAACGCCACCAACCTGCATCTGTATCCCAGGGCGACCAAGCGTGAGAGTAAGGCTGGGACCTTACGATACTATATTATCACGATACTTCGGTGATGATATGATAAGTATTATGATTATGACGATTCTCTATGCATTGTGATTCTATACTGCGATTCAAAACATTTCTCACCATATGTCTGCTGCAGAGGGGCAAGACTGAGCCATGACAAAAATAGTTTTGGTCAGTCATGGAAATAAAAGTGCTGAAAACAAAGTGGCTCCCTATTTAAAATTAAGATGGAGAACAAGCTATGAGGAAAAAATACTGAGTTTTGGTGCAGGTAATGCTTTAAAAAACGATATCCAGATATGTGATTCCATTATCCCCCCATCACTAGATATGAGGGACTGGTACTCTCACTCTCACACACACACTCACACACACGAAAATGCTAGCAAACCCTCTTTTCAAAAATTAATTACCCTGGTTTCCATTATTGATGTTTATCTGGAACAGAACACTAAATAATGCAACTACACTTTCCACACAGTCACAGTGAGTGGCATCCACACACAGTCACAGTGAGTGGCATCCACACACAGTCACAGTGAGTGGCATCCACACACAGTCACAGTGAGTGGCATCCACACACAGTCACAGTGAGTGGCATCCACACACAGTCACAGTGAGTGGCATCCACACACAGTCACAGTGAGTGGCATCCACACACAGTCACAGTGAGTGGCATCCACACACAGTCACAGTGAGTGGCATCCACACACAGTCACAGTGAGTGGCATCCACACACAGTCACAGTGAGTGGCATCCACACACAGTCACAGTGAGTGGCATCCACACACAGTCACAGTGAGTGGCATCCACACACAGTCACAGTGAGTGGCATCCACACACAGTCACAGTGAGTGGCATCCACACACAGTCACAGTGAGTGGCATCCACACACAGTCACAGTGAGTGGCATCCACACACAGTCACAGTGAGTGGCATCCACACACAGTCACAGTGAGTGGCATCCACACACAGTCACAGTGAGTGGCATCCACACACAGTCACAGTGAGTGGCATCCACACACAGTCACAGTGAGTGGCATCCACACACAGTCACAGCTAGTGGCATCCACACACAGTCACAGCTAGTGGCATCCACACACAGTCACAGCTAGTGGCATCCACACAGTCACAGTTAGTGGCATCCACACAGTCACAGTTAGTGGCATCCACACAGTCACAGTGAGTGGCATCCACACAGTCACAGTGAGTGGCATCCACACAGTCACAGTGAGTGGCATCCACACACAGTCACAGCTAGTGGTATCCACACACAGTCACAGTTAGTGGCATCCACACACAGTCACAGTTAGTGACTGGCTCAGCACAGAGACAGGGACCATCCAGCACTAGCTACCAAGACCATAGCGGCTGACCAACAGTCTGGTCACCAACAGACCAATTCCAGATCTCTCCCTGAAGTGTGGCAGCCTGTGCCCCCCTTTACTCTTTCTCATGATTTAAAAGCAGTAAATCGGTATAAGACATTTGGTGAACATTATGCTCTAAACCGATGCAATACTTTTAACCCTGGCAGTCCTGAGAAAAAAAGATATTTTCATTGATCTGACTTTCATTTATCTGCATGTCCAGCCCTTATATTTTGCATCACAATTAAGTGTTTTACCATTTTCCTTTCAGGACAACCGGGGCTGCAAGTAGAACAAAAAGTACAGAAATTGTTTGCTCAGTGGAAAATTATATTTCAACTGGTCAGTGACAACTGTGTGGAGTTAAGAGTTTGTGACAGCAACTATGTGAGCTTATAACAGTATTATAGACACTATGTCCTAGGATTTCCTATGGTCTTCTCTGTAGGAGAACCCCTTACAGTATTATAGACACTATGTCCTGGGATTTCCTATGATCTATGTATAAGAACCCCTTACAGTATTATAGACACTATGTCCTGGGATGAAGAACCCCTTACCTACAGACACTTTTGTAAAAAGACCCGGCCCGCAGTTATAATTATTTGAGATCCGCCCTTGTCTCACAAACGCCGCTCTGGTCATCCCCCGTTAATCCCACAGACTAATGGTTATCCATCCCACAGACTAATGGTTATCCATCCCACAGACTAATGGTTATCCATCCCACAGACTAATGGTTATCCATCCCACAGACTAATGGTTATCCATCCCACAGACTAATGGTTATCCATCCCACAGACTAATGGTTATCCATCCCACAGACTAATGGTTATCCATCCCACAGACTAATGGTTATCCATCCCACAGACTAATGGTTATCCATCCCACAGACTAATGGTTATCCATGGATGCAAAATAAATAGATTAAGCAATTGGTTCAACCAAGACTCCTGTATCTAAAACTAAAGGTGCTAATAGTAGTCCAAAACATGCCAGTGTATTTGGAAAATATCCATGTGGGGAAGTGAATCATATATATATATTAAATGCAGTTTGTTTTAGTAAATAGTTTTGTTGTGGGGGTAAAAGTATTAGTCAGTGATAATAAACTGTTAGACCCCGTTGGTTATACCAATCTCCAGCTAGCAAAGACAAACTCCTTAATGCACCAAGTGGACCGACTGCCTCCCTCTCTCCCTCCATCCACCAAGACTGTGTTTCTACTTCCATAGAGAAACAGTGAAACCAAGAGAGAGCAGGAGAATGTACAGAAGAATATAGGAATAAACAAACAACTGAATGGTGGGCGGAACTAAGGCCCCAAAAGACACACAGAACCACTATTTTATTTTTTTCTCCCAGTCCAGTCTTTGTTACAGTACATGAACCCTGGTCAAAAGCCGTGCACTATATAGGGATGGAATAGGGTGTCATTTGGGATGCACGCTGGACGGGGGCCTGTATCGGCCCTAGGCTTCATCACGGATAAGGATCCATGTGTAAGTTCGGGAGGGTTATCATCTCGGACCCTGAGATCCTTTAACACTAGAAAATGCGGGCCTCGAGGGCGGACCCCCACTTTGAGCCAATGAGCAGTCATTTTGACTCAAAACATTCTAACAGTCTAATAAATATGGTTGTGTTTATGGAGTGTTTATGAAGGTTTTGAATAGGAACAGAATAGGAAACAAAATAGCATTTTCATTAGTTTATGTGACTGTAGGCCATCTGTTGCCGCGTGCTCATGTGTGGGGGAAAAATATATTTTTAAAAGGACCTCGTCTCTTCAATTCTCTGAGTTATTTGGCAATGGTAAGGGTTTTGGAAACTCTGAATCTGCTCTTTCTGATAATATATAGAAATCATGTCTTACCTGCATGTGACTGTAGGATTCTAAAAAGTCACTTTATGGCGCTTCGGGCAAAGAAAATAAACATGTCCTCTTTAAAAAACTGCTTATAACACAAACTCTGTTTGTGATATTGGAATTCTTACACCAATGCGTGTTAAATAGACATATTTAGGAAAAGTCAAGGAGGCAGGGGGCATGACTTTAAAAATGGCAGAGATTTTTTCATTTTAAATTCATATTGAGTGAAAATGACTCACTCTGCTCTTCTAGTGTTAAAAAGCCCAGTGATATAACAAGAGCCTTTGCGTGAGTGGGGAGGGAGGGAGAAAAAACAGACTGTGTTTGGTGATGCTGGTGGTTAGTGATGGAGCGCGTGTGTGTGTGTGTGTGTCTTCCGCAGGAAGCACTGTAACCCTTTCCTCCATTGTTAACAGTTCAGGTTAATCGTAACACAATGGGTGTAATGGACGTTTGTTTTTCTTACTTGGGGCTGATTATGGGACCTGGAGTGGGGCGATGAAAGCCCTGCACTGGCCAGTATGGTGGGAGGGAGAGGGGGAGAGAGGGCGAGATAGACTGTGGGGGGGAGTGGGGCGATGAAAGCCCTGCACTGGGCAGTATGGTGGGGGGGGAGAGGGGGAGAGATAGTCCTCACATCCTCCCCTGGCCCTGTGTGGAGCAGCCACCTGCCCACCCTCAGATAGCCACCCTCAACCCTGAATACAAAGCCCTTCTGGGCAGAGGTGTGTGGGGTGGCCTCTGTACAGCATGGCTAGCTCCTCTGGCTCCAGATAACAGGCTACTAAACAAGCAAGCAGACTACCGGCTCCAAGCAGGGACACACAGAGCTAAGAATAACCTATGAAATATCTTTAGATCAACTATGCCTGATTTAAAATCAAATGCACCCAAATACTGCTAAGGTTCAAAGTGGTCAAGATTGAAGATGGTGGTGATCCCAGATATGTTATGTGTGGTAATGATCAGTCGATAACACATATCTGAGTAAGTATTTGATGGATAAGAGACGGGAAAACAGTGTGTGTGTGTAGTTTGCCTTTCTGCCTGTGTGTGTGGGTGTATAGTCAGTCCTACAGTAAAGTTAGGGCCTCAATGCTCAGATCACTGGAAACAGTTCTGTCCCAGAGTTGGCATGGATGTTCCCAGTACCACGCCAGCTCACACAACGTCCTAATATGGCACTGCAGAGAGCAGGTCGTTATGGGAGCTTGAGTCCCTAGAGATCACTAGCCCTCGTTTTGACGTTTTCCCACAGGAAAGAGAAAGGAGACGGCCATGGCTCTTTGGTCAGCAAAGTAAGAAACCTTTCCTCCAGTTTTGCCCCTTTCTAAAGTACCATCAACTGACTGCTGGGTGGAGTAGAGTTCAACTAACTGGGTGGAGTAGAGTTCAACTAACTAGGTGGAGTAGAGTTCAACTAAAAGGGTGGAACTCACTGGGTGGAGTAGAGTTCAACTCACTGGGTGGAGTAGAGTTCAACTCACTGGGTGGAGTAGAGTTCAACTCACTGGGTGGAGTAGAGTTCAACTCACTGGGTGGAGTAGAGTTCAACTAACTGGGTGGAATAGAGTTCAACTCACTGGGTGGAGTAAAGTTCAACTCACTGGGTGGAGTAAAGTTCAACTCACTGGGTGGAGTAGAGTTCAACTCACTGGGTGGAGTAGAGTTCAACTCACTGGGTGGAGTAGAGTTCAACTAACTGGGTGGAGTAGAGTTCAACTAACTGGGTGGAGTAGAGTTCAACTAACTGGGTGGAATAAAGTTCAACTATCTGGGTGGAGTAGAGTTCAACTAACTGGGTGGAATAGAGTTCAACTAACTGGGTGGAGTAGAGTTCAACTAACTGGGTGGAGTAGAGTTCAACTAACTGGGTGGAGTAGAGTTCAACTAACTGGGTGGAGTAGAGTTCAACTAACTGGATGGAGTAGAGTTCGACTAACTGGGTGGAGTAGAGTTCGACTAACTGGGTGGAGTAGAGTTCGACTAACTGGGTGGAGTAGAGTTCAACTAACTGGGTGGAGTAGAGTTCAACTAACTGGGTGGAGTAGAGTTCGACTAACTGGGTGGAGTAGAGTTCAACTAACTGGGTGGAGTAGAGTTCAACTAACTGGGTGGAGTAGAGTTCAACTAACTGGATGGAGTAGAGTTCAACTAACTGGGTGGAGTAGAGTTCAACTAACTGGGTGGAGTAGAGTTCAACTAACTGGGTGGAGTAGAGTTCAACTAACTGGGTGGAGTAGAGTTCGACTAACTGGGTGGAGTAGAGTTCGACTAACTGGGTGGAGTAGAGTTCAACTAACTGGATGGAGTAGAGTTCAACTAACTGGGTGGAGTAGAGTTCAACTAACTGGGTGGAGTAGAGTTCAACTAACTGGGTGGAGTAGAGTTCAACTAACTGGGTGGAGTAGAGTTCAACTAACTGGGTGGAGTAGAGTTCAACTAACTGGATGGAGTAGAGTTCGACTAACTGGGTGGAGTAGAGTTCAACTAACTGGGTGGAGTAGAGTTCAACTAACTGGGTGGAGTAGAGTTCAACTAACTGGATGGAGTAGAGTTCGACTAACTGACACCTGGATGAAACTACTGTAAAATATTGAACTCATATCTGCCTCAAAAGAAGGACACTTGAATTGTCTTTGAAATACACAACAATATTAGTGAACCCATGTGGGGTAAAACTGAAAGCAGGGTCAATGGTTTTTATTTTTATTTGACCCTTAATTAACTAGGCAAGTCAGTTAAGAACAAATTCTTATTTTCAATGAGGAACAGTGGGTTAACTGCCTTGTTCAGGGGCAGAACGACAGATTTTTACCTTGTCAGTTCGGGGAAAAAATAACAGCCTCTTTGAAAGTACAGTAGCAGTAAAACCAATCAACATTTGATAAGGCTTCCAAGAGTGAGAGAATTGAGATGCCTGACCGAACACATCTACTGTACATGAACCTATTCCTTTACACATAATTTGCACATCAAACACACTGGCATACAAACCACCCAGACACACAAATCCATCCCCAAAGGACAGAAGCGTCAGGCGGAGAGTCATGTGAACTTAATAAAAAACAGTGAACAACGTGTGACGACTCTGGCAGAAACTCTGTTATTACCAGAAGGCAATATCACTAACAATCCAAAAACAGCATATAGCCAATAGAGAGAAACAGATTGGCATCTATTGTTTCAATTCTAGGCCTGGACTTATTTAGTCAACTGGTTTGGTCGACTGATATTTCTTTGGATGAGCAATAAAGCATTGTAGTTAAAATATTTAATAAGAAAGCGATCGTTAAATAATTAGCAAAACATTCAATAAACCGCTCCATGTCCGGAAATTGCATTCAAGAATGAATGTGACTGTTTCTAGTCTTTGCTTTAATAAAGGCTTTACAATTTTTTTTTTTAAACGTTAGACTCTGGTATGCTTATCATTTATTTAGTGTTGTTTAAACGGTTCCAAACAGTCAGAAAAGGTTTATTGTAATCTAACAGCATCTGTTTGGAAACACAATACGCAGACAAAGCTTGTTCCTTACCTTCTTTTTCTTCATCTCCAGTATTTAACAACTAGTCACATTTATTCCACACATCTGACTTCCCCTTTACTTCCTGAGAAACCAGTACACATTCCCCCATCTCCAGTTTGTCACGTCCTCTGCATCAACTTTGCTGTTACGGTGTTCAGAGTTTGTTAAAACCAATTTATTGATGTGGTTATGATGTGCTATAGGTCAGGCCCTGTCAGTCATGTGCATGAGATGCATACGTGTCATGTGCACGTTTAGGGAATAGGGACTGTTTTAACCTAAACAATTTAGCGATTTCAGTAACAGAACTTTTCAGTAAGAAATGGCTGTAATTTTTATTTATTTATATATTTGACCCTTATTTTACCAGGTAGGCTGACTGAGAACACATTCTCATTTACAGCAACGACCTGGAGAATAGTTACAGGGGAGAGGATAAAAGAGACAATTGTAGACTGGGGATGATTAGGTGACCATTCCCAGATTGGGAATTTAGCCAGGACACCAGGCTTAACACCCCTACTCTTACGATAAGTACCATGGGATCTTTAGTGTCCACAGAGAGTCAGGACACCAGGCTTAACACCCCTACTCTTACGATAAGTACCATGGGATCTTTAGTGTCCACAGAGAGTCAGGACACCAGGGTTAACAACCCTACTCTTATGATAAGTACCATGGGATCTTTAGTGTCCACAGAGAGTCAGGACACCAGGGTTAACAACCCTGCTCTTATGATAAGTACCATGGGATATTTAGTGACCACAGAAAGTCAGGACATCCGTTTAACATCCCATCTGAAAGACAGCACCCTACACAGTGCAATGTACCCAATCACTGCCCTGGGGCATTGGGATATTGTTTTAGACCAAAGGAAAGAGTGCCTCTTACGGGCCCTCGAACACAACTTCCAGCAGCATCTGGTCTCCCATCCAGGGACCAACCCTGCTTAGCTTCAGAGGCAAGTCAGCAGTGGGTTGCAGGGTGGTATACTACTGGCAGGGTGGTATGCTACTGGCAGGGTGGTATGCTTCAGGGTGGTATACTAAGTGGTATACAGCAGTGGGTATACTACTGGCAGGGTGGTATACTACTGGCAGGGTGGTATTCTACTGGCTGTTGGCAGGGTGGTATACTACTGGCAGGGTGGTATGCTACTGGCAGGGTGGTATGCTACTGGCAGGGTGGTATACTACTGGCAGGGTGGTATACTGCAGGCAGGGTGGTATACTACTGGCAGGGTGGTATACTGCTGGCAGGGTGGTATACTGCTGGCAGGGTGGTATACTACTGGCAGGGTGGTATACTACTGGCAGGGTGGTATACTACTGGCAGGGTGGTATACTACTGGCAGGGTGGTAGACTACTGGCAGGGTGGTAGACTGCTGGCAGGGTGGTATACTGCTGGCAGGGTGGTATACTGCTGGCAGGGTGGTATACTGCTGGCAGGGTGGTATACTACTGGCAGGGTGGTATACTACTGGCAGGGTGGTATACTGCTGGCAGGGTGGTAGACTACTGGCAGGGTGGTATACTACTGGCAGGGTGGCATACTGCTGGCAGGGTGGTATACTACTGGCAGGGTGGTATACTGCTGGCAGGGTGGTATACTACTGGCAGTGTGGTATACTGCTGGCATTATGTTGCAGCTTCAGCAACACGGACAGTGCGATTCACACTGTTGATGCTCTGTGGTGGTCGCTGCAGCATGGAGGACAGAGAGACAACGGATACTAATCCCCCAGTCACTTACTGACATTTTTTAAAAACACAGTCTGAGCTCGGCACGTTTTAAAATTTCAACCAATCAATTGGTCGAAATAACAGATGACAAGATGTATTTTTAGTCGGGGGCATCCCTATTCAATACACACTCAATGGTAAATGAAGAAAATAACTATTTCTATTGTGTATTCTCTGTCTTCAATAAAACATTGACAAAATGGAGGAAGACTGAATGTATTGCACTGTGCCCTTTGACAGCATTGCCGTGAAGACATACGCCTCCAAAAGCATTTACACTTTAGACAGTTTGACAACAGTTTGTGATTTGAATACGAAAAGTGACAATTCAATCAAATATATACAGTAAGTAAAACATGCATAAAAGACTACGTACAGCTTTGAAATATTTTAAAATAAATACATTTTAATAGTCACACCGTAACTGCTCAAAGACTAAATCAATTCAGATAGGACTGCTGTACAGGCAACTCTGAAAACCTCTCGATGGAGCCTGTACCCAGAACACTGGATTCATTGCAGAGGCAGCCTCAATGTCTGGCCACACATTCATCACTGCAAAATCCCTAACATGAAAACATCCATAAAAGAAAGTAATCAACCTGAATCACACTTTCTTTTTCTTGCCATCTCTCATTCAGTCTCTTTCTTCTTCAAATATACAAAATCCAATAAATATTCAACTTTGGTCCACTAGGAAAATAAAGCCCCTGTGTCCGTTGTATATTTGCTCCCAAATGTCAGAGTACTAAAGAGAGAAAAGTGACAAGAAGCCAAAACTTGTGAAAAAGTCTAATAAATATCCAGTAACATTAGTTTAAAAACACTTTAGCACTACATAAGGTTCCATTTGGAACAGCCTGGTCTGAACCAGCCTGTTTTATACTGTAGTGTTGTGGCCCCGGCGGGAAAAGTGAAATGTCTTGAAGCATCTGGGTCTGGACATACAGTGGTACTGTTTAACGTCCCACATTAACGTGTGTGTGTGTGTGTGTGTGTGTGTGTGTGTGTGTGTGTGTGTGTGTGTGTGTGTGTGTGTGTGTGTGTGTGTGTGTGTGTGTGTGTGTGTGTGTGTGTGTGTGTGTGTGTGTGTGTGTGTGTGTGTGTGTGTGTGTGTGTGTGTGTGTGTGTGTGTGTGTGTGTGTGTGTGGCACAGTATTACTGTGGCCATAATGTTTATCTTAGGGCTCTCTCTCACTCCACAGCTGCTATTCTGCTCTTTCTCCCTCTCTTTATCCCCCTGGCTTTCTGTGATGTAATGAGCAGGAGGAGAAAGGTAGGGGGCAGACAGACGGACGAGACGTTTACCACACCCAGCCAGAGGCAGAATGTTCCTCAGCTAACAGCAGCTCACAGCATTCTCAGTACTCACCATCAACATTCACTTTCATTAACGTTAAGACATATGTGAGGTTGATTTAATGATTCCCAACCCTCCCTGTGCTCCACAACGTAAGAGCCCCATCGGTATAGCAGCAGACACTCCTAGACTAGAACAGATCACATATGTGGGGCAAATCTTTGGAGATGATCAACTATTCTGGAGCTTAATCACTTTTCTATAACCTTCAGCTTTGACACAACGACCACATTCTCCTCATAAGTGAAGTGCAATGTAGTTTGGTTACAGAGCCGAACAGGCTCTGATGATGAGGAAGTTTGTCGAAACAAGAGTCATCCAGTCAATGATTACGCTGATCCCTCAGTAGTAACTAGTTCAAATGAGACTACTAATTAAAGCCCGACCATTGTTTTTTTGGGGATCCGATACGATTCAGATTTTTGGGGTGACAAAACGTACTGATACATCTGCCGATATACTCTTTTCCACATAAATTGCCGTCCAAGAAACACACTTGAAATGTTGATTTCTTACACTGTGAAATGAGTAACAGTTCATGGGGACAGCCACAATCATTCAGGAAAGCATGAGATTCTTTTTTTTCATCGTTTATCGGTGGAATAGCCAATATTATCGGTCAGGCTTTACTAATAATCCTGGTGTTTGAGCACCTAAACAAAGTCCTCTCTGTCTCTGCCTCAGAACACCCCAGATGTAAATAAATGATGTAGACCTAGAAGATTCTCTTCAGAGTTGGAGGTTGTTGCACCCCTCAGCGCACAATGTTCTAAATCATCTGTTTCTGTAAAAACCACAAGGGCAAACATTTAAATAAGTTATTGACAGCTCCCCTCAGGCATAAGAAAGCAGCAATCAAGTGTTTCTCCGTTTTTTTAAAGGCCCAATGCAGCTATTTTTATATTAACATCAAATCATTTCTGGGTAACAATTAAGTACCTTACTGTATTAGTAGTAGATTATAAATGCCGCAGGCTGCCTGGGGCTCAACCCTGCTAGGTTCTCCTTGTAACCCCGCTCCTCTGCTCACTCTACTGGCATCCTGGTGCTTGCCTACGGAGGAGCAAGGGGAACTGCCCCTCCCTAACGTCAGGCTATGTTCAAACCCTACATCCCAACCCGAGCGCTCCATTCTGCCACCTCTGGTCTCTTGGCTCTCCCACCCCTACGGGAGGGACGTTTCCGCTCAACTCAGTCAAAGCTCTTCTCTGTCCTGGCACCCCAATGGTGGAACAAGCTTCCCCTGAAGTCAGGACAGCCCCATCTTTCTGAAACGTCTGAAACCCTACCTCTTTGAAGAGCATCTTAAATAACTCTCACAGTGTTTTACTGGCACTGACTTTGCTGATAGATACTTTGTTGAGGGAAAAATGTACTTGATACGACTGTGATGTGTTGTTGTCTCACCTAGCTGTCTTAAGATGAATCCGCTAATTGTAATTTGCTCTAGATAAGTGCGCCTGCTAAATTACTAAAATGGAAATGGAACAGGAAAAAAATTAATTTTGACTGCATTGGACCTTTAAGTAACGCGAGTCCTTTTTTGCATTCTATACATTGTAGCACAAATACAAATAGTTTCACAAACTGCTAGGAAGATACAGAGTCCCAACAAAAAACCCTCCCCTAAAACAATGTGTGTTCTTCTTACAGTTTGTGTTTTTGGCAAGTACTGTCAGAAGGGAGGTCTTCAGTCACCACTACTCTCACCCGCTGAAACAACGTAGCCATAACGTCGTCATCTATATCAGGAGTCAAAGGTTAGGGTAACTCCACATCCCACCTCTCCCACCGCTCTCATGGCTGGGGCTGAGCCTTGCCTGTACTTCCCAAGTGGGTCTCACAGCTCTCAGGCCCTGGAGACGATCCCGTCAGTGGCAGCAGTGGCCAGGGACGCAACCCTCCAACAAACCTTCAACTGTCGATAAACAGCAGCATCTGCAGCATCTGCAGCGACACAACTCCCTGTGAAGCCTGTTCCCTTTAGCTCAGCATCAGTATGGGACATGCTTAGTGCTATAACAACACGATACTCTGACTCAACCGCCACAAGGCTCTCTGGGAGATCCTAGACATGGCATGTGGAGCGTGTGCAGATGGGCCCCTGTCCGTACCCTGGTGATGGGCTGAAGGACTTCTTACTGTCCACGCGCTGCACACAGAACAAACAGAGGCGTTTTAAACCCTTCCTGAAGGCACTGTTGGACAGACTATAGATCAGACAGTTAAAGAAGCTGTTGCTGATAGCCAGCCAGGTGGTGATGAACGAGGCGGCAGGGTGACTGTAGATGTCAGCGCTCTCCAGCAGGAAATACAGGATATAGGGAAGCCAGAGGAGGTAGAAGACGCTGGTGATGCGGAACAGCACCATGGCATAGCGTTTGTCCGTGCACGCCGGCGCATGCTGCGGCTGGCCATCCTGTCCTAGAGAGCCTTCCTGTGGGCCGAAGCGGGCGCGGCGCTCGCTGATCTCCCTCGTATGCTGCCGGCAGATCCGGAAGATGTTGACATAGGTGAAGCAGACCGTCATGGCGGCTGGCGCGTAGAGCAGCGCCACAATGAACGATGTGAAGAGCGGCCTCGTCTCCCACTCCACCGCGCACCACTCCACCACGTCGCCGTGGTAGCCGGGCTTCCCCCAGCCGAAGAAGGAGGGCAAGAAGACAAGGGCAGAGTAGACCCAGATGAGGAGGATGCACGCGCGGATCCGGCACGGCGTCGCCAAGGTAGCGTACGACAGAGGCCGTGTTATCGCCATGTAGCGGTCCACGCTAACACACGCCAGCGACGCCATGGAAACGCTCTTCAACACGGAAACCATGTAACCAAACACCTTACAGGTCAGCTCCTCGTCCAGGCCTTTCAGGTGGTGGAGGAGGGACAGGGATGGGATGAGGCAGCTGACACCCACCAACAGGTCTGCGTAGGCCATGGTCTGGATGAAGGCACTGGTTGTGTGGTGCTGGAGAAGAGGAGCACAGTGGAACACAAAGATCACCACCAGGTTGCCAGAGATGATGAGGACGGTAAGCAGCAGGATGATGGCTACCTCCAGTAGACAGGTGTTTAAGATCTGGCTGTAGCCCACATCCAGGAGGCAGAAAGGAGGGCCGCTCAGGTTGAGGAGCTCAAGCTCCAGCAGGTCCAGGGAAGAGTTCATCATCTTGCAGCCAGAGAGCTTCCTGAAAGCTCCTGGTCTGAAACCAGATCAACCGGCAGAGGGCAGGAAGCTCCAGAAAGATCCTTGTCTGGTCTGATCCTAGACTCGGAGACAGGGGGCTTGGCTGGGGCTGGTAGTCCTGGTTCTAGTCCTGGTCCTAGCTCAGCAGCAGATCAGGCTGGTGGCCGAGAGAGAGGAGCCGTGTACCCTCTGCCATATCAGCAGCAACGTGAAGACTAGCCCTCGTCCACGACCAGGATCTGGGAGTCCCCCAGGGCATCCCTCACTGTGCAGACACAGACAGTTCAATCATGCAGACACACACAGATGGAGGAAAAATACTATGGCAGCCTATCCTTCTACTCCTCTGGTTCTCGCCTTAGAAAAGACAACAAAATATAGAAAACTGTCAACAAGTTTGATCGTCTTGGCTTACAGGAATTCCTGTATGTTTCTAAAAGATGCAGTCACAAATTCTGAAATATTCCAGGTGATATAGAGTTCGATGTTTCCAGAGACTTTGTGTCCTCTCCAAACACGGAAAGATCAGGCGGATCACATCCAAAGAGCAGAATTTCTACACAGCAACTTCAGCAGAAATGATCCTCCACGAATGTCTTAGGCAGTCCCGGTCTCCCTCACGCAGGGAAAGGTGAGTATAAATGTAATTGAATGAAGATGAAGGCGCAGCCTCAAGGTGGTGATTGGCATTTCAAACAGAGTCTGGGTCTACTCAGAAAGGCAGCAGCGTGTGGAGTGGAAATGAGAGAGCAGGAGGAGCAGGCATACCGATGCAGCGACCCCAACCTCTCTCTCTGTCCCTTTCCCTTGCTCTCTCCCTCTTCTGTGGAGCGGATCCAGTCTTGTTTCTCTCACGGTCTGCTCTCTCTAACTACCTCTCTCTCTGCTCCTTCTCTCCCTCTTCTGTGGAGCGGATTCAGTCTTGTTTCTCTCACGCTCTGCTCTCTCTGCTCCTTCTCCCCCTCTTCTGTGGAGTGGATTCAGTCTTCTTTCTCTCACGCTCTGCTCTCTCTAACTACCTCTCTCTCCCTGCAGCAGGCAGGGCAGAGACACTCCTCCCCCTGTTCTGGCTCCAGCCAGTAAGCAGCTGTGGGTACACAAGTCTCACTCGTTCATCCCATGACTGACTGACTGACTGACTGGCTGGCTGGCTGGCTGGCTGCACACAGCATACCCCTGCCGCCATTATCTAATTCCCACACACACCACCTCTCTCTCATATACACACACCGTCTTATCTAGAAACAACTGGTGCATTATGGTCATACCAGTCTCATGTTAAAAAGGCCCTTTCTCCCCATCTCTCCTCTTGTTAGATACCTTTAGGATGTATATAACCACATTTGGATTCCAGCGGTTTAGCTAGCATATGTTTCTGTCTGCAGCCATATAGGTTTTAATATTGGGTTATTTGTACACTGCTATAATACAAACAATGTCCTCGCTCTCCCAATACCATGGTTGGAGTTTCACTTCCATTTTTATGAAGTTAATCAGGAAGTTAACCGAAATGCCAATCCCAATTGTTCCTCATTGCTTGACTGATACACACGTAGTACCTCGCTAGTACTAGACGAACTCTCTCAGATTCACACATTTTCACATAGTTGAAATGACATCAGTGGATGTTATCTATGCCTTGGGTCCTTGGTGTCACCCAGTTGATGCTAAATCAAATAAATACTCATGTGTTTTCTGGAACTATATGTACTGTGTATTGTTATAGTAATTGTCTTAGCAGCCAGGACTTTCCCATCAAACTGTATTGTGGGAGATGTTGACTTTATATGAGCAGGGCATTGGGAGTACACTATTTTAGCATATCTGTGTTTTCAAACTTTATTCTCCATCTTGTGAAGGAATTTAGCATTTTTCTTAAACTTTAACCGCAAACACCACAGAAACACTCAAACGATACGTTTGCAGTCATTGAATGTGCTCCCAGTAAAAGCCTGTGTGGATGTGGGCGCTGGCCAACATTAGCACCTCCCATTAACATGCAGCATATCAATAAAACAATACAGAATTTGACATTTAAGACCATACTGCCAGAGTTTACAACATGTTTAAGATAGGCTTATGTGATTTGTATTAATATGAATATAGCTAGTGTCCTTCAGGGGACTCACTGTGTGAGATGAGTGTGTTTACATGCACTTCTTTCCTCAAGGCCCTTCATTGAAGTGTGTGTGTGTGTGTGTGTGTGTGTGTGTGTGTGTGTGTGTGTGTGTGTGTGTGTGTGTGTGTGTGTGTGTGTGTGTGTGTGTGTGTGTGTGTGTGTGTGTGTGTGTGTGTGTGTCATCTCTCATACACCTGCTTCTCATTAGGCTTTTCCTTCATTTAGCTTCTGCTCTGAGGACCACAGTTTATCTTCTGCTCTGAGGACCAGAGTGTCTTCTGCTCTGAGGACCACAGTTTATCTTCTGCTCTGAGGACCACAGAGTGTCTTCTGCTCTGAGGACCACAGAGTGTCTTCTGCTCTGAGGACCACAGAGTGTCTTCTGCTCTGAGGACCACAGAGTGTCTTCTGCTCTGAGGACCACAGAGTGTCTTCTGCTCTGAGGACCACAGTGTGTCTTCTGCTCTGAGGACCACAGAGTGTCTTCTGCTCTGAGGACCACAGTGTGTCTTCTGCTCTGAGGACCACGGCGTGTCTCCTGCTCTGAGGACCACAGTGTGTCTTCTGCTCTGAGGACCACAGTGTGTCTTCTGCTCTGAGGACCACAGTGTGTCTTCTGCTCTGAGGACCAGAGTGTCTTCTGCTCTGAGGACCACAGAGTGTCTTCTGCTCTGAGGACCACAGTGTGTCTCCTGCTCTGAGGACCACGGCGTGACTCCTGCTCTGAGGACCACGGCGTGACTTCTGCTCTGAACTGAAGACGCTCATCACAACACAGTCCAGTCATGCCTCCCACAGATGTAGGCCAAGGACGGCCGAAACCGTCACAATTAAAAACATCAAGTTTTGAATCGCGAGTTGTGCATTTTCCTTTCTTAAGCTCATTTATTTTTTGGTTGCACCTTTTCTCAAGTTGGTTGACAACCCTTCCTCACGTAAAAACAATGAATAATGAAGATGAAAGAGTTGTCATTGGTCAGACTGACAGAGCATGACTTAGATGTTGCCTACTGGTCTGTCCCACAATGACTGACTGCATTGTCTTTGAGTTTCTTCCCAGACGCATCACTGTCTGTCTCTCCGCCGTCCGTCCATCTCTACCGCAGTGTGTCTGTCACGGTCCGGATGTCTTTGTTAGTTCTGCAGTGTCTCATCAGGCCTCCTGGCAGAGAGATGGATGTAGCGTGATGAAGCTCAAAGATGCACCGCCAGGGTGGGACACGCACCTCTCCCCTCTGCACACACCAGAGGCTAAGTATAGAGGCTATATTTATCATATACAAGACAACTCTGGGCTCATCCATTATGAATGAATGAATGAATGAATGAGAGAGATTATTCTCCACGACATGATCAACTGGCTTTGTATGATAATACATCTAACATACAACAGATGTAATAACAACAACAAAGGAAACCAAGTTCCACAACCCTCCAGGTAGAAAACCTCTTCTTGGAAGAATTAGAAGATTGACTCTGACAGAATGATGCTTCAGGATAGTGACAGGCTTCCGGTCTTAACGTTCTGTAGAGTGGTGGGTCTGGGGCAAACACACACACACACACACACAGACACTTTTTTTTAAAGGGTGTGTCCTGTGGGCCTGGAGCAAACACAAACACAGACAAAACACAGACAGACAGACCGACAGGAGTGTCTGAGAGAACAGGCAGGTCATTGTGGGAGCGTTTGTTTTCCCTAACAGCGTGGGGTGAGGTGACGTGCGTGGGGCCAGGGCCTCAGCAGCGGCACTGTGTCTGACCTCTATGGTGTCTGACCTCTCTGGTCTCTGTTTATGGACAGAAGGACTGGGACACATCTGGAGGCAGTATGGATATATGGGCTGTGTGTGGTAGTGGGGTGAATGGGTGCTTGCGTAGCCAACTGCCATCCAACCAGCACACGGCCACAGGCTTTGTAACGAGAGAGAGCACACACTAGTAGGACCCCCTCCCAGTCCACCGTAACCAAATAACACAGACAAGCATGTGGACAGCACCAGACACCAACAGGACGAGGAAGAGGAGGCTGTGAAGAAAGAGGAGGTGGAGAATGATGCGGAAGGGAGGAGAAGGATGAGGAGGGAAGGAAGGATGAGTTGGTGGAGGTAGAGGAGGAGGAAGAAGAGGTGTCAGCCACAGGTTAAGACATGGGCTCTGTTTGGTCTGAAAAACAGTGAATGTAATAAAAAAACAGAGATAATCTCTGTGGAAATAGCCTCAGGTTCAGCCATTCTGTACAACAGCAGCACCATGAGAGAACATCCTGTGTCAGTCATGGAGGATCTCGTGTCATCAAGCCCCAAATCTGGGAAGCTGGCGAGGAGGAAAAGGAAAAGGATGATGATAAAGCTGATTGGGGAAACTGCTGTAGGGGATGGCCATTACTGCACAGCCAAACACACAGGTTTCTAGACTTGCGTCAGACACAGTGTATACTGTTAGACCTGGAAAGTGTGATGCTGATTCACTGGAGGGCGGTGCTGTTTTTTTTAGGAGCATGGCCTTACTTCTACTACAGCATATTGGATGACTGTCACTCATATTCCATTCACCCAGTTCAATGTAACAGCGACAGGTTTAGGCTACTGCATGATACTGAAATGTTCCCTGTACTCATCATGAGGTTGTTACAACCTAGACTATGAATGACAGTTGAAAATGTAGGTTCACAGGTCGAGAAACATTAGTAATAGTAATAAAGGTGACAGACACATTCAATACGGTTTTGCACACTCCTACACATTCAATACCTCTTTGCACACTCCTGCCTGCATCTAGCGAGAGTTTCTATTGGACGAATTCAGATATGTCTATCCTCATTTCGTTTAAGAAATGTTTTTTCAACAGAATTGGCAGAATGAATACACCACTGATCACAAACACACTTCACTTTCATAGCAGCCACATACAAACAGCATGATACCTTTGATCGTTGTATAATGACTTCTTGCATCTACACACTCTCCTCCACTCACCTTTCCCTTCGCTTGTGGACTTCAGTGCACAACACATCAGCTGCCTGTGATCAGGCAAAAACAAAAAAACTTAGCCAAACCTTCATATCATGACCGCTAACTGCTATCATTGTCAACATATTAACGCCATAGTCAACATAGCTACTGGAACTAACGCGTTAGTAAACCCGCTACAATCATGTAGTACAGTCAGCAGCAAGCAGTCACTGACCCCTGTGGTAATACATTAATAAAACCAAAAGCTTAACTTGACTAGGAAGAGTTCCATTGTTGGATAGCCATAGCCATCTAGCTAACATAGTATCCCTCTCTGTTTCAGTAGGCTAAACTAGCTACCTGCATTCGCTAGCTAAGTAAGTTTAAAAAAATACAACGAAACCTCTCTCTCCTCTCCTCCATTTTTGAAGAAATTCATTTGTTCAAAACTGTTCAACTATCATCTTTCGCTCTTTGAGTCGACTACTCACCACATTTTATGCACTGCAGTGCTAACTAGCTGTAGGGTGGACAACAAGAGCTCTGGTTGGAGGACGTCCTCTGGAAGTTGTCGTAATTACTGTGTAAGTCTATAGATGGGTGTGAGAACCAAAAGCCTCCTAGGTTGTATATTGAAGTCAATGTACGCAGAGGACGGCAGAAGCTATTATTTGGTGTCATGTGAATATATTTAAAATAGTTTTATTTAAAATGGATAAAAATACAATTGTGAAACATTAATGATAAGAAGTTCACTGAGGAGGATGGTCCTCCCCTTCCTCCTCGGAGGAGGAGCCTCCACTGAGCTACTAAATGCAATGTAAATTATATTGGTATATGTACCTATCTATCCAGTGCAGTTGGGGCAGCGGTCAGTTGTGAGTGAATGTATCAATATCCTCTATGTTAGTGTATGCAGTATGATGGACCAACTGGTTTAAATGTGTCTGATGTGAGAATGTATGTGATACTTTTAATGTTTCTTTATTTCCATCTTTTATTTAACCTTTATTTAACTAGGCAAGTCAGCTAAAAACACATTCTTATTTACAATGAAGGCCTCCCATGGGGACGGGGATATAAAATAAAAAAAGAGGTAAAATAGGACAAAAACACACATCACGACAAGAGAGACAACACTACATAAAGAGAGACCTAAGACAACAACACAGCATGGCAGCAACACATGACAACACAGCATGGTAGTAACACCACATGACAACAACATGGTAGCAACACCACATGACAACATGGTAGCAACACAACAACACAGCATGGTAGTAACACCACATGACAACATGGTAGCAACACAACATGACAACACAGCATGGTAGTAACACCACATGACAACATGGTAGCAATACAACATGACAACACAGCATGGTAGTAACACCACATGACAACATGGTAGCAACACAACATGACAACACAGCATGGTAGTAACACCACATGACAACAACATGGTAGCAACACAACATGACAACACAGCATGGTAGCAACACAACATGACAACACAGCATGGTAGTAACACCACATGACAACACAGCATGGTAGTAACACCACATGACAACAACATGGTAGCAACACCACATGACAACATGGTAGCAACACAACATGACAACACAGCATGGTAGTAACACCACATGACAACATGGTAGCAACACAACATGACAACATGGTAGTAACACCACATGACAACATGGTAGCAACACAACATCACAGCATGGTAGTAACACCACATGACAACATGGTAGCAACACAACATGACAACACAGCATGGTAGTAACACCACATGACAACATGGTAGTAACACCACATGACAACATGGTAGTAACACCACATGACAACATGGTAGCAACACAACATGACAATACAGCATGGTAGTAACACCACATGACAACAACATGGTAGCCACACAACATGACAATACAGCATGGTAGTAACACCACATGACAACAACATGGTAGCAACACAACATGGCAGCAGATGTGAGGTGATGCCAAAGACAATAACGTTTTTTATTTATTTAATTATTTCCAAAATGTCCCCTAATCCCAACGCAGTGAACTGTTTTACCAGGGCCCTATAGGATTCTGGTTAAAAGTAGGAAACTGTAGGTAATTGGGTGCCATTTGGGGTCATACAATAACTCCATGCAGGCTGCAGTTAGAGTATCATAACTGAAACTCAGTATTATTTAAACCCATACCTCTGTGGATAGTACTAGGATTACCTGAAAAGGCTAAATCATAATAGATTGTGGGTGTAAGATATAACTTAAACCCAGGAATAGGCTATTTAGATTTCAAGTTTTGTGTAGGTACTATGTACTTTGTTAGGAATCATTGGATAGATGTCTTTTGTACACACAGTGATTCCTTACTTGACTTTTTAGGACCACATGGTAACGTGGCTGAAACCTGAAATAGAATGCAGATCAGATACGGTGGTATTTCCTGTTGCCAATACCATTGAATCAAGTACAATGGTGGAGTGCAGAGAGAGGAACAGAATAGTGGTTGTTAAACCCAACACAAAAGTTCACATAAGGTCAGGCTATTAGACCTCCGTAGATTCACTTTGCCAATCAGAGTGAACGTGGAGAGAGTCCACTATAAACATAATGTAGAGCATTGTGTATTCAAGGACTGACATTTTGTCAACAGCAATGTGCAAGACAAATGACTCTCCACATGGTAGCTTGTTATCAATGCATCTGATGGGGCTTAGGAAAAACACCATAAGGATTTAATTCATGGTTGTGAGCTGGTAGAGCCTTTACATGTAGAAAAATACCAGATGAATCAACCATACAAACGTCAACCTCCACAGGGGTATACCACAAATCAGGATCAATGAGTTAGCCAGCTAACATGCCTAAATATTCTGAAATATCATTCTTTTTCTGCATGAAATGGACATGGTCTAATTGACTCAACAAACCCACAAATCATTTGAATACAAAACAAATCACATTTTGACTAACTTCCGTATCTGTGTCCCAGCAGTATGTATTTCCCCCTGTCACTCACACATTCTACTATTATTACATCGTAACAACACTACATAAAGTATAGCTAATGTAACATTTTAAACTGCTAATCATTTTATTTGACTTTTTGTGTGTGTAATGTTTACTGTTACTGTCTGATTGTTGTTGTTTTTTCACTGTTGGTTTTTGTCATTGTATTTTAGTTTTTTCACTTGTTTTGGCCATGTAAACATGTTTCCCAAGCCAATAAAGCTCCTATAATGTTTTATTGAACAGACACAGAGAGAGAGAGATATAGACAGAGAGAGAGATGGCGAGAGAGAGAGTAAGAAATACAGTGAGAGAGTAAATGAGAGCAAGAGACAGAGAGAATGAGAGAGAGAGAAATAGAGTGAGAGAGAGTAAATGAGAGCAAGAGACAGAGAGAAGAGAGAGAGAAATAGAGTGAGAGAGAGTAAATGAGAGCAAGAGACAGAGAGGAGACAGAGAGAGAAATAGAGTGAGAGAGAGTAAATGAGAGCAAGAGACAGAGAGAAGGAGAGAGAGAGAGAAATAGAGTGAGAGAGAGTAAATGAGAGCAAGAGACAGAGAGAAGAAGAGAGAGAAATAGAGTGAGAGAGTAAATGAGAGCAAGAGACAGAGAGAAGGAGAGAGAGAGAGAAGGAGACAGAGAGAGAAATAGAGTGAGAGAGAGTAAATGAGAGCAAGAGACAGAGAGAAGGAGACAGAGAGAGAAGGAGACAGAGAGAAGGAGACAGAGAGAAGGAGACAGAGAGAGAAATAGAGTGAGAGAGAGTAAATGAGAGCAAGAGACAGAGAGAAGGAGAGAGAGGGATAGAAAGCGAGCGAGGGAGTGAAAAAGAGGACAGGCTGTACGTACAAGGACACACATGGATGTTATTTCCCCACTTACAAACAGTACAAATACTTACAATCAGTGCAAAGAAAGGCCACATGAAGATAAGGGTTCTCATTTAGCTACAGTGCAGCATGGTTTTAGTCACTCAGTAGTCACTAGGCTAATAGCCTCCCAAATTCAAATCCTTGTAGATACCTTTAGCATGGACCACCTCAAATAAAACATACATGTGGATTCAAAGTACTCCTCTAGTTCATCTATGCAGAGAATAATGTTGATTCTTAATAAGTTACCACCAGGCACTTAGGAGTGGGGAACGCCACACATTCACATTCCAAGGCCATAATAAAATAAAACAATGTTTTGTTTAGGGGAAAAAAGGTTGTGTTTATGATCCCAACATGATGATTCCTCTCGTCAGTGAGTAGTGGTGACCTGGTTAGATCTGGGAACGTCTCGTGTCTCGAGTCATCAGGTACAAGCAGTCCTACTTAGAGGAGGATAAATAAAGCAGCAATCGTCTCAGCACTTTGTGTCTGTGTGTGTGTGTGTGTGTGTGTGTGTGTGTGTGTGTGTGTGTGTGTGTGTGTGTGTGTGTGTGTGTGTGTGTGTGTGTGTGTGTGTGTGTGTGTGTGTGTGTGTGTGTGTGTGTGTGTGTGTGTGTGTGTGTGTGTGTGTGTGTGTGTGTGTGTGTGTGTGGCCAGACAGGAATGGGAGTGCAGGGAGTGGGGGGGCATCTTGTTGCCACCTAGGAGCCTGGCGTTGGCACCGCGGGATGCTGGCTTTACATAATGCCAGTTGACATGACTGATGCGGAGGCCAGTAAAAACACTGCCCCACACCAAGCCAACAAACAAACAGGGCAGACGAAGTTACCACAGCTTTACACAATATCTGTGTGATAAACAAAAGATCTGCTCACACCGTATGGGATGCTTACTTAGCACATCATTGTTGTACTGTAGACTTAAGCTGGATGTTTGTTGCTTACTCGGGGCGCACAACAGTAACCGGCGCTCGTTTAATGTGAGATGGTTAGAGGCTCAAGCTGAGGGCTACCGATCCTGTCTTTTCAAACATGTTTGATTTTATCGGCACAACATTCGCTATGTTCTTGTAGTGTGAGATGTGCAAAGACACATTTGAAAACGGTGATCTGCAATAGCCAATGAGAGCTCGCCAGAGAAGTAGCCATTGAGATGATGCCGTTGTTTGGCATCAACCAGGATGTGTAGACTCTGGAGCAGGAGATGATGCCGTTGTTTGGCATCAACCAGGATGTGTAGACTCTGGAGCAGGAGATGATGCCGTTGTTTGTCATCACCCAGGATGTGTAGACTCTGGAGCAGGAGATGATGCCGTTGTTTGTCATCACCCAGGATGTGTAGACTCTGGAGCAGGAGATGATGCCGTTGTTTGGCATCAACCAGGATGTGTAGACTCTGGAGCAGGAGATGATGCCGTTGTTTGGCATCACCCAGGATGTGTAGACTCTGGAGCAGGAGATGATGCCGTTGTTTGTCATCACCCAGGATGTGTAGACTCTGGAGCAGGAGATGATGCCGTTGTTTGTCATCACCCAGGATGTGTAGACTCTGGAGCAGGAGATGATGCCGTTATTTGGCATCACCCAGGATGTGTAGACTCTGGAGCAGGAGATGATGCCGTTGTTTGGCATCACCCAGGATGTGTAGACTCTGGAGCAGGAGCCATGACTTCTACTAGTATGCGTTTGTACTCGCCTGAAGTTCGCAAGCAATGTTATTCGATTCAAAATGTGGCTAGATATTTCAACTCTGTATGGCATGCCTGAATTTCTGATTGAACACGTC
The DNA here is from genome assembly GCF_021184085.1 of Oncorhynchus gorbuscha. Classification (NCBI taxonomy): domain Eukaryota; kingdom Metazoa; phylum Chordata; class Actinopteri; order Salmoniformes; family Salmonidae; genus Oncorhynchus; species Oncorhynchus gorbuscha. The sequence continues at coordinate 85,207,183 of NC_060188.1, read as the reverse complement.
TATGAGCCTGCTTTGGGCCATAGCTCTTTCTAGCTATGTAAAATCTAATCACATCATTGCTTTCGCGTGACAGCGTGGTATGGAGAATCCTCACGACCAAGTGAAAATCGTTTAGTGTGGCACCACTACGTTGGCAAGACAAAACAACTACAGGAAAGATGGTCATTTAATGTGAGAGACTCAGCGATGTTAGGATTTTGAAAGTTGTGTTGTGTCCACCCAGCATTAGTTGTCTAGCTGTTATGTTATATTACATTTACATTTACATTTAAGTCATTTAGCAGACGCTCTTATCCAGAGCGACTTACAAATTGGTGCATTCACCTTATAACATCCAGTGGAACAGTCACTTTACAATAGTGCATCTAAATCTTAAGGGGGGGGGGGGGGGTGAGAGGGATTACTTATCCTATCCTAGGTATTCCTTAAAGACGTGGGGTTTCAGGTGTCTCCGGAAGGTGGTGATTGACTCCGCTGTCCTGGCGTCGTGAGGGAGTTTGTTCCACCATTGGGGGGCCAGAGCAGCGAACAGTTTTGACTGGGCTGAGCGGGAGCTGTACTTCTGAGGTGTCTGCTATGGTGATAACATAGAGGTTCAGTCTACTACTTAATGTTTGTGTATAATGCTGTCATGTCCTTAGAAGAGCCGTAGTCATTGGTCAAGGTCAACTTTAAACTTGAATGTTCAGTCATCCTCAGTGGAAAGAAAACGTTGACACTTTGATATAGGAGGACAGAATGTTAAATGTGAGGAGAGTTGACAAACATTTAGCATTACCATCAATCACTTCTACGAGGCACACACACACACACACACGACTCTGGTACTTAGCTCACAACCTCCTACCACAGTGTGAGTAAAGAACTTGCAGCACACCGCAGCCAAGCACCACCTTAGTGCAAACTCCTAACGAGGGGCTGACCAGCAGTCACATAACATAGAAATGATATTAAGAAGAAATAGGACATTGACGAATTAGGGGGAAAGAAGGACATAATGACTTTAAATGGCTGTTAAGATTTTGAGATTGTCACAGAGAGAGATATTGTACGTAAATGAGCCTTCATCTTCCACTTTGATGACTTAAGAGAGAGGTTTTGACCTCAGATTCCTTCATCTGCCTGTGTGTGCAATGCAAGGACACAAAATGGCAGATCATCTCTATGGCTAACTGGCATTCAATCCATCAATCATTCAATCAAATTGATGTGCGGCAAAAAGTCATTTTTTTACATCAGCAGTCACAAAAGGACTTTACAGTAACTCGGCCAAGACCCCATCGCAAAAGAGTACATTGCTGAACACCACACAGGTGACAGGAAGGGAGCAATGACAACCAATCAAGCATCAGCAACAACATTATCACTGTTCAAAATCTACATTCCACAAATATTACATAGATTAATATTAAGCTATCAAGCTAGTGATAGCATCACATGACTTAGATGATTAAGAGCTGGTCCTACAATCATGTAAAACAAAATCTGTTTATTATTTCCATTAAATATAATAATACAATTGGAGTTCGATTAGAGAGGTCAAAACATTGACCCATTGTTTTAATTTACAACTCACTTTCTTATTCGAGTACATTACCATTTACCAAGAGTTTTCATCTATATTTTTTGTAGCTGTCTATTTACCACCCTAAACCGATGACCACACTCAACGAGGGGAAGGTAGGCTGTCAAGGTAAATAACAATTTGTTAACTGACTTGCCTAGTTAAATGAAGGTTAAATAAAATTAAAATAAAATATGTATTGAGCCATAAGCAAACAAGAAAATGCACATCCAGAGGCAGCGTTTCTCATGGCCGGTGATTTTAATGCAAGGAAAATCAAATCAGTTTTACCTCATTTTTACCAGCATGTCACCTGTGCAACTAGGAGGCAACAAAACTCTAGATCACTTTTACTCCACACACAGAAATGCATACAAGTCACCGGCTTCATTTACAAGTGCATCTATGATGTCGTTCCTACAGTGACCGTACATACCCCAACCAGAAGCCATGGACTACAGACAGCATCCACAATGAACGAAATGCTAGAGATAATGCTTTCAAGAAGCGAGACACTAATCCCACTGTGGCCTCCAACGAAACTGGAACAGATGTGACAGGGCTTGCAAACTATCACAGATTACAAAGGTAAACCCAGCGGCGAGCTACCCAGCGATGCAAACCTACCAGACAAGCTAAATGCCATCTATGCTAGCTTCAAGGCAAGCAACACTGAACCATGCATGAGAGCACCAGCTGTTCCGGACAACTGTGTGATCTCGCTCTCCGTAGCTGATGAAGTAAGACCTTTAAATAGGTTAACATTCGCAAAGCCGTGAGCCCAGATGGAATACCAGGATGTGTACTCAGAATATGCGCTGATGACGATGAGGCAGCCTATAGGGAGAAGGTCAAGAGACCTGTCAGTGTGGTGAGAGGACAACAACCTGTCACTTAACCTCAAGAAGACAAAGGAGCTGATCGTGAACCTAAGGTGGGGCTGTAGTGGAGTGGGGTCGAGAGCTTCAAGTTCTTCACTAACATTTTCAACATATCCCTGACCAAATGTGATGTTTTTTTATTTTTTTATACGTTTGCAAAAAATGTCAAAAAAATTCCTTTGTCGTTATGGGGTATTGTGTGAAGATGAGGGGATTTAAAAAAATATATACACTTTAGAATAAGGCTGTAACATAACAAAATGTGGAAAAGGTCAAGGGGTCTGAATACTTTCCGAAGGCACTGTTGATTTATCAATAATGACTACTGATACATGCAGTATTGATAAACATGAATATGTTTACAATCTTGCAGACGATCTCCTGATATACAGTTGAAGTCGGAAGTATACATACACTTAGGATGGAGTCATTAAAACACGTTTTTCAAACACTCCACAAATTAACAAACTATCACTTTGGCAAGTCGGTTAAGATATCTACTTTGTACATGACACAAGTAATTGTTCCAACAATTGTTTACTGACAGATTATTTCACTTATAATTCACTGTATCACAATTCCAGTGGGTCAGAAGTTTACATACACTAAGTTGACTGTGCCTTTAATTAAGCAGCTTGGAAAATTCCAGAAAATTATGTCATGGCTTTAGAAGCTTCTGATAGGCTAATTGACATAATTTGAGTCAATTGAGGGTGAACCTGTGGATGAATTTCAAGGCCTAGCTTCAAACTCAGTGCCTCTTTGCTTGACATCATGGGAAAATCAAAAGAAATCAGCCAAGACCTGATCATTTTTTTTGTAGACCTCCACAAGTATGTTTCATCTTTGGGAGCAATTTCCAAACGGTACCACGTTCACCTGTACAAACAATAGTACGCAAGTATTTATACCATGGGACCATGCAGCCGTCATACCGCTCAGGAAGGAGACGCATTCTGTCTCCTGGAGATGAAAAAAATGCAAATCAATCCCAGAACAACAGCAAAGGACCTTGTGAAGATCCTGGAGGAAACAGGTACAAAAGTATCTATATCTACAGTAAAACAAGTCCTATATCGACATAACCTGAATGGCCTCTGAGCAAGGAAGAAGCCACTGCTCCAAAACCACCATAAAAGCCAGACTACGGCTTGCAACTGCACATGGGGACAAAGCTCATTCTTTTTGGAGAAATATCCTCTGGTCTGATGAAACAAAAATATAACTATTTGGCCATAATGACCATCGTTATGTTTGGAGGAAAAAGGGAGAGGCTTGCAAGCCGAAGAACAACATCCCAACTGTGAAGCACGGGGGTGGCAGCATCATGTTGCGGGGGTGCTTTGCTGCAGGAGGGACTGGTGCACTTCACAAAATAGATGGCATCATCAAATTAGGTGGATATATTGAAGCAATATCTCAAGACATGAGTGAGAAAGTTAGGTCGCAAACAGGGTCTTCCGAATGGACAATGACAAGCAAGGAGGCCTACAAACCTGACTCAATTACAAAATTCACCAAACTTATTGTGGGAAGCTTGTGGAAGGCTACCTGAAACATTTGACCCAAGTTAATCAATTTAAAGGCAATGCTACCAAATACTAATTGAGTGTATGTAAACTTCTGACCCATTGGGAATGTGATGAAATAAATAAAAGCTGAAATAATTCACTCTCCTATTATTTGGACATTTCACATTCTTAAAATAAAGTGGTGATCCTAACTGACCTAAAACAAGGAATTTTTACCAGGATTAAATGTTATGAATTGTGAAAAACTGAGTTTAAATGTATTTGGCTAAGATGTACGTAAACTTCCGACTTCAACTGTACCTGACCAATATTGAAAACTCAATTCCCCAGCCTGCTGAAAATATTTTCAGAATACTCAAAAATCTCAAGATATAAACTTATTGTGGGGAAAAAACTAAATAATCGCAATAGGAAAAATAATAACTCATGTTCAACAGCAATCTTTTAAGTGGACAATAAACAAAATATGAAATACCAAACAACAAATATATAAAGATAACTTTAGCCCATTACTCAACAATATGAAAGCAGACCTAATTAAATGGAACTATCTTCCCATAAATCTAACAGGTAGAATACACCTCTTCAGAATGGCATGGTTCCTAAAGTTTTTAGACTTTTTCTCAGTAATGTCCATTACCCCACTGAAGACATTCTTTAAAACAGTATAATCTGTCATAACCGACTTCATAAGGGCAATTAAACTCATGGAATAAATAGGAAAGTTTTACATCTTCCTAAGTCTGAGGAGGGTTTTAACCTTCCAGACTTGGATTTGTATCAACTCGACACCCAAAGCTTTTACTTGAGACAGATAGTTAAATGTACTAAAGAGGAACCACAGGTACATATTGAAGATGCACATGCTCATCTCCAGTATCTTTTTACGTGTCTATTTTCAAAGGATAAAGCTAAGAACAACTTCAACAACAACTTCATAGTTAAAAATAATATAACATGGAAAAAAATTGAAAAAAATGAAACGTATTCTACAAAAAACTATATCACTCCCTAAAATACCTATGGAACAATCTCCTTGGATAGTAAGTAACCTGGTACGAGCATTAGCTTGTACGAGTCAGAACTGCTCATAGGGCAGGAGCCCCATCTCCTGTTTCTGTAGCGTGAGGCTGCTTGCTGTACACACCCTGGACAGGACGCTAGTCTATCGCAGGGCCTTACCCCAAATCTATCTCCTTAATACGGAGTGCCAAGCGGAGACGCATCAATCCTTGGATAACTTTTCACAATTTACAGATAAATTGGTCCACATGGAAAACTAAAGGCATTGAAAACGCAAATTACTTGGTAACAGGAAATACATTTATTTCCATGAAGGTTCAAGGGTCAGGCCTACCTTAGTGATGAGGGTGCGGTACTCCTCCACTTGGTGGTCGTTGTTATGGCAACCAGCCAGGAGCTGCCACACCTCTCCTCTGAGGGCCTCTGGGACCCCGCTACGCACCAAAGCCGGGAGCTGCTTGGGACGGACAGACAGGTTCAGCTGCCTGGGGACAGAGGGAGGGAAGCCATGATGTAACCAACCATTATGTAAACACTAATGCTATCAAATCAAACTTCATTGGTGGCGTACACAGATGACAAGGAGTGTAAACAGCACTGCGTTTACCAAACACTACATCCCTGATGATAACTGAATAATGATGGTATGATTTAATCTGATTTAATGTAATCAATGGAAGGTGAAAGATATCCAGCCATGTCAGAAACAAGTCATATATCACCGTTCCAGGTCAGCAGGCCATTAATTCCATCTTATCAGCTCTGATTTACACTGGGAGGAGGGACCACTGACTAGAGGGCTGTCATGGGAAAACAATGGCGGCCTTCCAGGAGGCACTATATGCTGTCGCACTGCAAAGCTCAGGTGATACATCTGCAGTATTTCTCAAACGACAGACGATATATATGCAGTATATCTCATTAGTCTCATACGACAGACGATATATCTGCAGTATATCCCATTATTCTCAAACGACAGACGATATATATGCAGTATATCCCATTGGTCTCATACGACAGACTACGCCGTACATACAGACCCAGGTTCTCAGTGAATGTCTATGTCTCGGTTATGTACTAAATCCAGCTGGGCTGATCAGGAGGAAGGGGATCATGAGAATGTAGTTGGCGTATCTAAAGGGGCAGAGGAGAGGAACAGGAGGATGGAGTCTTATCTAACAGGTGTGATGTGGGGCCTGGAGATCAAGGGAGGAGGGAGAGAGAAGGGGTAGAAGAGAGAGAAAGAGAGAGCGAGAGAGGAGAGCGAGCAAGAGAGAGAAGGAGAGAGAGCAAGAGAGAGAAGAAGAGAGAAAGGGTTATCTCTGATCAGAACAGACAGAGAGAGAGTCTCCCCTCAGTTCTTCCCAGAACCCTGGGCAGCTGGCGGGGGAGGAAGGTACTAGTCACAATGCCAAGAAGCACATATGATCAGGTTCCACACCACACCACATGCCCCTGGGAGAGCTAAGAACATTCCAGATGAAAAGTGGGGGAAAAGTTAACGATTCATGTATTTATTTATCCCGAGTTACTTGGTTGGTTACGCAATGCAACGTGGCATTTCTTTTCTGCTCAGATAAAACAGTTGAAACAAGAAAGGGCGTACTTTCAGTGTGATGTAAAGTGAAACCAGCCCTGGTGCTCAGCGGGTTGGCAATACAAAATGGCTCCCACTGACAACGAGAGCCCTGCATCGAGTCACATCACAGTCCCATTTGAACTACGCTATTTATTTACCATTCTTTGCAAGTTTGAAGGAAAGCAAATTTCCTAAACATAGTTGTTTTATTTCAGTCAGCACAGCAATTCTACACGTTAATAGCAAAGCCTAAAAACAGTGTTAAAGTATTTGGGAGGCAAAAAAAGCACCTTTTATGCACCTAGTGGCTGTATGTGCTCCCTCCCTCTTCCCTCCCTCTTCCCTCCCTCTTCCCTCCCATCCCCTCCCTCTTCCCTCCCATCCCCTCCCTCTTCCCTCCCATCCCCTCCCTCTTCCCTCCCATCCCCTCCCTCTTCCCTCCCATCCCCTCCCTCTCTGAAGTCTGGGTTGAAGGAAAGTGAATCGTTATAGTTTTGTCCAAAATAGTGTAAATGAATAATACGAATCGTTCAAAAAAGTAATCAACTTTGTATGGCCTTATTCGCAAGTGTCGGTGGAACGTTTTTGGGAACATAACGAAAACATGAAAACATGATAGATAAAACAGTTAACTAGCGGGTACGATATATTTTTTTAATTGGCTACCTGTTAATCTGTTCTCTACATATTTTACAGGCTAGACCAACCTGCTGCTGCAGTGAATGAACGGTCTCTCTCCTTGAGCAATGGCCCAAGGAGAGACGCACAAACACAGATGTGCTAAAGTATTATGCCGATCCTGGCTGATATGTTGATTTGTATTTGATTGATAACATAAAACTGTGCCTAAATATATTACATTAATATAAATTATTAAAATAATTCCATTGCTTTTTCCAAAACCTTTTTTTTTTTTACAGGCCCAGAAAAATACCACTTTAAAATTCCATGACTTTTCCAGGATTTTCATGATGAACGAACCCTGTATGAAGGATAAGCGTATATTTTACAAGCAGTAACTAGTGTTAGTTTTTTTTTTATATCATAGATAAATGTGCATTTCCCACTAAAATGTTGAGTCAAAGAACCTGCATGAAGAAGAATCTGGTACATTATTGAAAGACTCATGTTGTGTGATTTAGGTCATAACTCTGCTAGAGGGCCACTGACACTGTGCTGCTCAGCAGTACGTTCCTTCATCTCTCTCTGACATGCCTCCCACTATCTATTTAAAAATATATACATTTCACCTTTATTTAACCAGGTAGGCCAGTTGAGAACACGTTCCCATTTACAACTATGACCAAGATAAAGCAAACAACAACATATAGTTACACATGGAGTAAACAAACGTACAGTCAATAAGACAATAGGGGGGAAAATGTTTATACAGTGTGTAACAAATGAGGTAAGATTAGGGAAGTAAAGCAATAAATAGGCCGTAGTGGCAAAGTAATTACAATTTAGCAATTAAACACTGGAGTGATAGATGTGCAGAAGATGAATGTGCAAGTAGTGATACTGGGGTGCAAAGTAGCAAATAACAATATGGGGATGCGGTAGTTGGATGGGCTATTTACAGATGGGCTATTTACAGATGGGCTATGTACAGATGCAGTGATCTGTGAGCTGCTCTGACAGCTGATTCTTAAAGTTAGTGAGGGAGATATGAGTCTCCAGCTTCAGTGAATTTTTTTCAATTCGTTCCAGTCATTGGCAGCAGAGAACTGGAAGGAAAGGCAGCCAATTGAGGAATAGGCTTTGGGGGTGACCAGTGAAATATACCTGCTGGAGCGTGTGTTACGGGTGGGTGTTGCTATGACCAGTGAGCTGAGACAAGACGGAGCTTTACCTAGCAAAGATTTACAGATGACCTGGAGCCAGTGGGTTTGGTGACGAATATGAAGCGAGGGCCAGCCAACGAGAACATACAGGTTGCAATGGTGGGTGGTATATGGGGCATTGGTGACAAAACGGATGGCACTGTGATAGACTGCATCCAACTTGCTGAGTAGAGTGTTGGATGCTATTTTGTAAATGACATCGCCAAAGTCAAGGATCGGCAGGATAGTCAGTTTTACGAGGATATGCTTGGCAACATGAGTGAAGGATGCTTTGTTGCGAAATAGGAAGCCGATTCTAGATTTGATTTTGGATTGGAGATGCTTAATGTGATTCTGGAAGGAGAGTCCACAGTCGAACCAGACACCTAGGTATTTGAAATTGTCCACATATTCTAAGTCAGGTGCGGGAAGCGATCAGTTGAAGAGCATGCATTTAGTTTTACTTGCATATAAGAGCAGTTGGAGGCCACGGAAGGAGAGTTGTATGGCATTGAAGCTCGTCTGGAGGTTTTTTTTTTTTTTTTTTTTTTTTTACCTTTATTTAACCAGGCAAGTCAGTTAAGAACATATTCTTATTTTCAATGATGGCCTGGGAACAGTGGGTTAACTGCCTGTTCAGGGGCAGAACGACAGATTTGTACCTTGTCAGCTCGGGGGTTTGAACTCGCAACCTTCCGGTTACTAGTCCAACGCTCTAACCACTAGGCTACGCTAGTTAACATAGTGTCCAAAGAAGGGCCAGAAGTATACAGAATGGTGTCGTCTGTGTAGAGGTGGATCAGAGAATCAACAGCAGCAAGAGCTGCGAGAGCATTGATGTATACAGAGAAAAGAGTTGGCCCGAGAATTGAACCCTGTGGCACCCCCAATAGAGACTTCCAGAGGTCCGGACAACAGGCCTTCCAATTTGACACACTGAACTCTGTCAGAGAAGTAATTGGTGAACCCGGCAAGGCAGTCGTTTGAGAAACCACGGCTGTTGAGTCTGCCGATAAGAGTGTGGTAATTGACAGAGTCGAAAGCCTTGGCCAGGTCGATGTTTGTTAACTTGGCATTCAAAGACTTTAGAAAGGCAGGGTAGCATAGATATAGGTCTGTAGCAGTTTGGTTCTAGAGTGTCTCCCCCTTTGAAGAGGGGGATGACCGCGGCAGCTTTCCAATCTATGGGGATCTCAGACAACACGAAAGGGAGGCTGAACAGGTTAGTAATAGGGGTTGCAACAAATACGGCGGATCATTTTAGAAAGAGAAGGTCCAGGTTGTCAAGCCCAGCTGATTTGTAGGGGTCCAGATTTTGCAGCTCTTTCAGGACATCAGCTATCTGGATTTGGGTGAAGGCGAAATGGGGGAGGTTTGGGCAAGTTGCTGTGGGAGGTGCAGGGCTGTTGACCGGGGTAGGGGTAGCCAGGTGGAAAGCATGGCCAGCTGTAGAAAAATACTTCTCAATTATAGTGGATTTATCGGTGGTGACAGTGTTTCCTAGCCTCAGTGTAGTGGGCAGCTGGGAGGAGGTGCTCTTTTTCCCCATGGACTTTACAGTGTTCCAGAACTTTTTTGAGTTAGTACTACAGGATGCACATTTCTGTTTGAAAAAGCTAGCTTTAGCTTTCCTAACTGCCTGTGTATATTGGTTCCTAACTTCCCTGAAAAGTTGTATATCGCGGGGGCTGTTCGATAATAATGCAGTACGCCACAGGATGTTTTGTGCTGGTCAAGGGCAGTCAGGTCTGGAGTGAACCAAGGACTATATCTGTTCCTGGTTCTACATGTTTTGAATGGGGCATGCTTATTTAAAATGGTGAGGACGGAACTTTTAAAGAATAACCAGGCATCCTCTGCTGACGGAGTGAGGTCAATATCCTTCCAGGATACCCGGACCAGGTGAGGTCACCGCATGTGTGGGAGGTGAAACAAAAAGGGCTAGCTAAGTCATATTGAGCAGGGCTGGAGGCTCTACAGTGAAATAAGACAGTAATCACTAACCAAAACAGCAATGGACAAGACACATTGACAGTAGGGAGAGGCATGCGTAGCCGAGTGATCATAGGGACCAGTGGGAGGCTAGGCGAGCTGGAGACATGGTGATTCAGACAGCTAGCGGGCCGGGGCTAGCAGAAGGGCCTTAGGGGGGTACGGCGCGATGGAAGAAAGTTTGTTGTAGCGCCGTCGGACAGTTACATCGGCAGACCAGTCATGTTGGATTGGCAGGGCTCCGTGTAGGCAGTAAAAGGGTCCAGGCAAATTGGCAAAATAGGTATTGTAGCCCAATAAATTGGCTGATGGTCCTCTTCAGCGAGCAGTCCGATATGTTCTAGACAGCTAGCGGACCGCGGCTAGCAGGCTAGTGGATAGGCCTTCAGGGGACGTCGCGACGGAGTAGCCTGTTGACACCCCTCGGGCGGATTACGTCGGTAGACCAGTCGTGGTGGAATCGGCGGGGCTCCATGTCGGCAGTAGAAGGGGTCAATTGGCAAAATTAGCAAGATATGAATTGCAGCCCAAGGAGTGGCTGATGAACCTCTTAAGCTAGCCGGGGGCTGGGCCTAGCACGAGGCTAGTTTCAGGCTCACTGGTGCTTGCTTCGGGACAGAGACGTTAGCCATGGGGGGTAGGTATTCGGATAGCAGCTAGCTAGCTACAATGATCCAGGTGAAAAGGTTCAGAGCTTGCGGTAGGGAACTGGAGATGGAGAAAGAGCAGTCCGGTAAACTCTGGGTTGAAACGCGCCGTGCAGACTGGCAGGAGTTGACCAGGCTAAGGTTAGCTGATGACCGCTAGCCGTGGCTAACTGACTATTAGCTAGTTAGCTGGCTAGCTTCTGTTGGGGGTTCTGGTTATAAAGTATAGAAAATAGCAGATCCATACTACATTGGGTGAGGTGGGTTGCAGGAGAGCATGTTGAAGCAGGTTAAATTTAATTTTAAAAAATATATACTAAATAAATACAAAGGATACGGGACATGACAAGACGAAAACAAAGACGTCTGAACTGCTACGTCATCTTGGTTGAATAGGGAACCATGCCATGCCTCTGCTGACCGATTGACAGGAACATTAAAAAGACCACCAAATCAATCCTTCTAGTGACAGCCTGGACAGCCAGGCAGGGAATGCCACTCTACAGAACCACCGGCATCGTTGCAAGTTTTAAGTCACGTGCACAGGTACAGTGAAATGCCTTTCCTGCAAGCTCTGAACCCAACAATCAAGTAATCAATATCAATGTATTAATCCATATCAATGTAGTATTAAAAATAACATAAGGTAGAACAAAAACAAGAGACATAAAAATAAAAACACAAGATAAATGCCAAAATAATCACTAAATAGTATGTTTGCAAAACTGAGGCCATCCATTACAGTGCCATCTTACCATGACGGTAAGGCTAACTACACACCATGACGGTAAGGCTGACTAACTACACACCATGACGGTAAGGCTGACTAACTACACACCATGACGGTAAGGCTGACTAACTACACACCATGACGGTAAGGCTGACTAACTACACACCATGACGGTAAGGCTGACTAACTACACACCAAGACGGTAAGGCTGACTACCTACACACAATGACGGTAAGGCTGACTACCTACACACCATGACGGTAAGGCTGACTACCTACACACCATGACGGTAAGGCTGACTACACACCATGACGGTAAGATAGACTAACTACACACCATGACGGTAAGGCTGACTACACACCATGACGGTAAGGCTAACTACACACCATGACGGTAAGGTTAACTACACACCATGACGGTAAGGTTAACTACACACCATGACGGTAAGGCTAACTACACACCACGACGGTAAGGCTAACTACACACCATGACGGTAAGGCTAACTACACACCATGACGGTAAGGCTAACTACACACCATTATGGTAAGGCTAACTACACGCCATGACGGTAAGGCAAACTACACACCATGACGGTAAGGCAGGCTAACTACACACCATGACGGTAAGGCTAACTACATGTAACGGATGTGAAACGGCTAGCTTAGTTAGCGGTGTGCGCTAAATAGCGCTTCAATCGGTTACGTCACTTTCTCTGAGACCTTGAAGTAGTAGTTCCCCTTGCTCTGCAAGGGCCGCGGCTTTTGTGGAGCGATGGGTAACGATGCTTCTTGGGCGAACTGTTGTCGATGTGTGCAGAGGGTCCCTGGTTCGCGCCCGGGTATGGGCGAGGGGACGGTTTAAAATTATACTGTTGCATACACACCATGACGGTAAGGCTGACTAACTACACACCATGACGGTAAGGCAGACTAACTACACACCATGACGGTAAGGCAGACTAACTACACACCATGACGGTAAGGCAGACTAACTACACACCATGACGGTAAGGCAGACTAACTACACAACATGACGGTAAGGCTAACTACACACCATGACGGTAAGGCAGGCTAACTACACACCATGACGGTAAGGCAGGCTAACTACACACCATGACGGTAAGGCAGGCTAACTACACACCATGACGGTAAGGCTGGCTAACTACACACCATGACGGTAAGGCTGGCTAACTACACAACATGACGGTAAGGCTGGCTAACTACACAACATGACAGTAAGCCTGACTAACTACACACCATGACGGTAAGGCAGACTAACTACACACCATTACGGTAAGGCAGGCTAACTACACACCATGACGGTAAGGCTGACTAACTACACACCATGACGGTAAGGCTGACTAACTACACACCGTGACGGTAAGGCTAACTACACACCATGACGGTATGGCTGACTAACTACACACCATGACGGTAAGGCTAACTACACACCATGACGGTAAGGCAGACTAACTACACAACATGACGGTAAGGCAGGCTAACTACACACCATGACGGTAAGGCAGGCTAACTACACACCATGACGGTAAGGCTGGCTAACTACACACCATGACGGTAAGGCTGGCTAACTACACAACATGACGGTAAGGCTGGCTAACTACACAACATGACAGTAAGCCTGACTAACAACACACCATGACGGTAAGGCAGACTAACTACACACCATTACGGTAAGGCAGGCTAACTACACACCATGACGGTAAGGCTGACTAACTACACACCATGACGGTATGGCTGACTAACTACACACCATGACGGTAAGGCAGACTAACTACACACCATGACGGTAAGGCTGACTAACTACACACCATGACGGTAAGGCTGACTAACTACACACCATGACGGTAAGGCTGACTACACACCATGACAGTACGGCAGACTAACTACACACCGTGACGGTAAGGCTAACTACACACCGTGACGGTAAGGCAGACTAACTACACACCATGACGGTAAGGCTGACTAACTACACACCGTGACGGTAAGGCAGACTAACTACACACCATGACGGTAAGGCTGACTAACTACACACCGTGACAGTAAGGCTAACTACACACCATGACGGTAAGGCTGACTAACTACACACCATGACGGTAAGGCTAACTACACACCATGACGGTAAGGCTAACTACACACCATGACGGTAAGGCTGACTAACTACACACCATGACGGTAAGGCTAACTACACACCATGACGGTAAGGCTGACTAACTACACACCATGACGGTAAGGCAGGCTAACTACACACCATGACGGTAAGGCAGGCTAACTACACACCATGACGGTAAGGCAGGCTAACTACACACCATGACGGTAAGGCTGGCTAACTACACACCATGACTGTAAGGCTGGCTAACTACACAACATGACGGTAAGGCTGGCTAACTACACAACATGACGGTAAGCCTGACTAACAACACACCATGACGGTAAGGCAGACTAACTACACACCATTACGGTAAGGCAGGCTAACTACACACCATTACGGTAAGGCTGACTAACTACACACCAGCTCTGGTAGCTACTTTCTCAGTCCAGATGTATTCACTGGGAAAGAGGCTGCTGCCTGGTGGTCATGTTGGTTATTATTCTCACAAGGTCAATGAAATAAAGTTCAAATCATCTCCTTCTCTGTTAGTTTACAGTACATTTTTTCTTTAACACCACTTTGAATGTGGAGCGAAATGCAGATGAGACATGCTAAATACGCTGCCCACTAGGCACAGACGTTAGGTCAACGTCAGGTTTGGATTGACATCTGATTGGGTTGTCAACTTACCTGAATTGAACGTAAAATTTAAAAAATTCAACCACGTCATTAGATTTTGGTTAAAAGTTGGGTGAAAAGACAAACAATCCCGGAAATTCCTTTACATTGATGACGTTTTTGCAAATCAAGTCAGGTTTTTTACATTGACTCGACAGACATCACATTTAATTCTTTATGTTGAAATGAAATGGAAACATTGATTCAACCAGTTGGTGCCCAGTGGGTGGTGCTATGATTTACATGAAGACAAGATATGACATCCACAGAGATGTCAGTCACTCACCATTTGGACAGCAGGTCTCCCCAGGTCTCCAGGATCTTCTCAGCACACTCTTTTGACACGTCTCCTGAGCCACTCAGCAACGGCTCGTCATTGTCTGACAAAATATAATTTAATACAACTTTATTGTCCATCTTGCGAAATAAATGTATCTTTATGCTCTGCTCCAGAGATGAAAACTGAGAGAGTCCCAAGTGGTACCCTAATACCATCAACCAATAGTCAAACGTAGTGCACTATGTAGGGAATAGGGTGCCATTTGGGACGCAGGCAGAGACAAAGGGTTGACATATCAACACAGCTGAGTGTGGATTAGAGTAAAAAAAACATGCTGTATGTATAGTGACTTACTAGACAGATAAACACACAAACAGTCATGCAGAGAGAGAATAGTGCCACAGGGCTCAATTCTAGGGCCGACTCTTCTCTGCATATATCAATGTCGCTCTTCCTGCGAGTGATTCCATGCTCCATCTCTACACAGACGACACCATTCTGTATACATCTGGCCCTTCTTTGGACACGGTCTTAACAAACCTCCAAACGAGCTTCGATGCCACACAACACTCCTTCCGTGACCTCCAAATGCTCTTAAACACTAGTAAAACGAAATGCATGCTCTTCAACGCTGTCCGCACCCGCCCGCCCAACTAGCATCACTACTATGGACGGTTCTGACTTAGAATATGTGGTCAACTATAAATACCTAGGTTTCTGGCCAGGCTGTAAACTCTCCTTCCAGACTCATTAAGCATCTCCAATCCAAAATCAAATCTAGGATCAGCTTCCTATTTCGCAACAAAGCCTCCTTCACTCATTTTGCCAAACATACCCTTGTAAAACTGACTCTCCTACCGATCCTTGACTTCGGTGATGCCATTTACAAAATAGCCTCCAAAACTCTACTCAGAAAATTGGATGCAGTCTATCACAGTGCCATCCGTTTTGTCACCAAAGCCCCATATACTACCCACCACTGCGACCTGTATGCTCTCATTGGCTGATCCTCGCTACATATTCGTCACCAAACCCACTGGCTCCAGGTCATGTGTAAGTCTTTGCTAGGTAAAGCTCTGCCTTATCTCAGCTCCCTGGTCACCATAGCAACACGCACCCATAGCACGTGCTCCAGCAGGTATATCTCACTGGTCACCCCCAAAGCCAACACCTGCTTTGGATGCCTTTCCTTCCAGTTCTCTGTTGCCAATGACTGGAACGAATTGCAAAAATCACTGAAGTTAGAGACTTATATCTCCCTCACTAGCATCGGCTGTCAGAGCAGCTTACCGATCGCTGCAGCTGTACACAGCCCATCTGTAAATAGCCCACCCCACCAACTACCTACCACATCCCCATATTTTTTCCCCCGCTCTTTTGCATACCAGTATTTATACTTGCACATCCTCATCTGCTCATCTATCACTCCAGTGTTAATTGCTAAATTGTAATTACTTCGCCACTATGGCCTATTTATTGCCTTACCTCCTTACTTCATCTGCACACACTGTACACAGATTTCTCTATTGTGTTATTGACTGTAGGTTTGTTTCTTCCATGTGTAACTCTGTGTTGTTGTTTTTGTCGCACTGCTTTGCTTTATCTTGGCCAGGACGCAGTTGTAAATGAGAACTTGTTCTCAACTGGCCTACCTGGTTAAATAAAGGTGAAATAAAATAAATAAAAATAAGGCACATAACAGGCTGGCTAGACAGGTGACAAACACAGTGAGGGGATAGACCTAGCTGTCATACAAGGCTAGCAAAGTGCAAACTGTACAGGGAGTAGAATAAAGGCACAACAGACAGAGAGAGACTACCAGCTAATCCCCAGACAGACAGGGAGAGACTACCAGCCAATCCCCAGACAGACAGGGAGAGACTACCAGCCAATCCCCAGATAGACAGGGAGAGACTACCAGCCAATCCCCAGATAGACAGGGAGAGACTACCAGCCAATCCTCAGATAGACAGGGAGAGACTACCAGCCAATCCACAGACAGACAGGGAGAGACTACCACCCAATTCAGAGTATGCAAGCAGACTTGAGCGGTCAGAAATCCCGATCACTCATGGAGCGATCTCTGCGCTTCACATTAAATCAAAGATTATTTGTCACGTGCGCCGAATACAACAGGTACCTTACAGTGAAATGCTTACAAGCCCCTTAACCAACAGTACAATTTTTAAGTATGAAAATAGGTATTAGGTGAACAATAGATAAGTAAAGATTTTTTTTAAACAGTAAAAAATAACAGTAGTGAGGCTATATACAGGTGATACCGGTACAGAGTCAATGTGCAGATGCACCGGTTAGTCTGGCTATTTTGTATATATATTTTTATTTTATTTCACCTTTATTTAACCAGGTAGGCTAGTTGAGAACAAGTTCTCATTTGCAACTGCAACCTGGCCAAGATAAAGCATAGCAGTGTGAACAGACAACACAGAGTTACACATGGAGTAAACAATTAACAAGTCAATAACACAGTAGAAAAAAAGGAGAGTCTATATACAATGTGTGCAAAAGGCATGAGGAGGTAGGCGAATAATTACAATATTGCAGATTAACACTGGAGTGATAAATGATCAGATGATCATGTACAGGTAGAGATATTGGTGTGCAAAAGAGCAGAAAAGTAAATAAATAAAAACTGTGGGGATGAGGTAGGTGAAAATGGGTGGGCTATTTACCAATAGATTATGTACAGCTGCAGCGATCGGTTAGCTGCTCAGATAGCTGATGTTTGAAGTTGGTGATGGAGATAAAAGTCTCCAACTTCAGCGATTTTTGCAATTCGTTCCAGTCACAGGCAGCAGAGTACTGGAACAAAAGGCAGCCGAATGAGGTGTTGGCTTTAGGGATGATCAGTGAGATACATCTGCTGGAGCGCGTGCTACGGATGAGTGTTGCCATCGTGACCAGTGAACCTTGAGATAAGGCGGAGCTTTACCTAGCATGGCCTTGTAGATGACCTGGAGCCAGTGGGTCTGGCGACGAATATGTAGCGAGGGCCAGCCGACTAGAGCATACAAGTTGCAGTGGTGGGTAGTATAAGGTGCTTTAGTGACAAAACGGATGGCACTGTGATAAACTGCATCCAGTTTGCTGAGTAGAGTGTTGGAAGCGATTTTGTAGATGACATCGCCAAAGTCGAGGATCGGTGGGATAGTCAGTTTTACTAGGGTAAGCTTGGCAGCGTGAGTGAAGGAGGCTTTGTTGCGGAATAGAAAGCCGACTCTTGATTTGATTTTCGATTGGAGATGTTTGATATGGGTCTGGAAGGAGAGTTTGCAGTCTAGCCAGACACCTAGGTACCTAAAGGTGTCCACATATTCAAGGTCGGAATCATCCAGTGTGGTGATTTGAGGTAATAAGTACATGTAGGATTAGTTAAAGTGACTATGCAAAGATGATAAACGGAGAGTAGCAGCAGCTTAAAAGAGGGGTTGGCGGGGTACAATGCATAGTCTAGTTTGTTGGCGATGTGGACACCAAGGAACTTGAAGCTCTCAACCTGCTCTACTACAGCCCCGTCAATGAGAATGGGAGCGCACTCGGTCCTCCTTTTCCTATAGTCCACAATCATCTCCTTTGTCTTGATTATGTTTGGGGATAGGTTGTTATTCTGGCACCACCCGGCCAGGTCTCTGACCTCCTTCCTATAGGCTGTCTCATCTTTGTCAGTGATCAGGCCTACCACTGTTGTATCGTCTGCAAACTTAATGATGGTGTTGGGAGTCGTGCCTGCCCATGCAGTCATGGGTGAACAGGGAGTACAGGAGGGGACGAAGTACACACCCCTGAGGGGCTCCAGTGTTGAGAATCAGTGTGGCAGATGTGTTGCTACCTACCCTTACCACCTCGGGGCGGCCCGTGAGAAAGTCCAGGATCTAGTTGCAGAGGGAGGTATTTGGTCTCAGCATCCTTAGCTTAGTGATCAGCTTTGAGGGCACTATGGTGTTGAATGCTGAACAGTAGTCAATTAATAGCATTCTCACGTAGGTGTTCCTTTTATCCAGGTGGGAAAGGGCAATGTGGAGTGCAATAGAGATTGCATCATATGTGGATCTGTTTAAGCTGTATGCGAATTGGAGTGGGTCTAGGGTTTCAGGGATAATGGTGTTAATGTGAGACATGACCAGCCTATGACCAGCCTTTCAACATACTTCATGGCTACGGATGTGAGTGCTATGGGTCTGTAGTCATTTAGGCAGGTTACCTAGTGTTATTGGGCACAGGGACTATGGTGGTCTGCTTGAAACATGTTGGTATTACAGACTCAATTAGGGAGAAGTTGAAAATCACAGTGAAGACACCTGCCAGTAGGTCAGCACATGGCCGGAGCACACGTCCTGGTAATCCATCTGGCCCAGCAGCCTTCGGAATATTGATCTGTTTAAAGGTCTTACTCACGTCGGCTACGGAGAGCGTTATCACACAGTTGTCCGGAACAGCTGATGCTCTCATGCATGCCTCAGTGTTGCTTGCCTTGAAGCGAGCATAGAAGTGATTTAGCTCGTCTGGTAGGCTTGTGTCACTGGGCAGCTCGCGGCTGTGCTTCCCTTTGTACTCTGTAATAGTTTGCAGGCCCTTCCACATCCGACATGTGTCAGAGCCGGTTAGTACGATTCAATCTTAGTCCTTTATTGGTGCTTTGTCTGTTTGATGGTTCGTCTGAAGGCATAGCGGGATTTCTTATAAGCGTTCGGGTTAGAGTCCTGCTCCTTGAAGTTGGCAGCTCTACCCTTTAGCTCAGTGCGGATGTTGCCTGTAACCCATGGTTTCTGGTTGGGGTATGTACGTACAGTCACTGTGGGGACGATGTCATCGATGCACTTATTGATGAACCCGGTTCCGGTTGGAGCGAGTGGTCGCATCTGCACGTCGCTCCAACGGGTAGTATAACTTTTTCATTATATTTCATTATATCACAACGGTTTGATTTGTCTTATCTTAGCAATTTCTTCTCAGCTTCTCAGCTAGCTACATAGCCGTCTTTGTATCAAAGATAATTGCGTAATTATCGTATTTCGCCGTCCTAACGTAGTCTTCACTAGCCAGCTAGCTAACGTCCACTGATTAGCTGCACTGAGAAACTATTACTATTACACTCAACTGATTAGTTTAGTGTTAGCTACCTACATAGCTGTCTTTGCTGTCTTCGTATCATCGTATCATCGTATCCAAGATAATTGTGTTGTTTAGGTTTAGAGTGTGTAGTCTTAGAGTGATTATCTTAATTTACCGAGGTTAGCTAGCCAGCTATTTGTCGTCCTTAACGTAGATGACTCTGCTAGCTAGCCAACAGCTAGCCAACGCTAGCCAACGTCTTCTGTATAGAACTCAACTACCCGGTCACATTCACAGGTTGTATCACTTTTTCACTTCGTTTCATTACAGTACACCGGTTTGATTTGTTTGATCGTAGCTAGCTACTTAGCTAGCTACATAGCCGTCTTTGTATCAAAGATAATTGTGTAGTCTAGAGCGATTTTCTAGGTTCGCTAGCCATCTATTGTCGTTCTTTTAACGCAACGTAACGTAAACAACACTGCTAGCTAGCCTGCTAGCCCCCGAATAGCAACACTGCAGAAACTATTACACTCAACGGAACGACTTGATTAGTGTAGTGTCAACAACACACCCACTGCCAGCTGGCCTACTTCAGCAGTACTGTATCATTTTAATCATTTTAGTCAATAAGATTCTTGCTATGTAGCTTAACTTTCTGAACATTCGAGACGTGTAGTCCACTTGTCATTCCAATCTCCTTTGCATTAGCGTAGCCTCTTCTGTAGCCTGTCAACTATGTGTCTGTTTATCCCTGTTCTCTCCTCTCTGCACAGACCATACAAACGCTCCACACCGCGTGGCCGCGCCACCCTACTCTGGTGGTCCCAGCGCGCACGACCCACGTGGAGTTCCAGGTCTCCGGTAGCCTCTGGAACTGCCAATCTGCGGTCAACAAGGCAGAGTTCATCTCAGCCTATGCCTCCCTCCAGTCCCTCGACTTCTTGGCACTGACGGAAACATGGATCACCACAGACAACACTGCTACTCCTACTGCTCTCTCTTCGTCCGCCCACGTGTTCTCGCACACCCCGAGAGCGTCTGGTCAGCGGGGTGGTGGCACTGGGATCCTCATCTCTCCCAAGTGGTCATTCTCTCTTTCTCCCCTTACCCATCTGTCTATCGCCTCCTTTGAATTCCATGCTGTCACAGTTACTAGCCCTTTCAAGCTTAACATCCTTATCATTTATCGCCCTCCAGGTTCCCTCGGAGAGTTCATCAATGAGCTTGATGCCTTGATAAGCTCCTTTCCTGAGGACGGCTCACCTCTCACAGTTCTGGGCGACTTTAACCTCCCCACGTCTACCTTTGACTCTTTCCTCTCTGCCTCCTTCTTTCCACTCCTCTCCTCTTTGACCTCACCCTCTCACCTTCCCCCCTACTCACAAGGCAGGCAATACGCTCGACCTCATCTTTACTAGATGCTGTTCTTCCACTAACCTCACTGCAACTCCCCTCCAAGTCTCCGACCACTGCCTTGTATCCTTTTCCCTCTCGCTCTCATCCAACACCTCCCACACTGCCCCTACTCGGATGGTATCGCGCCGTCCCAACCTTCGCTCTCTCTCCCCGCTACTCTCTCCTCTTCCATCCTATCATCTCTTCCCTCCGCTCAAACCTTCTCCCACCTATCTCCTGATTCTGCCTCCTCAACCCTCCTCTCCTCCCTTTCTGCATCCTTTGACTCTCTATGTCCCCTATCCTCCAGGCCGGCTCGGTCCTCCCCTCCCGCCCCGTGGCTCGACGACTCATTGCGAGCTCACAGAACAGGGCTCCGGGCAGCCGAGCGGAAATGGAGGAAAACTCGCCTCCCTGCGGACCTGGCATCCTTTCACTCCCTCCTCTCTACATTTTCCTCCTCTGTCTCTGCTGCTAAAGCCACTTTCTACCACGCTAAATTCCAAGCATCTGCCTCTAACCCTAGGAAGCTCTTTGCCACCTTCTCCTCCCTCCTGAATCCTCCGCCCCCTCCCCCCCTCCTCCCTCTCTGCAGATGACTTCGTCAACCATTTTGAAAAGAAGGTCGACGACATCCGATCCTCGTTTGCTAAGTCAAACGACACCGCTGGTTCTGCTCACACTGCCCTACCCTGTGCTCTGACCTCTTTCTCCCCTCTCTCTCCAGATGAAATCTCGCGTCTTGTGACGGCCGGCCGCCCAACAACCTGCCCGCTTGACCCTATCCCCTCCTCTCTTCTCCAGACCATTTCCGGAGACCTTCTCCCTTACCTCACCTCGCTCATCAACTCATCCCTGACCGTTGGCTACGTCCCTTCCGTCTTCAAGAGAGCGAGAGTTGCACCCTTCTGAAAAAACCTACACTCGATCCCTCCGATGTCAACAATTACAGACCAGTATCCCTTCTTTCTTTTCTCTCCAAAACTCTTGAACGTGCCGTCCTTGGCCAGCTCTCCCGCTATCTCTCTCTGAATGACCTTCTTGATCCAAATCAGTCAGGTTTCAAGACTAGTCATTCAACTGAGACTGCTCTCCTCTGTATCACGGAGGCGCTCCGCACTGCTTAACTCTCTCTCCTCTGCTCTCATCCTTCTAGATCTATCAGCTGCCTTCGATACTGTGAACCATCAGATCCTCCTCTCCACCCTCTCCGAGTTGGGCATCTCCGGCGCGGCCCACGCTGGATTGCGTCCTACCTGACAGGTCGCTCCTACCAGGTGGCGTGGCGAGAATCTGTCTCCTCACCACGCGCTCTCACCACTGGTGTCCCCCAGGGCTCTGTTCTTGGCCCTCTCCTATTCTCGCTATACACCAAGTCACTTGGCTCTGTCATAACCTCACATGGTCTCTCTTATCATTGCTATGCAGACGACACACAATTAATCTTCTCCTTTCCCCTTCTGATGACCAGGTGGCGAATCGCATCTCTGCATGTCTGGCAGACATATCAGTGTGGATGACGGATCACCACCTCAAGCTGAACCTCGGCAAACGGAGCTGCTCTTCCTCCCGGGGAAGGACTGCCCGTTCCATGATCTCGCCATCACGGTCGACAACTCCATTGTGTCCTCCTCCCAGAGCGCCAAGAACCTTGGCGTGATCCTGGACAACACCCTGTCGTTCTCTACTAACATCAAGGCGGTGGCCCGTTCCTGTAGGTTCATGCTCTACAACATCCGCAGAGTACGACCCTGCCTCACACAGGAAGCGGCGCAGGTCCTAATCCAGGCACTTGTCATCTCCGTCTGGATTACTGCAACATTAAACCCCTTCAACTCATCCAGAACTTGCAGCCCGTCTGGTGTTCAACCTTCCCAAGTTCTCTCACGTCACCCCGCTCCTCCGTTCTCTCCACTGGCTTCCAGTTGAAGCTGCATCCGCTACAAGACCATGGTGCTTGCCTACGGAGCTGTGAGGGGATCGGCACCTCAGTACCTCCAGGCTCTGATCAGGCCCTACACCCAAACAAGGGCACTGCGTTCATCCACCTCTGGCCTGCTCGCCTCCCTACCACTGAGGAAGTACAGCTCCCGCTCAGCCCAGTCAAAACTGTTCGCTGCCCTGGCCCCCAATGGTGGAACAAACTCCCTCACGACGCCAGGACAGCGGAGTCAATCACCACCTTCCGGAGACACCTGAAACCCCACCTCTTTAAGGAATACCTAGGATAGGTTAAGTAATCCCTCTCACCCCACCCCCTAAGTTTTAGATGCACTATTGTTAAGTGACTGTCCCACTGGATGTCATAAGGTGAATGCACCAATTTGTAAGTCGCTCTGGATAAGAGCGTCCAAATGACAAATGTAATGTATGTAAATGTGATGTACTCCTCAATACCATTGGAGGAATTCCAGAACATATTCCAGTCTGTGCTAACAAAACAGTCCTGAAGCTGAGCATCTGCGTCATCTGACCACTTCTTTATTGTCCGAGTCACTGGTGCTTCCTGCTAAAAACCGCTCTACGCTTCCAAGAAGAAAAACTGCCACTCTGAATTCGCTCGATTTGTTAATATCACAATTTAACCAACACCCATCTATTGTTGTGACAACCTGGACCTACCATTTTGTTTTTAACTATTGAAACCAAACAGTATGAGTTGAATATAAAGTATTTTAATAAACATGAAAATGTGAACGTAAAAGCGCTCATAATTTAAAATAGGCTACATGTCATATTAAACAGCATGTAAACACTCTAAATAGGTCAGGAGCCAGACAGGGAGCCTAAGAAGAAACTACAATTAATAATTTAGGCTATATTATTTCAATTATTTCAAGGCTATAGCCTACAAAGAAATACATTGTGAAGCTTTCGTGAGTGAGACAAGGCTGGTAGGGACAGAGCACTCAGCAATTAAACAACATTTAGTTGTATTAAATCATCATAGTCAATCAATTGCACATATAGCCTGTGACTTACTTATAATTAAGTACAAATTAAATGAGAAATGCCTGATTAGGCTCAGTGTCTATTTGGGGACAGACACTGAGTGCCTTTGCATTCTTTTTTAGAAACAAGTTTGTCCAGAGTCTGTGGCTTCAGGCTCCTGCGATAGTGCCTGGAGAGCAGACCAGCAGTAGAGAATACCCTCTCCACACTTGCAAAGCTACGCTTGCCAGGCTGGGCAGAGATGCAGAGTTGTTTAAAAATACATCTATAGGTAGGCCTAAAGGTTTTTAGGCAAAACAACCACATCAAAAGAGAAAGCTCCTTGAAAGTGGGAATATGCCGGGCCTTCTGGGCCAAAATCAATTATGGCCTACCACCCAATCCCCAAACAGAGAGGGAGAGACTACCACCCAATCCAAAAACAGAGAGGGAGAGACTACCACCCAATCCAAAAACAGAGAGGGAGAGACTACCAGCCAATCCAAAAACAGAGAGGGGAGACTACCAGCCAATCCAAAAACAGAGAGGGAGAGACTACCAGCCAATCCAAAAACAGAGAGGGAGAGACTACCACCCAATCCAAAAACAGAGAGGGAGAGACTACCACCCAATCCAAAAACAGAGAGGGAGAGACTACCACCCAATCCCCAAACAGGCAGGGAGAGACTACCACCCAATCCAAAAACAGAGAGGGAGAGACTACCACCCAATCCAAAAACAGAGAGGAGAGACTACCACCCAATCCCCAAACAGGCAGGGAGAGACTACCACCCAATCCAAAAACAGAGAGGGAGAGACTACCACCCAATCCCCAAAAAGGAGAGACTAGAGAGGAGAGACTACCACCCAATCCCCAAACAGAGAGGGAGAGACTACCACCCAATCCCCAAACAGGCAGGGAGAGACTACCACCCAATCCAAAAACAGAGAGGAGAGACTACCACCCAATCCAAAAACAGAGAGGAGAGACTACCCAATCCAAAAATAGAGAGGAGAGACTACCACCCAATCCCCAAACAGGCAGGGAGAGACTACCACCCAATCCAAAAACAGAGAGGGAGAGACTACCACCCAATCCAAAAACAGAGAGGGAGAGACTACCACCCAATCCCCAAACAGGCAGGGAGAGACTACCACCCAATCCAAAAACAGAGAGGGAGAGACTACCAGCCAATCCAAAAACAGAGAGGGAGAGACTACCACCCAATCCAAAAACAGAGAGGGAGAGACTACCACCCAATCCCCAAACAGGCAGGGAGAGACTACCACCCAATCCAAAAACAGAGAGGGAGAGACTACCACCCAATCCCCAAACAGAGAGGGAGAGACTACCACCCAATCCAAAAATAGAGAGGGAGAGACTACCACCCAATCCCCAAACAGGCAGGGAGAGACTACCACCCAATCTAAAAACAGAAAGGAGAGACTACCACCCAATCCCCAAACAGAGAGGGAGAGACTACCACCCAATCCAAAAACAGAGAGGGAGAGACTACCACCCAATCCAAAAACAGAGAGGGAGAGACTACCACCCAATCCCCAAACAGGCAGGGAGAGACTACCACCCAATCCAAAAACAGAGAGGGAGAGACTACCACCCAATCCCCAAACAGGCAGGGAGAGACTACCACAAAATCCAAAAACAGAGAGGAGAGACTACCACCCAATCCCCAAACAGGCAGGGAGAGACTACCACCCAATCCAAAAACAGAGAGGGAGAGACTACCACCCAATCCCCAAACAGGCAGGGAGAGACTACCACCCAATCCAAAAACAGAGAGGGAGAGACTACCACCCAATCCCCAAACAGGCAGGGAGAGACTACCACAAAATCCAAAAACAGAGAGGGAGAGACTACCACCCAATCCCCAAACAGGCAGGGAGAGACTACCACCCAATCCAAAAACAGAGAGGGAGAGACTACCAGCCAATTCAAAAACAGAGAGGGAGAGACTACCACCCAATCCAAAAACAGATCCACCCAATCCAAAAACAGAGAGGAGAGACTACCACCCAATCCCCAAACAGGCAGGGAGAGACTACCACCCAATCCAAAAACAGAGAGGGAGAGACTACCACCCAATCCAAAAACAGAGAGGGAGAGACTACCACCCAATCCCCAAACAGGCAGGGAGAGACTCCAAAAAAAACAGAGAGGAGAGACTACCACCCAATCCCCAAACAGGCAGGGAGAGACTACCACAAAATCCAAAAACAGAGAGGGAGAGACTACCACCCAATCCCCAAACAGGCAGGGAGAGACTACCACCCAATCCCCAAACAGGCAGGGAGAGACTACCACCCAATCCAAAAACAGAGAGGGAGAGACTACCACCCAATCCCCAAACAGGCAGGGAGAGACTACCACCCAATCCAAAAACAGAGAGGGAGAGACTACCACCCAATCCCCAAACAGGCAGGGAGAGACTACCACCCAATCCAAAAACAGAGAGGGAGAGACTACCACCCAATCACCAAACAGAGAGGGAGAGACTACCACCCAATCACCAAACAGAGAGGGAGAGACTACCACCCAATCACCAAACAGAGAGGGAGAGACTACCACCCAATCCCCAAACAGAGAGGGAGAGACTACCACCCAATCACCAAACAGAGAGGGAGAGACTACCACCCAATCCAAAAACAGAGAGGGAGAGACTACCACCCAATCCCCAAACAGAGAGGAGAGACTACCACCCAATCACCAAACAGAGAGGGAGACTACCACCCAATCACCAAACAGAGCTACCACCCAATCACCAAACAGAGAGGAGAGACTACCACCCAATCACCAAACAGAGAGGAGAGACTACCACCCAATCACCAAACAGAGAGGAGAGACTACCACCCAATCACCAAACAGAGAGGGAGAGACTACCACCCAATCACCAAACAGAGAGGGAGAGACTACCACCCAATCACCAAACAGAGAGGAGAGACTACCACCCAATCACAAACAGAGAGGGAGAGACTACCACCCAATCCCCAAACAGAGAGGGAGAGACTACCACCCAATCCCCAAACAGAGAGGGAGAGACTACCACCCAATCCCAAACAGAGAGGAGAGACTACCAAATCACCAAACAGAGAGGAGACTACCACCCAATCCAAAAACAGAGAGGAGAGACTACCACCCAATCCAAAAACAGAGAGGGGGAGACTAGCACCCAATCCCCAAACAGGCAGGGAGAGACTACCACCCAATCCAAAAACAGAGAGGGAGAGACTACCACCCAATCCAAAAACAGAGAGGGAGAGACTACCACCCAATCCAAAAAACAGAGAAGGGGAGACTACCACCCAATCCCCAAACAGGCAGGGAGAGACTACCACCCAATCCAAAAACAGAGAGGGAGAGACTACCACCCAATCCCCAAACAGGCAGGGAGAGACTACCACCCAATCCAAAAACAGAGAGGGAGAGACTACCACCCAATCCAAAAACAGAGAGGGAGAGACTACCACCCAATCCCCAAACAGGCAGGGAGAGACTACCACCCAATCCAAAAACAGAGAGGAGAGACTACCACCCAATCCCCAAACAGAGAGGAGAGACTCCAGCCAATCCAAAAACAGAGAGGGAGAGACTACCACCCAATCCAAAAACAGAGAGGGAGAGACTACCACCCAATCCCCAAACAGAGAGGGAGAGACTACCACCCAATCCAAAAACAGAGAGGGAGAGACTACCACCCAATCCAAAAACAGAGAGGGAGAGACTACCACCCAATCCCCAAACAGAGAGGGAGAGACTACCACCCAATCCAAAAATAGAGAGGGAGAGACTACCACCCAATCCAAAAATAGAGAGGGAGAGACTACCACCCAATCCCCAAACAGGCAGGGAGAGACTACCACCCAATCCAAAAACAGAGAGGAGAGACTACCAGCCAATCCAAAAACAGAGAGGAGAGACTACCACCCAATCCAAAAACAGAGAGGAGAGACTACCACCCAATCCAAAAACAGAGAGGAGAGACTACCACCCAATCCAAAAACAGAGAGGGAGAGACTACCACCCAATCCAAAAACAGAGAGGAGAGACTACCACCCAATCCCCAAACAGAGAGGGAGAGACTACCACCCAATCCCCAAACAGAGAGGGAGAGACTACCACCCAATCCAAAAACAGAGAGGAGAGACTACCACCCAATCCCCAAA
This sequence comes from Oncorhynchus gorbuscha, assembly GCF_021184085.1. Taxonomy (NCBI): domain Eukaryota; kingdom Metazoa; phylum Chordata; class Actinopteri; order Salmoniformes; family Salmonidae; genus Oncorhynchus; species Oncorhynchus gorbuscha. The sequence continues at coordinate 85,178,761 of NC_060188.1, read as the reverse complement.
CAGGCAGGGAGAGACTACCACCCAATCCAAAAACAGAGAGGGAGAGACTACCACCCAATCCCCAAACAGAGAGGGAGAGACTACCACCCAATCCAAAAACAGAGAGGGAGAGACTACCACCCAATCCAAAAACAGGCAGGGAGAGACTACCACCCAATCCAAAAACAGAAAGGGAGAGACTACCACCCAATCCCCAAACAGAGAGGGAGAGACTACCACCCAATCCAAAAACAGAGAGGGAGAGACTACCACCCAATCCAAAAACAGAGAGGAGAGACTACCACCCAATCCCCAAACAGGCAGGGAGAGACACCACCCAATCCAAAAACAGAGAGGGAGAGACTACCACCCAATCCCCAAACAGAGGGAGAGACTACCACCCAATCCAAAAACAGAGAGGGAGAGACTACCACCCAATCCCCAAACAGGCAGGGAGAGACTACCACCCAATCCAAAAACAGAGAGGGAGAGACTACCACCCAATCCAAAAACAGAGAGGAGAGACTACCACCCAATCCAAAAACAGAGAGGGAGAGACTACCACCCAATCCCCAAACAGGCAGGAGAGACTACCACCCAATCCAAAAACAGAGAGGGGAGACTACCACCCAATCCCCAAACAGAGAGGGAGAGACTACCACCCAATCCAAAAACAGAGAGGGAGAGACTACCACCCAATCCAAAAACAGAGAGGGAGAGACTACCACCCAATCCAAAAACAGAGAGGGGGAGACTACCACCCAATCCCCAAACAGGCAGGGAGAGACTACCACCCAATCCAAAAACAGAGAGGGAGAGACTACCAGCCAATCCAAAAACAGAGAGGGAGAGACTACCACCCACTCCAAAAACAGAGAGGGAGAGACTACCACCCAATCCAAAAACAGAGAGGAGAGACTACCACCCAATCCCCAAACAGGCAGGGAGAGACTACCACCCAATCCCCAAACAGGCAGGGAGAGACTACCACCCAATCCCCAAACAGGCAGGGAGAGACTACCACCCAATCCAAAAACAGAGAGGGAGAGACTACCACCCAATCCAAAAACAGAGAGGGAGAGACTACCACCCAATCCCCAAACAGGCAGGGAGAGACTACCACCCAATCCCCAAAATCCAAAAACAGGAGGAGAGACTACCACCCAATCCCCAAACAGGCAGGGAGAGACTACCACCCAATCCAAAACAGAGAGGGAGAGACTACCACCCAATCCCCAAACAGGCAGGGAGAGACTACCACAAAATCCAAAAACAGAGAGGAGAGACTACCACCCAATCCCCAAACAGGCAGGGAGAGACTACCACCCAATCCCCAAACAGGCAGGGAGAGACTACCACCCAATCCCCAAACAGGCAGGGAGAGACTACCACCCAATCCCCAAACAGGCAGGGAGAGACTACCATAGAAATCTGTATTTTGTTTTAAAGTTCAGCTGTGTCGATTTTCTGCCTGTCTAATCTTCTCAGAACTCAACAAGTGCCTTTGACATAGGCTGGGGGAAGAGGCTAGGGATTGAATTGGGATAGAGCTACAGAGACAGGAGTGCAGGAAGGGTTATCATTTACTCCCCCTAGCACTGCTTCAGCAGAAAGGGGCTATTCTCAAGAAAGTTTCACTTGCAATAATTGTGTTTTTTTACTTTTTCTAGCTACTTTTAAATTGTTATTTGCTCTGGATTACACCATATGCTAAATGAATAAAATATAAAAATTGGGTTGGATTATAAAGACAGCATAGAAGGGCAGGTGGGGAGGGTTGCTCAGATGATCACCTTCCTCCTTGTCATCGTCACGGAGTAATGGCACCATAGAGCAAAGGGAGGGTTTACTTGCAATTATTGTGATAGCTTTACCTACTTTGTAACCTTCATTTAACTAGGCAAGTCAGTTAAGAACAAATTCATATTTACAATGACGCCCTACCAAGGCCAAACCTGGTTGACGCTGGGCCAATTGTACGCCGCCCTATGGGACTCCCAATCACGGCCGGATGTGATACAGCCTGGATTCGAACCAGGGACTGTAGTGATGAGATGCAGTGCCTTAGAACACTGCGCCACTCGTCTGGTAAATGACTAAAATATCAATGTAATGGGAACTTGGTCTTCTGGCCTCGATGGGACTTTCTGTGAAAAGATACATGTTTTTTACATGTCAGTCAGTCAGTCACCTTCCTCCTCATCATCCTCAGGGGCGATGGCACCATGGATCCTTGGGAGGCAGACTGCAGGATGTTGGGGCTGGCTGTCGTCTTCTTCCTCTCCCTCTCTAACTCGCTCTCCAGGCTCAGCACCTCGTACAGGGTGTCCTTGTTCCTCTTACGTTCCATCTGGGAAGGTGGGAAAGTCATGTACAGGGTCGAGACAATAGGTAACCGGTTTCATGGGTAAAGAGTCACATACACCCTTCCTGTCATGGATCTAAAAGCATTGGATGGTGTTGTTGTCCCTCTCTGGGAAGGGGGAGGGAAATGGAGTCACATACAAGCTCAAGACAATAGGTGACCACTTAAACTAGCAGTTACATTGTCAAAGAAAATATAAAAGAGCCTTCTCACAATTCATGTTGGGTTGACATAAATGAGCACCAAAAGGTATGTTCCATGTGGATTATCCATTGGAAACCGGCCACTCATTTTTAAGTGTCATAAAAATATATATTATTAATAGCACAACAATAAAAGCCAGGGAAAAGGAGTAGTGGTTTCAGTGAAGTACAATGAATATAAATAGAGGATGATGTCAGATATTAAAGTGTTTAAAACTATCTTACCTGTCTGAGTTTCAGCTTTCACCTCTCACCTGTCTGAGTTTCAGCTTTCACCTCTCACCTGTCTGAGTTTCAGCTTTCACCTCTCACCTTTCACCTCTCACCTGTCTGAGTTTTAGCTAGAAGTTCTGTCTCACCTGTCTTAGTTTCAACTAAAAGCTCTGTCTCAAGTTTCAGCTAGAAGCTCCGTCTCACCCGTCTCAAGTTTCAGCTAGAAGCTCCGTCTCACCTGTCTGAGTTTCAGGTAAAAAGTCTCTGTGTAGCTGCGTTTGCTGAATGGCCAGAAGAGCCTCTCGTTGGGGGAGCAGACTCTGACCCTGGTCTCCAGCAGGAAACGAACCGGCTCCTCCACCTCAGTGATCACCAGGTCCACCGCCGTCGTCATGTAGATAAACGTATCTGTTTGACATAACCCATAATCGCCATTAATATAACCATTAAAGAAACCCTTATATCTGTGGTCAGGCGAGGTCTCCTGCGTGGTGCAGTGGTCTATGGCACTGCATTACAGAGCTAGCTGTGCCACTAGAGATCCTAGTTCGAGTCCAGGCTCTGTCGCAGCCGGCCAGGACCGGGAGACCCGTGGGGCGGCGCACAATTGGCCCAGCGTCGTCCGGGTTAGGGGAGGGTTTGGCCGGCAGGGATGTGCTTGTACCATCGCACTCTAGCGACTCCTGTGGCGGGCCGGGCACAGTGGACGCTGACACGGTCGCCAGATGTACAGTGTTTCCTCCGACACATTGGTGCGGCTGGCTTCCGGGTTAAGCAGGCGTTGTGTCACGAATCAGTGCGGCTTGGCTGGGTTGTGTTTCGGAGGACACACGGCTCTTGACCTTCGCCTCTCCAGAGTCCGTACGGGAGTTGCAGCGATGAGACAAGACTAACTACCAATTGGACACCACGAAATTGGGGAGAAAAGGGGGTAAAAGTACAACAAAAACATTTTGGAATAAAAAATAAATTAAATAAAACAAATGTAATAATCTGTGATCAGGTACTTTTACATTTACATTTACATTTAAGTCATTTAGCAGACGCTCTTATCCAGAGCGACTTACAAATTGGACCCAACACTCATCAATGTAAACTTTAAAGTTGTGGACCTGTAAATGAACTTATCCGGAACACAAATATCCTCTATGACCAGTACAGTAGCTGTGGTCGTAGCTATGTAGCGAGATGACATCAGCTAGAGAGCCGGCCACGGTCACGGTTGGCTATGAACTATCTGGGGTCATTATACTTAGAAAGGTGGACATATACAGACAGGGCTAATACCAATGTTAAATTGGCTCTACATAACAAGCTAGGGACACCACTGCATGATGGCCTGCTGTACCTTTGGCTGTCTCCTCGTTGACAGCCTGGAACTGAGGCGTGTTGGGATTCCAGCTCCCTGTGATGATGTAGGACTTTCCATCGGATGACTTCCCCATCGACTCCAGGTCTAGCAGGTGCATGTCACTGTTCTTCACGTTCTTCCCTGGGCTCAGCAGTAGGCCAAAGCACCTGGAACACACACATACACACACAGAACACACACAAGAGCACACGCACAGAGCGGAAGCACAGATCACACACACACACACAGAACACACACACGCACAGAACACACACACGCACAGAACACACGCACAGAACACACACACACACACAGAACACACACACACACACACACAACACACACACACACACACAGAACACACACAACAGCACACGCACAGAGAGGAAGCACAGATCACACACACACACCTCATAAGAGTGGAACCAGGTGGAAATTCTCAGCTGATTCATCTCTCACATAGTATCAGTCTAGCTAGCTATATATCCTTCATAAAACGGAGGATAAAAGAGCTCTCTAATTCCGGCCCAGTATAGGAAGTGTAAAATAACAAAGAGCCATGGAAATGAGATGACGGTGGTTCAAAACAACATTATTAACCATAGAGAATTAGCAGGCTCAGAACAGAAACATCCATCTAATTCTCATGGCTGAACTGGGACACTTCAGCTCGGAAACAGACAGACATCAAACAGCGGTTGTTTATCAATTAGAACTGAATTACGGCCTGTTATGAATACCAGGGAGACGTCCAGCCTGAGAAGTTTCCGTGCTGGCAGGACTGTGTCATGTCTGCGTTGTGTGTATACGTTACCTCTCTATAGACAGCTCCTTATTGGACGTCTGCTGTACGTAGATGAAGACCTTCTTGTCCATACCAGGACGCAGCTTAAAGCTGTTCTTGTCTTTGTCTTTTGCCACAGCGCTGGAAAAATATAAAAATAAAGAGTTCTTTCTCTGAAATGCTTTGGCTGGGATTGGGAGAGATCTTGCCTCATTGCCCTGAGAGTCTTTAGCTCCATGAAATTCGCAATACCATACGCATGATGATAATATCCCACTTTGCGTTTGTTTATGCATTTCATTGATCTAACGTGATGACGCGAGCACTGATCATTCATTCTGTTTTGAATCGTAATGTTTTGAATGAGTCAACCCGATCAAAGCCTGACTCCTCCACCCAAAATATATTACACAAATCACAAAGAATTTCCACAGCACACACTTCAGGCACTAAAACAGCACAAACATGCTTTTAGATACACCACACGGGAGCTATGATCATGTGAGATCGTAAATACAGTAAGATAGTCTGCAAAATAAAAACATTTACATTTACATTTAAGTCATTTAGCAGACGCTCTTATCCAGAGCGACTTACAAATTGGTGCGTTCACCTTATGACATCCAGTGGAGCAGCCACTTAAAAACAGTGTCAACCGGTCTAAGAGTAATTCTGTAGATACACGTTTAACAAAACCAATACATTTGCTAATGAACACCATATTAGAGGGTGAAGACTGAACGGTAAGACAGTCCAAGTTCCTTAAAAAGGATCATTTCAGCTCTTCACACTCAACAATATTTTTACAATCTTTGCATATTTGCTGAGGACTGTAGTTGTAGTGTCTGTTCTGGAATTCCTGGAGCTTAACATGGTAATTACTTGCGTATTACTAGCTAGCGTGTGAACGCTGCTCTTAGATCTCAGCATTCCACAAACAAGCAACCCAAGGCTTAATGAGGAGGAAATATGCCCGTCTAAAAATAAGCAATGGGACTTTTATGTTTTCAAAACAACCAGTGTAGTATTTGGCTATTTGTGAGCTAAGGGAAGTGACTTGTTTGGTGGGAATTGGAAACAAACCCCATCAGAGCCTGAGGAGAAGGACAGGTTAGATTTAGGGCTGTGTCAGAGCCTGAGGAGAAGGACAGGTTAGATTTAGGGCTATGTCAGAGCCTAAGGACAGGTTAGATTTAGGGCTATGTCAGAGCCTGAGGAGGACAGGTCAGATTTAGGGCTATGTCAGAGCCTGAGAAGACAGACGGGTTAGATTTAGGGCTATGTCAGAGCCTGAGAAGACAGACGGGTTAGATTTAGGGCTATGTCAGAGCCTGAGGAGAAGGACGGGTTAGATTTAGGGCTATGTCAGAGCCTGAGAAGGACGGGTTAGATTTAGGGCTATGTCAGAGCCTGAGAAGACAGACGGGTTAGATTTAGGGCTATGTCAGAGCCTGAGAAGACAGACGGGTTAGATTTAGGGCTATGTCAGAGCCTGAGAAGGACGGGTTAGATTTAGGGCTATGTCAGAGCCTGAGAAGACAGACGGGTTAGATTTAGGGCTATGTCAGAGCCTGAGAAGACGGATGGGTTAGATTTAGGGCTATGTCAGAGCCTGAGGAGACAGACGGGTTAGATTTAGGGCTATGTCAGAGCCTGAGGAGACAGACGGGTTAGATTTAGGGCTATGTCAGAGCCTGAGGAGACAGACGGGTTAGATTTAGGGCTATGTCAGAGCCTGAGGAGACAGACGGGTTAGATTTAGGGCTATGTCAGAGCCTGAGGAGACAGACGGGTTAGATTTAGGGCTATGTCAGAGCCTGAGAAGGACGGGTTAGATTTAGGGCTATGTCAGAGCCTGAGAAGGACGAGTTAGATTTAGGGCTATGTCAGAGCCTGAGAAGGACGGGTTAGATTTAGGGCTATGTCAGAGCCTGAGAAGGACGAGTTAGATTTAGGGCTATGTCAGAGCCTGAGAAGGACGGGTTAGATTTAGGGCTATGTCAGAGCCTGAGAAGGACGGGTTAGATTTAGGGCTATGTCAGAGCCTGAGAAGGACGGGTTAGATTTAGGGCTATGTCAGAGCCTGAGAAGGACGGGTTAGATTTAGGGCTATGTCAGAGCCTGAGAAGGACGGGTTAGATTTAGGGCTATGTCTTAATTGCCATAAAAAGCGGGGCAGTATGTTTTAAGAGAAGGAGTGTTGATCCAGGATCAGGTTAGCCTTTTATATCACAATCCTACCCTGAGACACTTGATACATACGGCCCCTGTCCTCTCTTCCATCACTCTGATCTGAGAGAACTGACGAGCCTCGACCAATCAGTGCAGATGATGAGGAGAAGGGGAGGACAGGAAGACACTGTAGACAATGACAGGGAGGGGAGGAGGACAGGACACATTTTTAGGCAATTGAGACAGAGCCTTGGAGGAGAAGCCATTAGTTCTAGAGACCAGATCCTGCTCTCATCCAAAAAATAAATAAAACCCAGCTCAGAGCTGACTAATAATAGGATCTATGCCTGCCTGAAGAGCATCCACACTCCCTTTCCATTCCAAGCAGGCATGTCTAGAGTCACCCTGTGACAGTCAGTGACTATCCTCTCTGTCTGTCTGATGAGCAAGAACCAGGCTGTCTGATGAGCAGAACCAGGCTGCCTGGTGAGCAGAACCAGGCTGCCTGGTGAGCAGAACCAGGCTGCCTGATGAGCAGAACCAGGCTGCCTGGTGAGCAGAACCAGGCTTGCCTGGTGAGCAGAACCAGGCTGCCTGGTGAGCAGAACCAGGCTGCCTGGTGAGCAGAACCAGGCTGCCTGGTGAGCAGAACCAGGCTGCCTGGTGAGCAGAACCAGGCTGTCTGATGAGCAGAACCAGGCTGTCTGATGAGCAGAACCAGGCTGTCTGATGAGCAGAACCAGGCTGTCTGATGAGCAGAACCAGGCTGTCTGATGAGCAGAACCAGGCTGTCTGATGAGCAGAACCAGGCTGTCTGATCTCCGGTCCAGTAGTGATGATTCATATCCTAGGAGAATGTGTCTGTGTGTTGGCCTGGGCCAGTGTCACTCCGCTGGTGAATAAGCCTCTTTGTGAAACCAGGGTATCAGAGCAGAGACGGCCAGGCTGCTGCTCAGGGTGATAAATTAGTGGAAGCATGTCTACACTTCTAAGAAAGAACTCTAAAAGAAGAAAAAAATAGACATTTCTATTTTTGTCATTTCCTTGTTCACTTAAGGGCCATATTTCTTTCAGGGAGTGAGATTGAATGCCATACATTTCAGTAGAACTAATTCAGTTACTGGTGTGGTTTGAGAGGGGGAAATAACCTTGTAACTAAGCAACAAATAGATGAGAGAATGAGGCCAGTGACGTTCTAAAATGTTCTAATGTAATATACAGTACAGTGTAGAGGTCAACCGATTATGATTTTTCAACGCCGATACCGATACCAATTATTGGAGGACCAGAAAGGCCGATACCGATTAATCGGCTGGTTTTTATTTTATTTATTTGTAATGACAATTACAACAATACTGAATGAACAAATATTTTATCTTAATACATGAGCCCTGTATCAACAAGTACATGGAATATAATAACTATGGTGAAGTGGTGAAGGGCTGTTCCATTCCATGTTTATGTAAAATAAATGTTAAAAATATATATCACACACACACAGTTTAGCCAATGTGTACTTTACACATTTCATTACAGATTATATTTTTATATATTGCAAATAAAATAAAGAAAATATTTTTTAAAATCTCAATAGAATCATATTTGATATTATTAATTTCAAACAATGACATTAGAACTTACCAATCCAGCATGGCATCCTCGCCATAAAGAAACATTCTTCCGCCTGGGAGTCAAAACTAGCTTCGCTGAAAGATTCATTTTCCTGAAGCAACTCGATCTCTCTGTATCTTATCTATTTCCTCTATAATTTGGGTGAAATCTGTATACCTAAACTTTGTTTTAGCTTTTCCTGATTTATTTGCCATATTTTAAATATATAAACTTGTTGAAAATGCTATTGAATATGTACTGCTATGTGTAACACCCGTGGCTCTGTCAAGTAGGATTTGCAATGGCGAATTAACCAATTTTATGCCAGAGTTTACGACAAAGGCTGGTCTTCAAACGTATAACCATTACATATTGCCGTTTACCTTAGCTCATTGGCAATCTTCCAAGCTATATTTCAAGATGATCAGTGGTCATTGGGCCAAAATACAGTCAATCAACGATAGACCGGTCCTACCATTGGTGCGCAATGATGTCATTGATTGGTGTCTTCAAATCGTTTTGTTTGTTTGTTTGTTTGTTTCGTTTTGTTTCAGTCAATACGGAAAAGAACCATCAAGTATGGTTGTTTTAATAACATTCAGAGGATTGCAAAGAAACCATGACTGGACAAATGTTTGTTTAGTGTGTGTAATTACCACGAACGCATCGTCCAAAGTTGAATGAGACGGAAATCACGACGCAAGCTGTTTACAAATGTTTCGTATTTGGCTATAAAAATACATTTTATCAAACAAAACGAACATTCACTGTGTAGTTAGGACACTTGGCATCTTCAATGGTAAGCGATATTATTTTATTTGTTATTATTTTATTGTTATTTCGGACTTTCATGACGCTAATGCTAGGCTGGAAAATGCTAGTAATACTTGTGTGTGCGTGGCGCCGTCCCCAGAGAAAAGCATATTTGCTTTCGCAGTAACGGCTTCTTGAAATATGACTGGATTAACAAGATGTTCATCTTTTAAATGATGTAAGCATCATGTATTTACAAGAATGTTTACTATAACAACTGGTGTATTTAGAATGTTAGCTCTCTGCAGTTTCACAAGATATTGGCCTGGTGGGACGTTAGGGTCTCACCTACCCTAGAGAGGTTAACTGACTTGCCTAGTTATATAAAAAGTATAAATCTAAAAACATTTTAAAATCGGCACACCGGCGCCCAAAAAATACCTATTTCCGATTGTTCTGAAAATGTAAATCGGCCCTAATTAATCGTCCATTCCGATTAATCCGTCGACCTCTAGTACAGTCCCTTCGGAAAGTATTTTGTTACATTACAGCTTTAACTATAAGAATGGCAAAAAAAAACTAAAATACATCTGCAGCAATCTACACACAATACCCCATCATTCTATTATTATTTATTTTACCTTTATTTTACTAGGCAAGTCAGTTAAGAACAAATTCTTATTTTCAATGATGGCCTAGGAACAGTGGGTTAACTGCCTGTTCAGGGGCAGAACGACAGATTTGTACCTTGTCAGCTCGGGGATTTGAACTTGAAACCTTTCGGTTACTAGCCCAACGCTCTAACCACTAGGCTACCCTGCCGCCCCCAATGACAAAGCAATGCCTCAAAATTGAGCTCAGGTGCATTCTGTTTCCATTGATCAGCTTTGAGATGTTTCTACAACTTCATTGGAGTCCAACTGTGGTAAATTCAATTGATTGGACATGATTTGGAAAGGCACAAACCTGTCTATAGGTCCCACAGATGACGGTGCATGTCAGAGCAAAAACCAAGCCATGAAGTCGAAGGAATTGTCTGATAAACCCACATTGATCATACAGTCCACCTAATGTATCATCCAGAACCCTAATGTATCATCCAGTCATCATCCAGTCCATCATCCAGTCCACGATGAACCCTAATGTATCATCCAGTCCACGATGAACCCTAATGTATCATCCAGTCCACGATGAACCCTAATGTATCATCCAGTCCACCCTAATGTATGTCCAACCCTAATGTATCATCCAGTCCACGTCCATGAACCCTAATGTACCATCCAGTCCACGATGAACCCTAATGTATCATCCAGTCCACGATGAACCCTAATGTATCATCCAGTCCACGATGAACCCTAATGTATCATGTATCATCAGTCCACGATGAACCCATCCAGTCCATGAACCCTAATGTATCATCCAGTCCACGATGAACCCTAATGTATCATCCAGTCCACGATGAACCCTAATGTATCATCCAGTCCACGATGAACCCTAATGTATCATCCAGTCCACGATGAACCCTAATGTATCATCCAGTCCACGATGAACCCTAATGTATCATCCAGTCCAGATGAACCCTAATGTATCATCCAGTCCACGATGAACCCTAATGTATCATCCCACGATGAGTCCCTAATGTATCATCCAGTCCATGAACCCTAATGTATCATCCAGTCCATGAACCCTAATGTATCATCAGTCCACGATGAACCCTAATGTATCATCCAGTCCACAATGAACCAGTCCATAATAATGTATCATCCAGATGAACCAATGTATCATCCAGATGAACCCTAATGTATCATCCAGTCCACGAACCCTAATGAATCCAGTCCACGATAACCCTAATGTATCATCCAGTCATCAGTCGATGAACCCTAATGTATCATCCAGTCCAATGTATCATCCAGTCCACGATGAACCCTAATGTATCATCCAGTCCACGATGAACCCTAATGTATCATCCAGTCCACGATGAACCCTAATGTATCATCCAGTCCACAATGAACCCTAATGTACCATCCAGTCCAATGAACCATAATTTATCATCCAGTCCACAATGAACCCTAATGTATCATCCAGTCCACAATGAACCCTAATGTATCATCCAGTCCACAATGAACCCTAATGTATCATCCAGTCCACGATGAACCCATCCAGTCCACGATGAACCTAATGTATCATCCAGTCCACAATGAACCCTAATGTATCATCCAGTCCACAATGAACCATAATGTATCATCCAGTCCACAATGAACCCTAATGTATCATCCAGTCCACGATGAACCTAATGTATCATCCAGTCCATGAACCTAATGTACCATCCAGTCCACGATGAATGAACCCTGTATCATCCAGTAAACCACCCAGTCCACGATGAACCTAATGTATCATACCAGTGAACCACAATGATCATCCAGTCCACCCCTAATGTATCATCCAGTCCACGATGAACCCTGAACCCTGAACCCTAATGTATCATCCAGTCCACGATGAACCCTAATGTATCATCCAGTCCACCCTAATGTATGAACCCTAATGTATCATCCAGTCCACGATGAACCCTAATGAACCTAATGTATCATCCAGTCCACGATGAACCCTAATGTATCATCCAGTCCACGATGAACCCTAATGTACCATCCAGTCCACGATGAACCCTAATGTATCATCATCCAGAACCCTAATGTATCATCAGTCGATGAACCCTAATGTACCATCCAGATGAACCTAATGTATCCAGTCGATGAACCCTAATGTATCATCCAGTCCACGATGAACCCTAATGTATCATCCAGTCCACGATGAACCCTAATGTACCATCCAGTCCACGATGAACCCTAATGTACCATCCAGTCCAATGTACGTCCACGATGAACCCTAATGTATCATCCAGTCCACGATGAACCCTAATGTATCATCCAGTCCACGATGAACCCTAATGTACCATCCAGTCCACGATGAACCCTAATGTATCATCCAGTCCACAATGAACCCTAATGTATCATCCAGTCCACGATGAACCCTAATGTACCATCCAGTCCACAATGAACCCTAATGTATCTTCCAGTCCACAATGAACCCTAATGTATCTTCCAGTCCACAATGAACCCTAATGTATCTTCCAGTCCACAATGAACCCTAATGTATCTTCCAGTCCACAATGAACCCTAATGTATCATCCAGTCCACGATGAACCCTAATGTATCTTCCAGTCCACAATGAACCCTAATGTATCTTCCAGTCCACAATGAACCCTAATGTACCATCCAGTCCACGATGAACCCTAATGTATCATCCAGTCCACAATGAACCCTAATGTATCTTCCAGTCCACAATGAACCCTAATGTATCTTCCAGTCCACAATGAACCCTAATGTATCATCCAGTCCACAATGAACCCTAATGTATCATCCAGTCCACAATGAACCCTAATGTATCATCCAGTCCACAATGAACCCTAATGTATCATCCAGTCCACGATGAACCCTAATGTATCATCCAGTCCACGATGAACCCTAATGTATCATCCAGTCCACGATGAACCCTAATGTATCATCCAGTCCACGATGAACCCTAATGTATCATCCAGTCCACAATGAACCCTAATGTATCATCCAGTCCACAATGAACCCTAATGTATCATCCAGTCCACGATGAACCCTAATGTATCATCCAGTCCACGATGAACCCTAATGTATCATCCAGTCCACAATGAACCATAATGTATCATCCAGTCCACAATGAACCCTAATGTATCATCCAGTCCACGATGAACCCTAATGTATCTTCCAGTCCACAATGAACCCTAATGTACCATCCAGTCCACAATGAACCCTAATGTATCATCCAGTCCACAATGAACCCTAATGTACCATCCAGTCCACGATGAACCCTAATGTATCATCCAGTCCACAATGAACCCTAATGTATCATCCAGTCCACAATGAACCCTAATGTATCATCCAGTCCATTATGAAATATAATGTACCACCCAGTCTACGATGAACCATAATGTACCACCCAGTCTACGAAGAACCCTAATGTACCACCCAGTCCACGATGAACCATAATGTACCACCCAGTCCACGATTAACCCTAATGTACCACACAGTCCACGATGAACCCTAATGTATCATCCAGTCCACGATGAATCCTAATGTACCATCCAGTCCAAAATAAACCCACATTTATCATACAGTCCACAATGAACCCTAATGTATCATGCAGTCCACAATGAACCCTAATGTATCATCCAGTCCACGATGAACCCTAATGTATCATCCAGTCCACGATGAACCCTAATGTATCATCCAGTCCACAATGAACCCTAATGTATCATCCAGTCCACGATGAACCCTAATGTATCATCCAGTCCACAATGAACCCTAATGTATCATCCAGTCCACGATGAACCCTAATGTACCATCCAGTCCACGATGAACCCTAATGTACCATCCAGTCCACGATGAACCCTAATGTACCATACCACACGTAGAGACTAAGGACAATGACTCCAGAGTACAGATTGATAAGATGAATGGCATGGTTGCGATGCACCATACCTAAAGGTCCCTTTCCCATCATCCTCCTTGATCTCTAGACTGACGGTGAAGGTGAAGACGTCGCTGTCTGGCGTCAGGGGCGGAGCCAAGCCCGAGAGGAGCGTCTTCTTGGCGGACCGCCTAAAGGCTGTGGCAAAGCTGTACAGTATCCTGCTGACCTGTGGAGTTCACACACACACACACACACACACACACACACACACACACACACACACACACACACACACACACACACACACACACACACACACACACACACACACACACACACACACCATTAGACATACACACACATTAGAGTCCTAGAGTGTTTTTCAGTCATTGGGAGACATGATAGAGTATCATAGGGGGGGCTGAGCTAAATTCTCTCTCTGTATGTAGTGTGTGTGTGTGTGTGTGTGTGTGTGTGTGTGTGTGTGTGTGTGTGTGTGTGTGTGTGTGTGTGTGTGTGTGTGTGTGTGTGTGTGTGTGTGTGTGTGTGTGTGTGTGTGTGTGTGTGTGTGTGTGTGTGTGTGTGTGTGTGTGTGTTTCAGTGGAGGCCCTATGCCCCCACCAGGCTGGACTGTCTGTCTGGAAGAAGACATGGAGGGGTCTGGACTGTCTGGAAGATGACATGGGGGTCTGGACTGTCTGGAAGATGACATGGGGGCTCTGATCTGGACTGTCTGGCCTGATGACATGGGGGGTCTGGTCAAAACTGTCTGGAAGAACAAACTGACATGGGGGGGGTCTGGACTGTCTGGAGACACCTGAAACATGGGGGGTGGGTCTGGACTGTCTGGAAGATGACATGGGAGGGGGGGTCTGGACTGTCTGGAAGATGACATGGGAGGGAGGGGGTGGGTCTGTACTGTCTGGAAGATGACATGGGAGGGAGGGGGGTCTGTACTGTCTGGAAGATGACATGGGGGGGGAGGGGAGTCTGTACTGTCTGGAAGATGACATGGGGGGAGGTCTGAACTGTCTGGAAGATGACATGGGGGAGGTCTGAACTGTCTGGAAGATGACATGGGGGAGGTCTGAACTGTCTGGAAGATGACATGGGGGGTCTGGACTGTCTGGAAGATGACATGGGAGGGTCTGGACTGTCTGGAAGATGACATGGGAGGGGGGTGTCAGTACTGTCTGGAAGATGACATGGGGAGGTCTGAACTGTCTGGAAGATGACATGGGGGAGGTCTGAACTGTCTGGAAGATGACATGGGGGAGGTCTGAACTGTCTGGAAGATGACATGGGGGGTCTGGACTGTCTGGAAGATGACATGGGAGGTCTGGACTGTCTGGAAGATGACATGGGGGGGGGGTGTCTGGACTGTCTGGAAGATGACATGGGGGGGGTCTGGACTGTCTGGAAGATGACATGGGAGGGGGGTCTGGACTGTCTGGAAGATGACATGGGAGGGAGGGGGTCTGTACTGTCTGGAAGATGACATGGGAGGGAGGGGGGTCTGTACTGTCTGGAAGATGACATGGGGGGTCTGTACTGTCTGGAAGATGACATGGGGGAGGTCTGAACTGTCTGGAAGATGACATGGGGAGGTCTGAACTGTCTGGAAGATGACATGGGGGAGGTCTGAACTGTCTGGAAGATGACATGGGGGAGGTCTGGACTGTCTGGAAGATGACATGGGAGGGTCTGGACTGTCTGGAAGATGACATGGGAGGGGGGTGTCAGTACTGTCTGGAAGATGACATGGGGGAGGTCTGAACTGTCTGGAAGATGACATGGGGGGGAACTGTCTGGAAGATGACATGGGGGAGGTCTGAACTGTCTGGAAGATGACATGGGGGGGTCTGAACTGTCTGGAAGATGACATGGGGGGTGGTCTGGAAGATGACATGGGGGGGTCTGTACTGTCTGGAAGATGACATGGGGGGGTCTGAACTGTCTGGAAGATGACATGGGGGGTCTGAACTGTCTGGAAGATGACATGGGGGGGGGCTGGACTGTCTGGAAGATGACATGGGAGGGGGGGGGTCTGTACTGTCTGGAAGATGACATGGGGGGGTCTGTACTGTCTGGAAGATGACATGGGAAGACATGGGGGTCTGTATGACATGGGGGGTCTGTACTGTCTGGAAGATGACATGGGGGGGTCTGAACTGTCTGGAAGATGACATGGGGGGGTCTGTACTGTCTGGAAGATGACATGGGGGAGGTCTGAACTGTCTGGAAGATGACATGGGGAGGTCTGGGGATGACATGGGGGGTCTGGACTGTCTGGAAGATGACATGGGAGGGAGGGGGGGGGGTCCGTACTGTCTGGAAGATGACATGAGGGGGTCTGAACTGTCTGGAAGATGACATGGGAGGGGGTGGTCTGTACTGTCTGGAAGATGACATGGGGGGGTCTGAACTGTCTGGAAGATGATATGGTGGGGGTCTGTACTGTCTGGAAGATGACATGGGGGGGGGGTCTGAACTGTCTGGAAGATGACATGGGGGGGGTCTGAACTGTCTGGAAGATGACATGGGGGGGGGGGTCTGGACTGTCTGGAAGATGATATAGGGGGGGTCTGGACTGTCTGGAAGATGACATGGGGGGTCTGAACTGTCTGGATGACATGGGAGGGGGGGTCTGTACTGTCTGGAAGATGACATGGGGGGGGGGGTCTGAACTGTCTGGAAGATGACATGGGGGGGGGGGGGTCTGTACTGTCTGGAAGATGACATGGGAGGGAGGGGGGTCTGTACTGTCTGGAAGATGACATGGGAGGGAGGGGGGTCTGTACTGTCTGGAAGATGGCATGGGGGGGTCTGTACTGTCTGGAAGATGACATGGGGGGGTCTGAACTGTCTGGAAGATGACATGGGGGAGGTCTGAACTGTCTGGAAGATGACATGGGGGGTCTGGACTGTCTGGAAGATGACATGGGAGGGTCTGGACTGTCTGGAAGATGACATGGGGGGGGGGTCTGTACTGTCTGGAAGATGACATGAGGGGGTCTGAACTGTCTGGAAGATGACATGGGAGGGGGGGTCTGTACTGTCTGGAAGATGACATGGGGGGTCTGAACTGTCTGGAAGATGACATGGGACGGGGGGTGGTCTGTACTGTCTGGAAGATGACATGGGGGGTCTGAACTGTCTGGAAGATGATATGGTGGGGGTCTGAACTGTCTGGAAGATAACATGGGAGGGGGTCTGTACTGTCTGGAAGATGACATGGGGGGGTCTGAACTGTCTGGAAGATGACATGGGGGGGGGTCTGAACTGTCTGGAAGATGACATGGGGGGGGGTCTGAACTGTCTGGAAGATGATATAGGGGGGTCTGGACTGTCTGGGAGATGACATGGGGGGTCTGAACTGTCTGGAAGATGACATGGGAGGGGGGGTCTGTACTGTCTGGAAGATGACATGGGGGGTCTGAACTGTCTGGAAGATGACATGGGAGGGGGGGGTCAGTACTGTTTGGAAGATGACATGGGGGTCTGTACTGTCTGGAAGATGACATGGGGGGGTCTGAACTGTCTGGAAGATGACATGGGGGTCTGTACTGTCTGGAAGATGACATGGGGGGTCTGTACTGTCTGGAAGATGACATGGGGGGTCTGAACTGTCTGGAAGATGACATGGGGGGTCAGTACTGTCTGGAAGATGACATGGGGGTCTGAACTGTCTGGAAGATGACATGGGGGGTCAGTACTGTCTGGAAGATGACATGGGGGGGTCTGAACTGTCTGGAAGATGACATGGGGGGGTGAACTAGAGGTCGACCGATTATGGTTTTTCAACACCGATGCCGATTATTGGAGGACCCCAACAAAAAAAAAAGCCCGTACCGATTATTTAGCCGATTTAAATTTTAAAACATATTTGTAATAATGACAATTACAACAATACTGAATTAACACTTATTTTGACTTAATATAATACATCAATAAAATCAATTTAGCCTCAAGTAGATAATGAAACATGTTCAATTTGGTTTAAATAATGCAAAAACAAAGTGTTGGAGAAGAAAGTAAAAGTGAAATATGTGCCATGTAAGAAAGCTAACGTTTCAGTTCCTTGCTCAGAACATGAGAACATACGAAAGCTGGTGGTTCCTTTTAACATGAGTCTTCAATATTCCCAGGTAAGAAGTTTTAGGTTGTAGTTATTATAGGACTATTTCCCTCTATACCATTCGTATTTCATTAACCTTTGACTATTGGATGTTCTTATAGGCACTTTAGTATTTCCAGTGTAACAGTATAGCTTCCGGCCCTCTCCTCGCTCCTCCCTGGGCTCAAACCAGGAACTCAACGACAACAGCCACCATCAAAGCAGCGTTACACATGCAGAGCAAGGGAAACAACCA
This sequence comes from Oncorhynchus gorbuscha, assembly GCF_021184085.1. Lineage (NCBI taxonomy): Eukaryota > Metazoa > Chordata > Actinopteri > Salmoniformes > Salmonidae > Oncorhynchus > Oncorhynchus gorbuscha. The sequence continues at coordinate 85,160,457 of NC_060188.1, read as the reverse complement.
CAGGCTCAGAGCGAGTGACGTTTGAAATGCTATTTGCGTGCGCTAACTGGCCAGCCATTTCACTTCGGTCACACCAGCCTCATCTCGGGAGTTGATTTGTTGGTTTGAAGTCATAAACAGCGTAATGCTTGACGCACAATGAAGAGCTGCTGTCAAAAAGCACAAAAGTGCTGTTTGAATGAATATTTACTCACCTGCTTCTGCCTACCACCGCTCAGTCAGATACTTAGATACTTGTATGCTCAGTCAGATTATATGCAACACAGGACACGCTAGATAATATCTAGTAATATCATCAACCATGTGTAGTTAACTAGTGATTATGATTGATTGTTTTTCATAAGATAAGTTTAATGCTAGCTAGCAACTGACCTTGGCTTACTGCATTCGCATAAAAGGCAGTCTCCTTGTTGGAGTGCAATGAGAGAGAGGCAGGTCGTTATTGCGTTGGACTAGTTAACTGTAAGGTTGCAAGATTGGATCCCCCGAGCTGACAAGGTGAAAATCTGTCTTTCTGCCCCTGAACGAGGCAGTTAACCCACCGTTCCTAGGCAGTCATTGAAAATAAGAATGTGTTCTTAACTGACTTGCCTAGTTAAATAAAGGTGTAAAAATAAATAAAAAATAATAATATATAAAATTGTTAAATCGGCGACCCAAAATACGATTTCCGATTGTTATGAAAACTTGAAATCGGCCCAAATTAATCGGCCATTCCGATTAATCGGTCGACCTCTAGTCTGGACTGTCTGGAAGATGACATGGGGGGGTCTGGACTGTCTGGAAGATGACATTGGGGGTCTGGACTGTGAGGGGGGTATGGGGGAGGGGGTTTTGGACTGTCTGGAAGATGGCATGGGGGGTCTGGACTGTCTGCCTGGAAGATGATATGTGGGGGTCTGTGCTGTCTGTCTGGAAAGATGATATGTGGGGGTGGTCTGGACTGTCTGGAAGATGATATGGGGGTCTGGACTGTCTGGAAGATGATATGGGGGTCTGGACTGTCTGGAAGATGATATGGGGGTCTGGACTGTCTGGAAGATGATATGAGGGGTCTGGACTGTCTGGAAGATGATATGGGGGTCTGGACTGTCTGGAAGATGATATGGGGGTCTGGACTGTCTGGAAGATGATATGGGGGTCTGGACTGTCTGGAAGATGATATGGGGGGTCTGGACTGTCTGGAAGATGATATGGGGGGTCTGGGACTGTCTGGAAGATGATATGGGGGGTCTGGACTGTCTGGAAGATGATATGGGGGGTCTGGACTGTCTGGAAGATGATATGGGGGGTCTGGACTGTCTGGAAGATGATATGGGGGGTCTGGACTGTCTGGAAGATGATATGGGGGGTCTAGACTGTCTGGAAGATGACAGAAGGTCCTTCAGACCAGGACAGTGTAAAACAGAAGCTCCTCCACACCAGGACAGTGTAAAACAGAAGCTCCTCCACACCAGGACAGTGTAAAACAGAGGCTCCTCCACACCAGGACAGTGTAAAACAGGTCCTTCACATCAGGACAGTGTAAAAACAGGTCCTTCACATCAGGACAGTGTAAAACAGAAGCTCCTCCACACCAGGACAGTGTAAAACAGAAGCTCCTCCACACCAGGACAGTGTAAAACAGAAGGTCCTCCACACCAGGACAGTGTAAAACAGAAGCTCCTCCACACCAGGACAGTGTAAAACAGAAGCTCCTCCACACCAGGACAATATGAAACAGAAGCTCCTCCACACCAGGACAGTGTAAAACAGAAGCTCCTCCACACCAGGACAGTGTATAACAGAAGCTCCTCCACACCAGGACAGTGTATAACAGAAGCTCCTCCACGCCAGGACAGTGTAAAACAGAAGCTCCTCCACACCAGGACAATATGAAACAGAAGCTCCTCCACACCAGGACAGTGTAAAACAGAAGGTCCTCCACACCAGGACAGTGTAAAACAGAAGCTCCTCCACACCAGGACAATATGACACAGAAGCTCCTCCACACCAGGACAGTGTAAAACAGAAGGTCCTCCACACCAGGACAGTGTAAAACAGAAGGTCCTCCACACCAGGACAGTGTAAAACAGAAGGTCCTCCACACCAGGACAGTGTAAAACAGAAGCTCCTCCACACCAGGACAGTGTAAAACAGGTCCTCCACACCAGGACAGTGTAAAACAGGTCCTCCACACCAGGACAGTGTAAAACAGGTCCTCCACACCAGGACAGTGTAAAACAGAAGGTCCTCCACACCAGGACAGTGTAAAACAGAAGGTCCTCCACACCAGGACAGTGTAAAACAGAAGGTCCTCCACACCAGGACAGTGTAAAACAGAAGGTCCTCCACACCAGGACAGTGTAAAACAGAAGCTCCTCCACACCAGGACAGTGTAAAACAGGTCCTCCACACCAGGACAGTGTAAAAACAGAAGCTCCTCCACACCAGGACAGTGTAAAACAGAAGCTCCTCCACACCAGGACAGTGTAAAACAGAAGCTCCTCCACACCAGGACAGTGTAAAACAGAAGCTCCTCCACACCAGGACAGTGTAAAACTGAAGCTCCTCCACACCAGGACAGTGTAAAACTGAAGCTCCTCCACACCAGGACAGTGTAAAACTGAAGGTCACCCACACCAGGGCAGTGTGGAAGAGATTGAGACAGAGCCGAGCAGATTGTAGCTGTGACTGTTGATAATGCTGTTAATATGGATGTTGCCATCAAGAGGCTACACATCCTAAAAATAGGATGCTTTGCGCACACATTGAATGTGGCAGCACAGAAATCAGAGCAGTGGTCGTGTGGTTCAAGAGATCCTCAATGTCCAAAACAGTCTGGAAGGAAAAGCAGCAGCTCCTTGGTAAGAAGCCAGCTCAATATATATTTTTTAATTGTACCTTTTATTTAACTAGGTAAGTCAGTAGAGAACAAATTCTTATTTTCAATGCCGGCCTCGGAACTGTGGGTTAAATGCCTTGTTCAGGGGCAGAATGACAGATTTTTACCTTGTCAGCTTTCGGTTACTAGTCCAACGCTCTAACCACTAGGCTACCTACCGTCCCAAAACAATATTAAAATATTAGTTTGAAATTCACACATTTAAGAATTTAATTCAATATTCCAGTATGCGGTAATAAATGTATGTTGTGTTGTTGTCAGGACCAGATGGAACTCTATCTAATGATAGAGAGATTCATGGAGCAGTATACAGCAATCCAAGCAGCAGCCTTGGACCCACGACTGTGAAAAGCAATGACCAAGGACAAGCTCAATGACCAAGGACAAGCTCAATGACCAAGGACAAGCTCAATGACCAAGGACAAGCTCAATGACCAAGGACAAGCTCAATGACCAAGGACAAGCTCAATGACCAAGGACAAGCTCAATGACCAAGGACAAGCTCAATGACCAAGGACAAACTCAATGACCAAGGACAAGCTCAATGACCAAGGACAAGCTCAATGACCAAGGACAAGCTCAATGACCAAGGACAAGCTCAATGACCAAGGACAAGCTCAATGACCAAGGACAAGCTCAATGACCAAGGACAAGCTCAATGACCAAGGACAAGCTCAATGACCAAGGACAAGCTCAATGACCAAGGACAAGCTCAATGACCAAGGACAAGCTGGACCGTCTGAAGGACGAAGGACTTCCATTCACTCACGCCGCCAAACATAGTCGCGTAAAACTGACCATCCTACCGATCCTTGACGATGTCATTTACAAAATAGCTTCCAATACTCTACTCAGCAAACTGGATGCAGTCTATCACAGTGCCATCTGTTTCGTCACCAAAGCACCTTATACCACCCACCACTGCGACCTGTATGCTCTAGTCGGCTGGCCCTCGCTACATATTCGTCGCCAGACCCACTGGCTCCAGGACATCTATAAGTCTATGCTAGGTAAAGCTCTGCCTTATCTCAGCTCACTGGTCTTGATAACAACACCCACCCATAGCACGCATTCCAGCAGGTATATCTCACTGATCATCCCCAAAGCCAACACCTCTTTGGCCGCCTTTCCTTCCAATTCTCTGCTGCCAATGACTGGAACGAATTACAAAAATCGCTGAAGCTGGAGACTCATATCTCCCTCACTAACTTTAAACATCAGCTACCTGAGCAGCTAACCGATCGCTGCAGCTGTACATAGTCCATCTGTAAATAGCCCACCCAATCTACCTACCTCATCCCCATATTGTTTTTATTTACTTTTCTGCTCTTTTGCACACCAGTAATTACTTCGCTACAATGGGAAATGTATTGCCTTACCTCCTCATGACATTTGCACACACTGTATATAGACTTATTTTTTCTCTATTGTGTTATTGACTGTACGGTTGTTTATTCCATGTGTAACTCTGTTGTTTGTGTCACACTGCTATGCTTTATCTTGGCCAGGTCACAGTTGTAAATGAGAACTTGTTCTCAACTAGCCTACCTGGTTAAATAAAAGGTGAAATTATTATTTTATTTTTTAAATAAATAAGGCTGAGGAGTTTGTCCAGCTCATGAGAATCCTCTATACATCCACACTGTGTCATGTGAAAAGAATGCCACCTGTGGTGGTCCTTCTGTAGCTCAGTTGGTAGAGCATGGCGCTTGTAACGCCAGGGTAGTGGGTTCGATCCCCAGGACCACCCATACGTAGAATGTATGCACACATGACTGTAAGTCGCTTTGGATAAAAGCGTCTGCTAAATGGCATATATTATTATTATTATTATTATATTAGATCAAACCCATCCTCCACAAACTGGAAGAGAACTTCACAGTGAAGCATGAAGATACAATGTTAGTGGCAACCATCAAAGAGAAGGTGTGGGAGATCCTCTCAGAACGCTATCGGGATGAGGACATTCAATCCTTCCTGCATGAGGACACAGCAATGGACCCCAGATTTAAAGGGAGGCTGGTGAGTGACGCCACCTGGGACAGGCTGAGGAAGGCTACTGTTGAGGAGCCGCAGCAGACAGACACAGAGCACCAGCAACAGGAGGAGTCTGAAGGAGAGGAAATGGAGGAGACAGTCCCTCCATTGTACAAAACAAGGAGTGCCTTGGAGGAGCTGTTCTCAGAGGAGGACAGGGAGTTGAGGTTGACGATCCAACAGGACACCTCGTCCCTCACCGAGCGTGTTGAC